>NC_071354.1:70232043-70571543 GCF_943734655.1 Sabethes cyaneus | reverse complement strand
GTGTAGGAGGGAATTCTGATCACAAACGAGCGCAGGATGGTCGAAAGGTGGACGAATTACTCAATGAAGTGCTCCAAACGGCGATATACCGTAAGAATATACCGTCATTTACCGTGAAATAGAAGTTAACCTGGGAGACTGGTAGCATCCCGGCCGCTGATTTCGAGGAGACATTTCCGGCAGACAACTGGACAGCTGAAGACTAACAGAACTGCCGGAAAAGACCGAATCTTGCCAGAATCCCACAAAAAAGCTAATGAAGCACTAGTGATGGCACTTTATTGGTTAACACCGCCTACTAGCTGCTGTCCTAAATTACGTATTACGTCATCTGTTCTCAATAGCAAGAAATTTCGTAGGACAATACTAAACCGGTCACTACTTCGGAAGATTCCCATTGTAAGCCTGGCGAAAATTCAAGGACTACGTGGACCACCAAGTGGAAGCTGACTTGCGAGTGTCGAGAAGCTCAGCAAACTGGCGACAAGTAGCCCAGGACTGGGTACAATGGAGACAGGTTCTTGATACCACCCCGATTATATGCTGCTAGAGAAAGAACCGGTCTTACAGCGTTTTCACATGCCGACAAATCCTAAAGAGATGTCGTGAATACAACGTGCACACACAATATATTCTTCAATTGCCGAGTAATGGATGGGAACGAATTTCTGAATGAACTGGCGAGCGATATGTTACGCTAGTGTTTGGGGAGCTCTCCCGAATCCCTTGGGATCGCGCAGCGGATGACGAGTTCATAGTTGATGAGTTTGGAATGTTTGGAAGCTGTCGAAAATTTGTCAACACATTTAGGCTGGAAAACGGACTTATTTTGCCCTTAGCAAGATGTTTCTTTCAAGGAACTATGTAACCGCCAATTAAATCAATAGTTCTTTACGGATTTGAAATTGTAGCTTTGCTCATGGAAGACGTACGTACGTACGTACGTGGTCCTCAAATGACTCAATCCGTGGCGCAATCTCCCTTAGTAAACCTTGGCCTTCCATCTACCCTATATCTTTTGGTACCAACTGGAATGCAACCGGTAAGCAACAAGAAGATCGTATAAATAATCTCGGTAGTAGAGCTAGTCACATGCTGACAGGAAAAGCTGACTTTCTACTTCGGAACGGAGTTTCTGGGCTCTGCCCAGACAGTGATAATGGTACATTTGGTATTAATAAAACTCAAGCAACGAATAACGTAACAGATAATTCGATTTGAGACAATTGACAAAGACTCTAGAACCCTGGAGACATGAATTTTTTGATCTCGTAACCTTTAAATTAGATAAAATCGTAAATCGGTCACGTTTTGAAAGATGATCGGCACTTTTCAAACAATATAGACGTCAGAACCTATCCTGGTTAAGAAACGCAAAAATCTAACGGTTGAAAGCAACATAAGGTAAGATACTGGTGAATGATGATGGAGTAGTGCTACGGTGAACACTTGAATGGCATGCGAGCGGAAGAGCGTTAGAATCCTAACCAAAATATTTACCTTTTGATATCAAATGATAACATCCCTAGCGGCTTTTAGAGATTACGAGATAAATGATTTTTTTCGAGAAAAAAATCTGTAATCCAGTGTTTTTCTTGAGGCCAATTGATAGGTTAATTCTGCGGGATCAAGTGCCAAGTAACACGAAAATCTGATATTATTAATATTCAAAATATATTATAACTTGGTGAATATGTTAGAATATGTGTGAATATGAATATGGCTTTTCCTGTCTGATTTTCTATATTATAAGATGTTATAAGGCGAACGGTGATCAACACGCGGAGCACAACTTTTTAAGCAGTTTCGATTTACTATGAACAACCCAATAAATAATATCATTTGTAGTGTAAATTTAATATCAATTATCAATGAATTATAAAATCAAGAAACATTTGATGTTAGCTTTTTACAGATTCACTCTTTAACAAACAATTCTCAGGATATTTTGTGATTAGGTCTTCTAATGCTACCTTAATTTGATTGAAAAAATATTCAATGCCGCGTTTCAAAAAATTAAAACTAAAATTATTACCAGTAAAACAATTGGGGAAAATAGAAATTTGACTAAACTTTAAAGCGTGATAAAGTTTATAACGTGAGTAATTATTTCACATATGAAAAGGAGGATTTTTATTATCCTCCTGTAAGAAATTAATGTAGACTGACTGATATTTTAAATCTAGTCTGCAATATGGCAAAATACCACCCAATTAACCAACCTACTCAGACACATGTTCGATTCGATTTGTACAATTTTCGCGTGCCTTCGTCCCAAATCGACATCAAATCCCCTAACGGTACAGCGGGAAATCCACCCGAATTGTTACTACATTATCTACAGTACACAGCATAGCTTAAAAATCACAATAAGGATAAATAGGCTGTACAAAAACTCTCGCTACACCGCGCTTAGCGGAGGCGCTGTAGTGCTCGTGTGCATTAGTCGAACCACACGAACACATTCACCGGCTAAGGAGGAGCCGCCTCGACGACCCATCAGTGATAGTGTCGAATCGCCTTCCGGTTGACGGTGACCGGGCGCTCGTCGATGCCACCGGCGGCGGCCACACCAGGGGAAGGCATTTTTACGCCGTTGCTTCCAGCGCCGACGGCGGCGGCGGTGGCCGTATTATTGTTGATGTGATTAAGTGTATTTACATTGTAATTCGTCGCCAACCCGTTGCGGATCGGCAGCTCCGGGGGCGTCGGCGTGGACGGTAGTGACGCTGGCAGTTGTGCCGGTGGCGGCAGTGGCGATGTGGTTCCACTATTGTTGCTGTCATCCTCATTATCGTCGAACACATCGTCGTCCTCCAGTTCGTGGTCGGACAGCTGCGGATGATGATGATGATGATGATGGGACTGTTGCTGTTGCTGCTGCTGCTGCGGATGCTGATGCTGGTGGTGGTGGTGATGGTGATGGGTTTGATATTTCTGGCGACCATTCGGCTGACCAGGACCGGATACTGGCCCTACAGCACAACCGGCGAGGGTGTTCGTTTTAGCATTGAAATGGTCCTGGTTCAGACGGAGCGGTGCGAGGGTCTGTGTGTGGTAGGTGATCTGGTGGTAGTGATGGTTGTTGACATTGTTGGACAACGTCGAGAAGTTGGCGCTGGTGTTGCTGCTGGGGCCGTTGCTGTGCGGTGGAATCGGTGGGGTGTAATTGGGAAACAGTTTCATTCCCGGCTGCTTCAGATGCTCCTGGCTGAGCTGTAGAAACGTTGTGGCCGTTCCGTTGCAGTTGTTGCCGGGGCAAATTTGATGCTGCGAACCTCCCCTCCGAGGCGGTGGAGGGGGAGCCTCTAGCTATAGTTCCGTCACCGGTATATGCCGGATTCCATGCGAATGGTGGTTGTTGATTTGGTAGTTATTTAACGTGGTTGTGTGCACACCCAATCCGCAGGGATTCGGATGCCGGCCCATGTAATCCTCCTCGGAAAAGGTCTTCTGGTATTCGCGCTCTTTCCGACCGATGGCACTGTTTCCCCAACCGCCTTTCACAAGCTCCCGGATGCGTCTGCGACATTTGTAGATTACCAGTGCCAGAGCTGTCACAATAGCGGCGGCAGCAACCAACACCACTCCGATAATTGCCTGTTGACGTGGATCGGCATGGGAGCAACCTAACAGATCCGGCGATAGTGCTTGCAATACCTGCTCTCGTAATCGCTCTGGTGAGGCGCAAATTACTGGGATCTGATTCTGACTGCTGTTGCTCTTGTTGACCAGCAGGTTCCTAAGCCACAAAATGCGGCAATCACAAACGATTGGGTTTTCCGATAAATCCAAATCAACCAACTCGTTCCACGAAAACAATCCGTCGGACAGGGTCGTCAGTGCGTTGTCTTTCAGGACGAGTCGTTTCAGATGTGGCAAACCACTCAGTGCGCCGTCATGGATCTCCACCAGGGCTTTGTTAGTTGCTATAACGATGTCTTCTAGGTTGGCATTTGCTGAAAAAGCACCACTCTCAATTCGACTCAATTTCAACGAGCCTGATATGTCAAGTTTACGCAAATTACTCATTCCGGCGAATGCAGCCGTCGGGATGCTATCGAAATCATTCTGCCCAAGAGCCAATTCTTCCAACCTAGACAGTGGCATCAGCTCCGGCGTGGGAATTCTACTCAGTCGATTGTCCGACAGATCTAGCGTCCGTAAGCCCTCTAAACCACTGAAACCGGATACGTTGTAAAGAGCAGCACCCTTTAAATCCAGATGAGTTAGTTTGTTTAGGTTCGTAAAGGCATCTTTTGAAATGGTCGAAAACGAGTTGATTCCCAGATATAGTTCGGCTAAGTTGACCAACGGACCGAAAGCTTCTGACGGAACCGCACTCAACGTGTTATCGTCCAAGTAGAGCACCTTTAAATTGACGAGCCCTTCGAAGGCCTTCGGATCAACCCTACCGATCCGGTTCTGTCCGAGATTAAGCTCTTCAAGTTTTTTCAGACCGGAAAACACACCCTCGCTCAGTTCGTCCAAAAAGTTTCCTCGCAGGTTGAGGATCGCTAGCGATTCCAGCCCGAGGAATGTTTTGTTTGAAATCGATCCCACCTTGTTGTGGTTTAGGTGCAGCTCTGTTAGCTTTTTCTGGTAGGCAAAAGTTCGCGGTGGCATGTTGAACAGGTGGTTGTAGCTCAAATCCAGGAAGGTCAGTTCGGCGTAGAACTGCATCGATGAGTCGATGGTTTTGATTTTGTTGTTTTTGATTACCAGTCGCTGCAGCGATGGGTTAAGGACAATCGGTAAAACGTCTAGGTGACCTTCGCCACAGGTTACCACCAGGGTATCGTCATCGCATTGACACCCCAGGGGACAGTTAGCCAGTCCAGCGCGGCCTACGGGCAGGAGGAAGGTGACCAGCAGTAGAACCATGGTGGTCAGGGTGGTTTGCGTAATTTTTGTTTGCATTTTGACGGGTAGTTGTTGTTGTTGTTGGTCCTATTGGTTGTGTTCGTACGGCTGTAGGTGCGTGTGTGAAACTACAGATGACGGCACGGTTTGTATGATGTCCTCGTCCTTTATACTACCGGCGGATGAGCATAGCCTGTAACGAAAGCAGAAAAAACAACAACGTTATTGTCAATCGTGTCATAAGCCGTTTATTGGATTAACGCGATGGACGATAGCAGACGCATGACGCGACGGGATGGCGCAAACGGATAAGGAAGCGGAGGGAGGTTCGAATTTGTTATTTCTACCCGTCCGTGTCGTTCTCGACTTCGCTCGCTTCGGTTTCTGTCTGGCCTGTTCCGAGCTGATGAGAAATTTGACACCAGTCCAGCCAGCCAGCCAGCAAGCACCCGGAATGGAAAGCACAGAATCGACACTAATGCCGAACTAATCTTGCTGTAATGCGGTAAAATTAATAATAAACGATCCGGATTGCCACTGCAGTTGAGCTTTGTCACCGAACCAGTCAAGAACGCTTCTTGTGCCACCTGTTTCGTCAGAGGCAATAGATTCGGGAAATGGGAATTCAATTGCTGATGAATAAACAATGGTTGGCAGCGAACGAAGTGAATCGTAATTAGTTCAGATAATAGCTAATGGTTTGTGTGTGTGTGTGACAAAGAGTATTTTTTGATTATACCAATAAAAGTTGCTTGCCAATTTTTTCAAACGATCAAAAAATGGAAATTAGCTCCTTGCCTTAGTTCAACCGGAGGACCATCAGGAGAAACAGAAAGGATAATAGTGTTATTATGATAAAATATGCTGTCGATAAATGTTGGCCACTTACGAAGGTCATTCCTTGCGATAATGTGTATTATCTCTGTCTGCGCACGTGTGTGTGTCGTATTTTCCTACTTCGAAATGATTGCACTGAAAGCTCGATGGAAATTGCTTTCCCTAGAGGGAAAGTAGTACGGAAATTGTTTCAACTCAGTGCCAAGAAGAAGACGCTTCAATATGCAGAATTTAATGGAAAAATAATAGTCAGGCGCAAACACGATCAAAAAAACATACAGACCTCTTATTTTTTCGGAATGTTTGTTTTGCTCTGTTTTGATTCAGTTCTAATTTGAGCCAATAAATAATTCAATCTGCTCCGGTTGTTGGTTCGGGCTTCAGAGCAACTGTTCAGTAATTCAATTTATATTCTAGACTCAACCATCCATCGGCTTGGGTTGGAACTGGAAGGCATTGGCTTTCGGAAGACGGCAGAATCGTTTTGTGTACGGTGGACGAATGCCTGCGAGTCGGAGAATGCATTTAGATTGAAATTAAGTTCTATCTCTGTTTGCCCTTCCGAACCGCACCGGGATGACTATTGAGCCATGCTCCGAGACGTGCAGGTTTCCTTGAGGCCCTCTCACTCAAGTCGGTGGCAGGTTGTGAAGGATGAGTGTTGTAAATGGAAGCTCCGACAAATGATTTAATTACCGGGGAAATTATCTCAACAACAAGAAACCCAGACGGAGCCAATGCAATGCAATGCAAAGCGTCCTGGTCCGATGTTTAATGCATGCCGAAACGAGCATAATGGAATGAGGAGCAGGCAGTGACGCATTGAGAGCACTGCCGGTAATAGAACTGTGTAGTACTGGAATGTGGTTAAGCACTGTACGAGAATAGTGGCTGTTTGCTTTTTGAAGATGAAAACGAATGGCGTTTTTGATGTTCTTTGCACCTCACTGATACGTACAGAATGTTCTCACATATAATGGTGCTAACGCTAAAAATCCAGAACAAATGCGTGTGGTTTTACACCGTAATTAGCGACAGATAATTAACACATGAATCAACTGTAAGCCGACTGAAAAGAGATTCGCCTTCTCATAAGAAATCTTTAGCGTTTGTAGAGGAGTAATTGATGTTTAAATGGGGCCACTACTGACCTAAGGCTCATAAATATTGAAATTTTTGTGCTTAATTGGTGAAAAATGGTTAAAAATGAGAATTGCACTTCTAGCACCTCTAAGAAGTGGCCCTCTCGTACACCAAGAGGTCAGATAATTTTCAAAATAGTTAATTTTTAGCATACCTTGGCATCTTTACTTCCACTGATAATACGTCTCCGAATCTCATGGCTGGTATCATTGTCCGCCGTTACCAGTGAGCCAAAGTAGACAATTTCGTCAACTACCTCCAACTCATCACTGTCGATCAATATACTACTGCCCAAGCGGCGTCGGTCGGCCTCGATTCCGCATGTACTTTGTTTTAGACCTATTTACCTGTAACCCAATCTCTTCTGCTTCGCGCTTTAGTCTGGTGTACTATTCAGCCACCGCTACAGATGTTCTGCCGTTAGTATCCATGTAATCGGCAAAGCAGACGAATTAACTAGATCTGTTGAAGATCGTGCCCCACGTGTTGATATCCGTTCGATTCATAACACCTTGTAGCGCTATGTTGAACAGCAGGCATGAGAGACCATCACCTTGACGAAGCCCTCTGTGTGATTCCAATGAACTTGACAGTCCCTCCGAAATCCGAACACAGCACTGTGTAGCATCCATCGTAGATTTAATCAGTTTGATGGGCTTCCTGGGAAGCTGTTCTCGTCCATGATTTTCCATAGCTCTTTCCAGCCATGGTATCATATGCGGCTTTGAAGTCAACAAACAAATGGTGCATGGGAACTCTGTATTCACGGCCCTTTTGTAGGATTTGCCGCAGTGTATTTTTATTACAATTAATTATTTGATCCGTTGTAGACCGACCTTCGACGAAGCCGGCTTGATAAGTTCCCACAATTCTATTCGCAATTGGTGATAGACGGCGGAAAATGATTTGGGACAGCACTTTATAGGCGGCATTGAGAACGGTGATCGCTCGATAGTTCTCACAGTCGCCCTTTTTATAGATCGCGCAGATAACCCCATCTTTCCACTCCTCCGGTTGCTGCTCCTTATCCCAATTCCAAATTCTAACAATTAATCGGTGCATACGAACGGCCAGCTTTTCTGGTAGCTCCGCTCCGATGCCATCTTTCTCAGTTAACCCAGCTTGTTCTTTAGCTGCATGATGGCCTCCTTAACTTCGTCAATCGTTGGGGCTGGCACCTCTTCTTCGTATGTTGCACCATCGAAATCGCTTTCCCCGTCACCATGGTTCTCCGCCTGGGCGCCATTCAGGTGTTCGTCGAAGTGCTGCTTCCACCACGATACTCGCTAGCCACCTTGAATCTAGTCGAGGTCCGATGGGTTTCTAGAAAAGAATAAATTTCGCTGCATAGTCATAGTCGCCCACCGTAGTCTCCCAACAGTCTGCAGGTTCGCGATGTAAATCTCTAGTAGTATTGCCTACAGCTCATAGTTCATAGGCCAACGCCTGCCTGCTAGCAGGCTTAGCATACACTTTTCGCTTTGATTTTGCTCTTTTGATTACTGCTCCTCAGCCAAGCTGTAAAATTTACTGTCATCGACGCTTAACGTGCATTACTCAGCGTCCATTTTGTGGCCATTATGACTTGCTCCGATTTAAGTAAACGGGAGCACCAATTACTAGATTTGGTGGAATCTATCGAAGAATTTGTTCAACAATACCAGAATGATCGTGACAAGGGATCAGTCTCGGTAAGATTGACAAAGCTTGACCAAATATACGACGAATATTTTGAAGTGCGCAGTGATATCGAAATTATGTTGGAAGAATGTGATATAGACGATGATACGGGCAAGGAAGAGGCATCTTTTCGGGCTACAATGTCGGCTATAACCAAGGCCCAAAGGACTGCGGCTAAGATAGCGGACAGTACAGCCCAGAATTCGAAGATTTTGAAAGCATTTGTTAATCGTTATTTCAGGCTAACGCAGGCACTGGAAGCATGTTCACGTGAAACTAGTTCGTGCACTCAGCTATCTGACAGCAAATTCCTATCGAACAACAGGACAGTGTTGCAGTCGATTTCGAGCGAAAAATATCGTGTTTGTGAACAGCAGCATCATTTATTATTGCACATCAATACTAACACTATTGAACAGCAATTATTGCAATCGAGCGATCGCTCGCAACAAAGCGCACAGAACTCACAACGTAACCAGATGTTCTTAACTGCATTACAACCACCACCACCCACTGTTGATTCTCTCAACGTTGCGCTTACTGCCCAAGAAATCATGCCATCGCGATCAGTTTTACAAGCAACTGCAACCTTGATTCTTGAGGATAACTTTGGTCACTCTATGCAAACTAGAGCGCTACTCGACAGTGGCTCTCAGCTCTCTTTCATCTCAAAACGGCCATCGCAGCAATTACATTTCAAGCGATCTCGTGAAACAGTCTCGATAAGCGGCATCGATTTTACGAGTCTACAGCTTCTGGACAACATCGCTCTCGCTGATCCACAGTTTATGAATCCTGGTAGGATAGACGTCATCATTGGAACAGGATTATTTTTCGACCTGCTACACCAAGAGACTATCAGACTAGGAGAAGACGGACCGATCGTATACAATTCATCGTTTGCTCGGATAGCATGCAGAAATCTTCCTGGTGAATCGGACAGTAGCAGACCACACATTAGAACCGCACTCACAGAGCGGTGCAATGACTTACCAACACGAGAATGGGATGGCAAAGAAAACGTATTCCGATGCAGAGCTCTTAACTGGACGTCATTGGAAATCTGCTCACGAATGGTCATTTCCAATTTAAGAGAGGTCTTCTATTTAATCCTGCTAAATGCAATCATGGTTCTATTTGCTCAAATATTCGTCCAGACTCTCTGGAAGCAGAAGGTTTCTTTGGACAAACCTTTGCATTTTGATCTCCAAGCACAATCATTTACGTTCCGAATCCTCTTATCCAGATTAAAAAATCTGCAGATTCTAAGATGGAGGACGTTCCAGTACGATTGTCTTCTCCACGGCCTTTGTGATATTTCGACGAAGGCCTATGGAGCAATTACGTCAAATTTTTTGGTAGGCAAATCGCGATTTTCCCCGCTCGTAGAGCTGGGAAAGAAAAGCAAGCATGCTTCATTATCAATTGCAGCCACCATTTCCTCATCAAGTGCAAATTTTGGCCTGAAATCTACACGGCGTCGTTGGACAAACTTGCTCGCAATTTTGCTAATGTTTTTCTATCCTCTCTATACACGCGAATTGATTTGTATAAATTCGGGTCCTATAACACTTGCGAACGAGAACAATTTGCTACAACTAGTGGCGCTACCACAACAGCAATGCTTCGCTCAAGAGGTCAAAGAATTTGCAAGAGACAATAAAGCAGACTCAACATTTCGCACCAGCATTCGGCATCCATGCTTGATTGACGGCGTATTGCGGTTTGGCGGCCGGTTAGAACATGTAGACATCCCGGTCGACAAAAGGCACCCAACACTATCGGATCCATCTTCCATTGGCAACCATGGTTACGCGTTATCATTTCGAATTTCTCCTCGCTGGATTACTACTGCTGGTTACCAGTACTCGTGAATGGTGTTGGCGACTCAGCGCTCGAAGCCTGGCTCGCAGCACTCTAACACCACAAGCAACCTGCAACAACTGGGGAGAACTAGGCCTCCTCCAACGAAGGCGCAATGCGCCTTCGGGAGCCAGCGGGCTCCCGCACTCCAGTTAAGTCTTTATGTTTTATTGAATTTCTAAAAAACTCAAGGAATGTTTTGTCTATGTAGCTACTCTCCAACGGCGGACGGCCGATCAACGAAGCCACCCCACGAAAGATGTCTTCTGTGAAACATCATCGTCCTGTGAATGCTCAGATGATCGCGGTGCCAGCGTAGTTCTACCATTTCCACATCCAGGATATCGCCGGATCGGTTCTGTGATCAACACCACTTGAGTCACGGGATCTGGTACTCATCATTAGTACCAAAGTTGGTATACGTCCGTTTCATCACTACCAGAGCATCCGTCAGTCTGCAGCGGTTCAAGGAAAACGTCCATCAAGTATGTCATCAGGTATTCATTCATCTCAACGATTCACTCAGTCTAGCAGAATGGAGGAGTCTTGTTCAATTTGGCGCAAGTGCGTCGACAGGAAATTGTTATCCCACCAGGTGGTGTAGTGCGGCAGCATGAATACGCAACAAAGCAAAACTCGATGGGTTCCTTTTTTTTGAAAATCACGCATATTTCGTTCGCTGATTCCGAGGTCCGAGAATGTGAAAGAATTTGATCTACATCAACGATTCGCATTAACGCATCAGACGTTTATCTCAATATGTTGTCGGTAGTATTATTTACTTTCAAATTTGTTATTTGTAGTATATGGATATGTTATTTGTAGAGTAGAGCTTAATTTGTAGTATATAGTTTGTTTGAAATACCGCGTATTCCAAGGCGGCCGGTATGTAAAATCTTTTGTGTTATTTTTGGCCATACATTTAGCATCATTGAACCCACTCTGCAACGATCATCAGCTTAACTGATGATCGCGAGAATGTAACTTACTCTCGCAGGTTGTCGATCGTAATCTCATAAATTGATTAATATACGGTCATTCTCCCCAACGTTCGGAGAACCAGAATAGTAGATACCTAAATCTGACAGCTCTGATAGCAGATAGTGTAAAGAAGTTTAGTTAGCTATAAGTACTCGAACAAACCAGCCGCAAATATACGGCCAAATTTATTTGTCGCAATAAACGTACATTTTGGCATTTACTGGCCTGTTCTTGTGCTTTCAAAGAAAATTCCCATTTGTAGGGCACAATTTTCTATACGCGCGCGAACTGTGGCAACCTGTGCAAATCGGCCAGGTTAAGAAAGAAAGGACAATTGACCCAGTGCGCGAAGATCGAAGACGGAATTTACACAAGCAGAATTTGAAAAAGTGGTGTATGGGGCATTTGTAGAGCTAGTAATTATCTATAATATTGCTGAAGAAAGTGAAGTTTTATTTTTAGTATTTACGGCGCTGTAGGGCAGCAATGCCGTTGGTAGCGAAAAGAGCGCTCTTTTTGCTACCAAGAGGGTAGCAGCATTTTAGCGCCATAAATACAAAATGCACAGTAATGCTTATTTCACCAATATTGTAGATAATAACAAATTCTACAAACGCCCCATACATCACTTTTTCAAATTTTGCTTGGCTGAGATGCAGTAATCAAAAGAGCAAAATCGAAGCGAAAAGTGTATGCCAAGCCTGATTGCTAGTCTAACGAGCATTTTGAAGATCATCAGCTTTGTGCAGCGGTGTATGCTTCTTGATTTAAACGTTTCGCGACAGGTAAAGTAGGCCCGATTTCTAGCTTGACTGGGTCCTTGAATCTTTTTCTTTGTATTTCTCATCAAGCTCTTCAAGTTCATCGCAGTCAATAGTCTCTTGAAAGGCAAACGCATCCTTGAAGGGCAAACGTTGTTTTCTCTGGAGCCTTTTCCTGTCATATATTTGGTTTTCGACGCATTTGGGCGCTCGGGGTTTATTGTATATTTGTATAACACGCCTTACGACCCTACTGATACACTTAATCTGAGACCGGTGACCAGTGATCTTACTTTAAGCTAAATATACTAAAGGTTCGCCGACGCGGTACGCGCAGAAAAAGTTATTGTGTTGAGTACGACCACAGTTTCAGGGAATTATCAGGCGGGTTTCATGGGGGCTCGCGCAGCTACGGACCAAATTTTTACTATTCGATAGATCTTGCAGAAATGTCGGGAGTACAACGTGCCCACGCATCACATCTTTATTGATTTCAAAGTAGTATACGATACAGTCGATCGAGACAAGCTATGGCAGATAATGCACGAATACGGTTTTCCGGACAAACTGACGCGACTGATCAGAGCTTCATTGGATCGAGTGATGTGTTTCGTACGCATCTCTGGGACACTCTCGAGTCCCTTCGAGACGAGACGAGGGTTGAGACAAGGTGACGGTCTATCCTGCATGCTGTTCAACATCGCTCTTGAGGGGGTGAACCGACGAGCGGGCATCGAAACGAGAGGCACGATTTTTACCAAGAGTAGCCAACTTTTAGGCTTTGCAGATGACTTCGATATCATTGCCAGGAACTTTGCGACGGCGGAGGCAATCTTCGCCAGACTGAAAATAAACGCGTCGAAGACCAAATACATGAAAGGAAGAGACTCTAAGGAAACAAACGTGCGCCTCCCACGGACGGTAACCGTTGAAGGCGACGAACTAGAAGTGGTAGAGGAGTTCGTGTATTTGGGATCGCTGGTGACCGCGGACAACAACACTAGTAAGGAGATCCAGCGGCGCATCCAAGCGGGAAATCGGGCCTACTTTGCCCTTCGTAAAACGCTACGATCAGGAAGCATACGCCGCCGCACGAAGCTAACAATGTACAAAACCCTTATTAGACCGGTAGTTCTTTATGGACTTGAAGCCGTGACGCTGCTCACGAAGGACATACGCACCCTTGCCGTGTTCGAGCGGAAAGTGCTGCGGACGATATTTGGCGGAGTACAAACTGAAAGCGGAGAGTGGCGGTGGCGTATGAATCACGAGCTACAGGCACTGCTTGGGGAGACTCCCATCGTACATCTAGCGAAAGTTTGCAGGCTACGGTGCGCCGGACACGTCGTAAGGATGCCGGACGACAGTCAGACGAAAATAGTCCTCTTCAACAACCCCACCGGCACCAGGAACAAGGGGGCCCAACGTGCCAGGTCGAAAGCGATTGGCGACTTCTGAGACAACTAGGAAATTGGCGACGAGTGGCCCAAGACCGAGTTGAATGGAGACGAGTGCTTGAAACAGCACGAGCCACCCCGGGTCTATGCTGCTGAAGAAGAAGAAGAAGAAGAAGTCTATGGTGATGATCACTGACAATTCTACCAACTTCACAGTAGCGGGACAGCAGGTTGAGCTGGTTAAAGCATTTCAATATCTTGAAAAGCAGACAACGCTCGATGGTGGTACCAAAACTGATATAGCAACACGGATCAGGTCGGCCAGGGGTGCCTTTGCAGGTCTACGAAACATTTGGTACTCTAATCAGCTCACTCTACATGCGAAAATCTGAATTTTAAACTCAAACATTTAATTTGTACTGCAGTACGCCTGCGAGACGTCCAATGTCAATCTGCATGAAGAAGTTGTTTGGAGGTATTATGAAAGCAACGGTAAGCCTCAATCAGATGAATCAAATGTTTTGACTTTGGTCCCCATGCAAGAAATTGCACGTAATTTGATAGAAAGTCACCAAATTCCAAACCCCCGCCATGCTTGCCATACATTACCCCCTTTGTGCTTTATGATAAGCTTGAAACGTTTCTCAAAAGAATCACACGCGGCACGCACCTGGTCACGTCCCAGGTCTTGGAAATGAGCTTCCTAAATTGGTCCATAGTGCTGACTTTATGTTCGCTCTGCTTGATCAGCATGTATGATCATACATAAAAATCCAGTGGATTAAGATCCGGAGAGCTGGGAGGCCAGAAAGTCTTATCGAGAAAATCTGTCAAATTCTCCCGACACCACGCTTGGACGATATTTGTCGTGTGGGCCGGTGCGCCGTCCTGTTGAAAGACTTAATGATCTTTCCCGTAGAGGTCACGAAGTGCCGGAGCCACAGCCTTCTCCTGAACCTCGGTCTTATAGTACGCGGCGTTGATTTTCACGCTTTTCTCGATAAACACCAGTGGAAGCTTCCCACGCTTGGATACGGGCCCACACACCATCACCGACGCGGCGCTCTGGAACCGCGAGATGCTTATTTGGGACGAGGGGATGCTAGCCAACGTCGGCGCCCACAGCCGATCATATTGAACATTATCCGTTATTGCGCAGTTGGCACGCTTGACGTGGAAAATGCTTTTAATAGCGCTAGCTGGGACTCCATAACCAACTCGCTTCGGAACGTCCAAGTGCCGGTGTCGCTGTAAAGGATTCTAGAAAATTATTTCCAGAATCGTGTGCTATGCTACAACACGGAGGAGGGTCAGAAGTGCGTTCCAATCACCGCAGGGGTTCCGCAAGGTTCCATATTGGGCCCGGTGTTGTGGAACGTTATGTATGACAAGGTGGACCCCCAAAACATCACCGACGCTGCGCTCTGGAACCGCGGGTTGTTTATGTGGGACGGGGGGATGCTGGCCAATGTCGGCGCCCACAGCCGATTATTTTGGACAGTGTGTAAGATGAAAAGTTTCTCATCAGAAAACACGAACTCCTGACCAGCGTGCCGCGAAAGTATCAGTTTTGCTCTGTCCAGCCTCTTCTTTGTTGTAGCATCCGTTACCCCGTGAACCTTGCGTTTCTTGTACGGTTTGCATCCCAGGTCCTTCGTCGTGATGGTGTAGGCAGTCCCGATCGACACATCCAGGTCAACGGTGGTCTTCCGGATCGAGCGGTTCATTTTTCGACGAATCCGCTCCCTCACCACCTTGATGGCTGACGGCATTCTCGCCGAATGCGGCCGCCCGGAACTAGCACGATTTGCGCGTCGGTTAGCTAAAGCTTACACCAATACCAATACACAGACTGCACATGATGCGCACTTACACCACGATGGAAAGTTGTATTCGAACTTATTGAACACCCTGTATATCCAGTGATTTGGCCTCCGAATCTCAAATGGAAGTGAAGGCACACGGCTCGGATGGAATTTCAAATGTAGCTCTAAAGACTGTGATCCGAGCAAACTCGGATATGTGTCGAACAACCCTCCAAAAATACCAACAATACAAAAGATACAGCCTAGCTTTATTCAGTAAAATTGCAGATAAAAACTAGTTCTACAAATTTCGCAAACATGAGTTTTTCAAATTTTGCTTAGCTACCGTCTTAGACTGCCAAATAAATCAAAATTAAGTCAAAGTGATCGAACCATCCTTGATCATGACTAACAACTCGGCTATCAGTACGAGGCTGCAGCTATCTGTTGTATGTACATCAATGCACTATAATGATAAAGCTAATAAAAATATGTTACGTGGTCATTGGCAGGAATGAAATATATATATCTACTAATTGTTTGAGTTTTATTATCGTAATGAATAATAATCAATTACATAAATAAAATTAAAAAAAATCGATTCAATAAATTTCAATTCAAAGTCATGAAAGGAACCTTCTCAATTGATTTCTATTAATCTCAATTCCTATAAAAGTAAACACAATCGCCTAGACTTGGTGAACGTAAGTACCGCTTAAGGCACACTATTTTCGGAGTGAGCCAATTCCTACCAGGTGCCTGAAGTGTGCTCAACGCAGCAAACAAATGCTCGAACCCCACTATGCAACCCCCAGCTGCTGGTGTGTAACCTACATATCCGGCAGCGCCAGCAGCGCCTCCCTGCAAATTGAAAAGATATGCACATGGCCGACTTGATAAGACTGTTTGCAATCAATATTGAATAAATTTTAATGAATTGCTACGAGAATTGCCGCTTACGACCGGCCTGGGGCAAGCACCTGTTCCAGTGTATTGAGAGGAGCTGCTCGATTTGGAAAATTTATACCTAGATCATTCCGGAGTGGTTGATGGCCATCCCGATGCATACAAATTGCTCAATCGAGGATGTAAACTTAAATAACTTAATTACGTATCAGCAGTTTATATCCCATTGAGTTAGAAGCGTCCTTGCATTTTGATAGCCTTATGTTTTATGTTACGACGAGAAGTTTAGTTTAGTTCTTGAATCATAGCTTTCACACTATGGCTTCAAACAGAACAATGCATCCTGTTAGTGTTTCGAGTTAAATTTACGTTTCATTTCTGAGGAAAATGAATCACATAAAAATGTGTTTAACACCACTTACTCAGAAACTTCTGTCAAACACAAACTTTATCCGTAACATCCACACGTAAATTTCCAACCACAAATACCTGATACCTGAACTCCACCGTTGTTATTGTTGTTGACGAAAGCGCAAACAAGTAGCAAACATTTTCCATTTACAGCCCGCCCGCAAGCTCGCAGTCATCACCACCCGCCCCCCGTCTGACGGAGGAATTCGCCGGAAAAGCAGCAAACCACACGAAAAGCGCCACATTTGGCAGCCGGTTTACCGGTTCGGTACTGCATCATTTCCAGCTCAGTTTATTCAAATTTGTAAAGCTTGGCACACACCGAAAAGAAAAACCCCAATGAAAGGTTCCCGGGGACGGTCAACGTATGCATGGAATGTCGGTTTCCGTAATTTCGATTTCATTTTTATAATTCTTCGGTTCAGGAAGAAGCTGGCGGCATTTGTTTGCGTTTCGCCGCATAGCGGAGGTGATTTCGGTGGATTCTGAAAATTTGTTTGGCTTTACAGTGGTGTGTGAATGGATGTATTTATCCGGAATGAATAATTTACCCACGTTGTTTCAATGATTGGACACCAGCTGGTCACAACGAAACTATAGCTGCCTCTGGTCGGTAGTTTCTTTTAAAACTAAATGCAAATTAAAGTTTGATTCATCATGTGCCGGTTATTTTGGCTGTTATCAGCTGATTATTTTGGTAAACAAAACATCGTAATCGCACGTAAACAAGCGGTATATAAATTTATTAGTTGTCGCAGCAGTAAATCTTCCTATACCGTTTGCCCTTAAACACCGGTAGTTCCAGCATAAATCACTCATCACGTACACCGGAGAGGCCATTAGTTTTCTAATTGTGCGCCATTCACACATTGTTGGTTATTGATTCCGACAGTCTGGACCTGATGCCGGAGAAGACGATCCCGCTGCACCGGCAATGTCGTAAAACAGCAATAAATATCTTATCCTCAACTAGGATCACGATATTTCATATACGTTCGGAAGGAACTTCCTCGCCGGTTGTGCCGGTCGTCCGGCGCAAGAGTCAGATAATATTAGAACAGCATCTTTTCCAGTATCGCACAAACCCTCACGCTAGTAGAGCGAGCGCATTGTCCTAGAGGAACAATCCCGATCCCGACGACGCCGCTGCTGACATGCTCAGCATAAATACATTCTGATCTGCGGAGTGCCGGGTGACCGAGCAAACCGAGTCGGTAACTGTAGGTGAAATTGCTTCTCGAAGGGGTAATAAGTTATGGAAAAACTTCCTGTAAGCGCTGCAGGGTGTGTAGGGGAGGAGTAAAAACGACAGGTCAAACAACCATCGCTCTTCTCCATTATCTGCTACATAAATCATAATCTTCGAGAGGAAAATCCCATTTCTCTTCGGTTCATCACAGCCCCGTGGCAGTTTGACCAACGCTGGGTTGGCCTTTTGACTAAATGGACCCCGACTAAATGTGCGCGTGCAATCAACACCCGGGGAGGTTCAAAAATGGTTGATAAAAAAAGAATAAAAGCATTCTGTTGAAATCTACCTGCCACCAGTGCAAATCCCAAGTGGGGAGGTAGTATTTTTTGTAATGAATTCACGCACCAATTGCGCAACCTTCCGACGACTAAAGGCTTGTAAAAAAAGAGCTAACTTCCGGATGTGCTAAACACATTCGCAGTGGTGTTTGACTTGCGAGAGTCTAGCAACGAAAAAGGAAGGTTTCCTCCACTAGCGTGCTCAGATCTTGGTAGAAGGTGGGGCACCAAAGTTTTGCAACAAGTCTTAGATTCATATTACTAAGTCACCAGACCTAATTGCGGCCAAGAAATTCTATAATGTCCTTCAAACACAACGGCTGTAGAAATCAATATTGAATAAATTTGCAACAAGCGAGGCACGAAAGCAAATAACGCTGAATTGCCCTATGAAACGACACTCAGTATATAAGGACCCGGTTATATATAACCAATCTGAATATTCGAAAATTGCTTATTGAGGCTAGTACCCAAGTAACAATTCTAAAGCCACTTGGGTCTACTTAAATTTCATAAAGGTTTTATAAGTTACCAAATTTATAATGGTTGCTTATAAAATCACGATTAAACTAGTTGGTTGCACCAGGTCTCTTATAAACTTACCATAAATGTGTCTTAGAAATACAAAATAGCGCACCAATCAAAATTGATCTTATCACGGTTGCTTGTCAAACCGCAAGAAATCTGTTAGTTTTATAGAGCTATTAAAACGGTAACACCCTGACCAAACAGTTCTTTTGCTGCTATTATGAATAATGCTAAAGTTCAACACCAAGATCATATTTTATGCGAGGCCATATTGCCATATTCAAATATTTTGTTTTAACTCGCAAACAAAAATTCATCAAAGCAAAGTGTTTTGCAGAAAGAATGTTATGATCAATCGGTTTTCCTGTCACAGGGAGCAACTAAAATAATTTTGCTAGAATTGGAGATTGACTAACTGAACATATTTATTTTGTTAATACAACCAGTTTTCAAAAATTGCAAATTTTCAATGGCGCGTTGATTTTAACCACGCGTTGTTCATTTTAATATTCACGAAAAAATTTAATGCGCATATGCTTTCGCAGCACTAAGATTCTTCCAAATTTTATTAATTATTTGGGATATTTTATTATGGTCGCTGTAAACAAAATCGATCAGAATGATGTGACAGTAAAAATTTAACTTTTCTAATATTTTTTGAAACGATGGTTCTACAATTGATGAAGGAACGGTAGGGGAAAGAAATGAAAATTCTTTGGTGAAGGAGGGGAAGAGCGGAAACGACAAAACGAAGAATGATACACCAGTTAGTCTTTGCTTATAAAACAAGCATACGTAGTAACCAGAATGTATCTCGACAACAAAATAAAGGGACAAACAAATGTTACCGCACGGGTATGAGCAGGATAACTTTCGGTGAGAATATATTTTGATACACACTCGCTCTCACAAGTGCTTGTTGTTGGTGTTACGGGTATACAATAAAATATGTGTTTGTCACAAGGCGGCTGGTTAAAGATAATACTTTATCAGTAACTTAAATAAAAGGGACACACAGCAAAAAACTCAAGAAAAAGACTAGCTTGTTTTGACCAGAAGTCTAGCGCTCAATGCTTAGCACTGGTAAGTTAGCAACGTTACCTTGATAACTGACTCCAGACACTGCCGCTGCCGACTCAGTGTGACTTGATTAGGTTTGCCTTTGTTACGTTCAATACGTATTGCATACAACAGTATGTCTCCTTCACAAGCCACCATGCATTAAACATCTGTAATCACGATAGCTATCCTAACCAAATTTTGATTAAGCGCTAAATTCCTGTACATTGGCTATATAACGGTTGAATAATCTACTGTTCAAATAAAATGTTTGTTGGGAGGATATCTTGTTGCTGTCCTAACTTCATAGTGACAAACGTCCATCATATATTGTCCTAACATTTTGAACAATACCCTCAAGTCACTTTTTACGCGAAGGATACGTCCCGCGTAAATCAAAACCGCGTAAAAAAACTGCGTAAATTCCGAAATTCGCGGAAAAAACCGCGTAAATTCCGAAAATCGCGTAAAAAACTGCGTAAATTCCGAAATTCGCGTAAAAAACCGCGTAAATTCCAAAATTCGCGTAAAAAAACCAAAATTTCGGGTAAAAAAACTGTGAATTTCAACACTACGCGAAAAAATAGACGTTTTGAGCACATCCGCGAAAATTCCGAAAATCGCGTAAAAAAAACGTGTAAATACCGAAATTCGCGTAAAAAACCGCGTAAATTCCGAAATTCGCGTAAAAAAGTCGCGTAAAAACAGCCGCGTAAAAAGCGAATTCAGTGTATAGATTCATTGTCTGTTGTGCGTTCGTGATTTTTGATTCCCTGTGCATAATGTATTCCCCAGTGAACAATTTGGTATGTATATTTCGGTTGCAACTGAGAGATACGAAATCATATCCGCACAAAAAAGTTATATTTCACACCACATAAGAACATATACGTACCAAAGTGGAGGCAATATACGTGCAAAAATTTTGATAATTCTATCTTGCATTCTATACAACAATTTTTGGAACACGCAACTTAATAATCCTCAATATACGATTAAGATATAACTAAATGTTACAATCATCTATACTGCTTTACAATTCACAGCCATAACTTAGATATGACGACACGCACGACCGCAAAACAACTTATTGTACACTTCGCCTTGACATACTCTAATCATTATGCAATTCCAATGTAAAACTGACATGCATACGACTTAATGTGCACTTTATATTACGATCTTGTGTTATCTGGGTCTACGCAGTTAGTTTGGAATTCCGTTTATATAATATTTTAATTGATTTTGTTGTCTTATTTGTATCATATTTCTGTCTTTTAGCGTCATGTTTGTGTCATTTCTCATTGTGATTCTGCAGGTAAGTTTTCTTTATTTTTCTTTTATTTTCGTAATATTTTTTACATAATTTTGGTGTCATTTATGTATCAGACATGTATTTTTTTGATGTAATGTATTTTTATATCAATTTATTTATTTTTTGCTCTATTTTTATCTTGTTTTTGATTAATATTTACATCATCTGTGAAATTATATTTACTTTTTATAATATTTAGTCATTTGCGTCATGTTTGTATTATCTTTGTGTCATTTTAATGTCATTCCCAACAAACACTGAAGCGGAATTAAAATGCTACTGATTTGGTTACTGCTGATTTAAGTCTGAATACAGGTGGTAGACGCTGAATAAATTTAAGTAAAGCCCTTTGTATTCTATAAGTGTTTAAGCAGCCAACGAATGCGCTGTAAATCAGCTACTTCACATAATAGTGTCACAAGTCACAAGCAGATTAGGCAGATCTTCAACCGCTCCACAACCTGTCAATATTCTAAATAATTGTGCAATACTAGGTGAATAAATTTGTTATCTAGACCTATAAAAAAGGATTTCTGTCTGTCCCTATGTTCCTTATATAATCAAAAACAACTGAACCGATCGGCGTGAAAATTTGCATGTAGAGGTTTTCGGTGCTAGGGAAGGTTCTCTCGATGACAAAAGACCCCTCCCCCCACTAAGAGGGGGGGCTCCCATACAAATCTATGCCTATAAAAATGGATTTCTGTCTGCTCTATGTTCCTTATAGAATCGAAAACTACTGAACCGATCGGCGTGAAAATTTGCATATAGGGGGTTTTGGGGCTAGGGAAGGTTCTTATGCTGGTTAGAGACCCCTCCCCCCACTAAGAGGGCGGCTCCCATACAAATGAAACACAAATTTCTGCATAACGCGAGAACTAATCAAGCGAATGGAACAAAATTTTACATGTGGGTGTTTTTGGAGACAAGAATTTTTTCTATGGTGAATTAGGACCCCTCCCCACTTTAGGAGAAGGGGGGGGGGCTCCCATACAAATGAAATACAAATATCCTCATGACTCCAGAACTAATCAAGCAAATGGAACCAAATTTGACATGTGGGAGTTTTTGGAGGCATGAATTTTTTCTATGATGAATTAGGACTCCTTACCTTTTTAGGAGGGAGGGCTCTCATACAAATGAAATACAAATTTTCTCATAACTCTAGTTATGAGTTTGGTTGTTAAGTTGGGGGAGTTGTTTTCTACTTTACTGTGAGGAAAATTTATATATTAAAACATCCATGAACTCCTCAGAAACTTGCAATACTCGAGATTGTGGCAAAGGTCATCCGAGATTCAGGATTTATGTACAACACAGTTTAATTTGTGGCAATACGAAGTTTGTCGGGTCAGCTAGTGTTAAATAAAAAGCCCTGCCAAGAAACATTTATGCGCTAATTAAACCTTTTTGGCAGCCATTATTATTCGGCAATCGCTGAATTTGCATCGAATAAAATTTATGTAAGCAATTCTACAATACTTATTCAGCCGAAATTAGAGAACTTATTCAACGTATTTCGTTTGAGGCAGAAAAAAACATTTTTTAAGCAATTATATCACCCTTTATATAACCTCTGTACCCCTTGTTTCCAGCTTTGCGCAAATTGGTTATTAAAAAACGCACAAAAGCCTCCTTTAAGATCCATTGCAGCTTCGAAAGCAGCTATTAGCAAGCCCGAAGCTTGATAAAATCATCAGATTTAGCTATCTTCTTCTCGGTACGTACTTCTTTTTTACGTTTTTGAACCTCCACCTTTTGGCCACGCTATTCCTCCTTTCAGAAATAAAACAGCTTGTACAACCGCCATCATTCCAAATGCAAGAGAAACGTATCACTTTACCCATTTGCACCTTTCTTTCCTTCTTTTGTCAACCCCCCCAGCATAAAAGAATCATGCCAAAAAACAAGTGTTTGACAAAAGACGTTTGATGAAGAACAGTCCACAAGTTTCAGAGCTATGGTGGAACCTACATTCATACTCACGTTGGAACATGTCAGTTCCATCTCAGTCAGCTCCCCTTTCTGTCACGTAGCCTAAGTAACAATGTGAGTTTTATTCTAGTCTTATGGTGGTCTTCAAGACCAATTTTGGCCTTAAATGCCATCATAAGAATGTAATAAAACTCAAATTGTTACCTGGGAGATGATTATGCATCGGTTTGCTCAATGAAACTCCCCCCACCCCTCTTTTCTCAACTGCACAACTGCAATCGGTTTAAATGCAAGAGAAATGCAACTCCTCTTACTTATTTAGATCTCTTCAGTCCCTTGTTAGGGATTTCCCCCTTTTTCCAACTTCTCAGTGCTAATTCCCTAAGGTCAAGGAACATGTGTGTCAAGATTGATAAAGAATGGTCCAGACTTTTCGGAGCTAAGGCTTTCCCCTGTTATGAACCCCCTGTTATGACTCCCCCTTTCTTGTCAACCCCCTGAGTTCTGATTGCCTTATGCCAAGGAACATGTGTGCCAAATTTAACGAAGAACCGTCCAGGTGTTTCGCAGTTATGGCCTCCCCCTCCCTGTTATGAACCCTCACCCCCTCCTCTTCTTGTCAACCCCCTGAGTTCTGATTCCCTTATGTCAAGGAACATGTATGCCAGGTTTGGTGAAGAACCGTCCAGGCATTTCGGAGTTATGACCCTCTCCCCCCTGTTATGAACTCCCACCCTCTGATCAACCCCCAGTGCTGCTTCCGTTATATCAAGGAATATATGGGCCAAGATTGGTGGAGATCGGTCAAGGCGGAGTTCTGGAGTTATGGTGGAACATACAAACATACAAACATACTCACGCTCACTTTTATATGTATTGATAGCGTCGTAAGCTTGTTTTACTTCGTTAAACATAATGGGACTGGAGTATCATCCAACGATCTGTTTATGAGTTGTTTGACTGACAGAAAGCAATATGTATCAATCAATGGATCAATGAAGCTCGAATCAGTATGTAACCGCAGGCGTTCCCCATGGAAGCAATGTGGGTCCTCTACTATTTCTTCTATACATCAACGATCTGGCAAATCTGAAACTTCAGGAAAGCCTCGATTATTCGTAGACGATACGGCACTTTTCTATCAAAACTCCGATCCGAATCAAGTTGTTCGCGAGATGAAATAGGATCTAACAATTCTACAAGGATGCTTATCCGAGAATAATTGTCTTTAAATCTGTCCAAGACGAAATATATGTTGTTCCACTCTTCCCATCTTGAGATCCCATATCGTTCAGACCTGAATTTAAACACAATTATGATAGACAAAGTTTACAATTTAAAATATCTTGGGTTAACTTTTTTGGAGTTTCATTAGAATGTGTTGCCATTTTTTTGTCTATTTTACTTGTCTCTGATTCTGTTGCGGTCTAACGTAAACTTTTTTGTGAAGTGAAGGAGTTTCTGATGTGGTTCTACCACACTACAGTTGATAACGGTTTTTCTTCTCGGGGTATGGAATGGTTAAAACGTTAGAGATAACAATAGATATGAGACCATCTAATATAAGGATATGACGGTAGTTTAATTGCAAAAACACTTGGGTACCAAGCGAGAGAGTGTTGGTTGGAGTCCCACCTGCCATTTAACGACCCAATATATTATTGACTTTCATATCGAAATTTTTCAGTTTGAACCAGTTTATCATGCTTCGCACTAGAAACTACTTCACTTTACAAAAAATGCTACAAATTTGTTAAATATTGCTTTCATAATTTTTAAAAGTAAATCCTTAGACTTTTCGCTCCAGTTGTACAATTATTTTGACAAATCTTCAAATACATTAATGACCAGTTTTTGAACCCTAAAATGCTGTGAATCGCTTAGGTATATTTTTAGTAAATTTGATCATTTATTGAAATATAAGGCATAACAGCTTATCAAACAAACGTTAAATAGACTTAAAATAGACAAATTTGCCATTTGCCCCCATCTGTCCTACCCTAGACACACCAGTGAAGGTTTCACTTCCACGGGACAAGCGATGATTGAGACCTGTGTCTTGTTTTGCTGTGCCAAGTGGCCCCCAGGCGAGGACCATGTCGGATGCTCAGAAATAGAACCGGCGCAACCCTTCCTTCGTGGAACGCAAACAACGCCGGCGAAGTCAAACAGCTGCAAAGCCACCGTGCGCCCGCCGATTGCAGAAACGGGATGGATGGCAGAACGCGGTGGAGTGTTCGGCAGTCGGGGTTGATTGCTTTAAACAATCGATACACATTTTCCTTCGTGTTGACTCAATAAATCAAACCATCAAGGGTGACAAAAGCTTCCACTCGTGCTCGGAGATGCGCTAAATTTATAGCCTGGTTGTGGCTCCCGCTTCCGCTATCTATAGATGTATAGATGTGCGACACGGAAGTATGTCCTGACGATGGGCCCCTTCCCGACTAGAGGCAAATGTGTCATAACGGGGTCTTGGCTGTTTCTTCAAGCGTGAAAGGAAAATTACATGAGCAAAGACTGCCGGTGGAAGATGCGCTCGACCTGCTGCTCGTTGATTGCATCGTTGCCTTCGCTGTTTGTCATCCGCTAATGAGGAGCATAAAGGAACTTATTGGAGCCGACCCGGTCTTTCGGGCATTGTTTTACATGCTCTTAAATGTTGCTCTAAACTCCAACACGTATTTTCTTAATTTTAAATTAGTTCTTCTTCAAACTAATTCCGTACTCCATTTAAAGCGAAGATTAGAAATAATCAAATAATATTTGTTCAAATTTATGATCCATGCAAATCTAAAGGATCTAATCATAATAAAATTACCAACCCAACCAGTCTACTCGGTTTAAATAAGCAGAAGCACATGTTTGCCAAAGCATCCACGTCCCTACAAAATGACTTTTGTTTATGGCAGTTTGCTTAAGCGTGATTAAAATTTAACATCATAAATGGCAGCCAACCCTTCCGAGAGGAACCATCCAGGACAAAGCAAAGTGCAGCTTCTCTATCCCATAAGTTGAGACAAAAGTGATTTGCTCTCGAATAGAACTGCTACCAAGCCGCACCCACCATCCTTGTCCGTGTCCCCCCTACCCCGGTCGACATGGTCGTATGTTTTCGATAAGAAACCCCTCCGTGTCTAAAGTTGAATCGATATAAAACTATTATCTCCGGTTGCATCACCTGGCGTTCCACGCCCCCTCTAGACCGGATCACATAACTTCAATCCGTCTCAAGGTATGACTATCCTTGCAGGACTTTCCCAGGCTAGTTAGCCGACGAAGGTAAACCTGACACATCTTGTTGTATAACATGCTTATCGATCTTCTCCAACTTTGACGACGATACACGACTTCTAGTGTGGACGGTTGCTCTCCAGACGGCGAAAGATTGTTTCCTTGGCTCCGGCACAAGTAGTGGCATCTCGGGTAGAATATTTGATGAGATTTCGTCATCAGTACTAGTGGGCCTGGTTGATTGAAGCGATAGAGTGGCATCAGCCAAACACATACGAGACACCCGGCTACAAGCTACAAACGCAATTCCGAGAGCTGTTGAAAGGGGACGAAAGTTTCTTTTTTTTCTTGACAAGAATTTATTTCTAGCGCAAAATGTCAAACAATAAAACTGAGCAATCTGAGTTCGGGCTCACTTGAAGGATCGTCACCAGTGGTCGGGGCTACTTTGGAACCGGGCAGCGGAAAGCACAGCTAAGGGGGTAAATTTTCTCCACCATTTGCTTTGAAACAGATTTTATTCAATAACTTTTCTTCGCATGCCGTTGGCTTTGCCAACGCTGCCTGGCGGGAGCACAGCATGGTCCCATCTCGATAGTTTCTTAAAGACCTTCATTGTAAGCTCCCAAGCAGAAAGGGATTCTATGTGCAATTTAGAACATTAGGCGACGGAAAGTTAAAACTTGCAGACACCTTCGGGTTTATTTGATCTAGTGGAAGCTGATGCGATAGAGTAAAAGGAAGAAATCGGGTTCCCGACTAGGACGGCGCTGTTATATGAATTATGGAACGACTTTCCCGACCGGTCTCCCAGCAGCAGCAGCCAGTACCGCACCTGTGCCTGTGTCAAGAGTGGAGTTCAGAAAGTTTCACGCTCAAAGGAGGTTTCATTTCGTTGAGGATTACAATATATTTGGTCTCTCGACGTCCCGTTTGTCGTCCTCAACCCCAAGAGTGTGTCACGCAGTTTAATGTTGAAGAGATATTTTATTCAGACTATGGCATGAATACTGCGCTCACTCACGCTCGACAGAATTTTAATAACTGTAACTAATTGCTCATAAATGTTTGAGTGGTTAAGTTTTTCAATTCCATCACCAGGAACACTGTCTGCTTCAATGGAGTCTGTTTCAATTAGCTACGCTTTCAAAAGATTGATGCGCCTGTTCAGTTTCATTGATTCGCACCGAGACCGTGTTTTTCCAGATGTGACTTAAAAATCATCTGTAAATTGCAAAATTACTGTTCATGGAATGTCAAAGCAAATTTCAAAGTGTATTTATTGGAATAACATTAGTAGATCTTGTCGTTTCACTCCCTCTAACGGGTAAGGGGGTGTCCAGGCGGTTTTAGGGCCTCAGAGAAACTTTGTTTTGATTGATATTATGAAAAATACTCAGTTAACCAATGAGCATTAACGTGAGCAGTAAAGCAAACGTTTATTGGAATTTCTGGCGTTTTTTACTGCATGTTACCGAGCTCATTGCATCCATTCAAAATTCTATTTAAATTCTTTTTGTCTGTAATCAACTGCAAATGAGCATTATTAGCACTATTAGAAAGTTAACATTACGGTAGTTGTACATCTTGCTAAAATAGTTTTTACGTAGTATGTATGCTAACCAAAAGGCTTATTAGCTTCCATTTCAATAACATTTAAAATGCATGATGCCTGCCTAGATATATTCAAAACAGTTTCTTGACATTTTCATGTCAATAAAACAGTATTCTGACCATCAATAAAACATGTGATAACACTTGGAACGTGGCTTATATGCAGAAGTTCCTCCAATTCCATTTTGCAAAATACCTTATGAAGATTATTTCAAACTACTTTGATGGTAGAACGACACACTGAAGTCCCCCAAGGTAATACTCTAGGACCAATACTATACACTGTTTATGCATCCGTTATGGTCATTGTGTCCCATACAGCTACAGCAATCAGCTCATGTCCGCATCCTAAATCACCATTCTAGATGCGTAAAACGAGTGGGCGAATGCTGAGGACAGCTATTTGGACCCAGATTTGGACTTGCATCTGAGCTTGGACTAGGATTTCAACCCGGACTTGAATCTGAATTTGGACTTGGATCTGAATTCGGACTCGGACTGGAAGTTCGACTTGAATCTAATCTTGGACTTGGATATGAACTTAGATTTAAACCTAGACATATACTTGGACTTAGACTTGGAATTGGACTTGGACTTGAACTTGGACTTGGATTTGGACTTGGACTTGGGCATGGATTTGGACTTGGATTTGGACTTGGACTTGAACTTGCACGTGGACTTGAACTGGAACTTGGCCTTGGACTTGGACTTGGAGTTGAACTTGTACTTGGACTTGGATTTGGACTTAGATCTGGACCTGGATTTGGACTTTGATTTGAAATTGAACTTGGATTGGGATTGGGACTTGGACTTGGACTCGGACTTGGTCTTGATTTGGTCTTGGACATGGACATAGACATGGACATGGACTTGGATTTGGATTTGGACTGGAACTTGCACTTAGGCTTGGGCATGGTTTGGGACTTAGACCTGGACGTGGACTTGAACTTGGTCTTGGACTGGGAATTGAACTTGAGCTTGAACATGGGCTTGGACTTGGACTTTGACTTTGATTTAGACTTGGATTTGAACTTCAACTTGGTCCAGGTCTTGGACTTGGACTTGGATTTAGGTTTGGACTTGGATTTGGCCTAGGTATTAGACTTGGCCAGGGTCTTGGACTTGGATTTGGACTTGAACTTGAAACTGAACTGGGACTTGGACCTGGACCTGAACCTGGACTTGGATTTGGATTTGGATTTGGACTTGGATTTGTAGTTGGATTTGGACTTGGGTTTGGACGTGGACTTGGACTTGAACTTGGACATGGACTTGGATTATGATTTGGATTTGGACTGAAACTTGGACCTGGACTTGGACTGGGAATGGGACTTGGGCTTGGACTTGGACTTGGACTTGGACTTGGACTTGAACTTGGACTTGAACTTGAACTTGGACTTGAACTTGGACTTGAACTTGAACTTGAACTTGAACTTGAACTTGAACTTGGACTTGAACTTGGACTTGAACTTGTACTTGGACTTGGACTTGAACTTAGACTTGAACTTGGACTTGGACTTGGACTTGAACTTGAACTTGGACTTGGGCTTGGACTTGGACTTGGACTTGGACTTGAACTTGGACTTGGACTTGGACTTGGACTTGGACTTGGACTTGGACTTGGACTTGGACATGGACTTGGACATGAACTTGGACTTGGGCTTGGACTTGGACTTGGACTTGGACTTGGACTTGGACTTGGACTTGGACTTGGACTTGGACTTGGACTTGGACTTGAACTTGGAATTGGACTTGGGCTTGGACTTGGACTTGGACTTGGACTTGGACTTGGACTTGGACTTGGACTTGGACTTGGACTTGGACTTGGACTTGGACTTGGACTTGGACTTGGACTTGGACTTGGACTTGGACTTGGACTTGGACTTGGACTTGGACTTGGACTTGGACTTGGACTTGGACTTGGACTTGGACTTGGACTTGGACTTGGACTTGGACTTGGACTTGGACTTGGACTTGGACTTGGACTTGGACTTGGACTTGGACTTGGACTTGGACTTGGACTTGGACGTGTACTTGGACTTGGACGTGTACTTGGACATGGACTTGGGCTTCAACATGGGCTTGGACTTTGACTTGGACTTGGACCTGGACTTGGACTTGGTCTTGAACTTGGATTTGGACTTGGACTTCAACTGGTACTTGCAATTGAACTTCGAATTGGACTTGGACGTGGACTTGGATTTGGACTTGGATCTACACTTGCACTTGTTCTTGAACTTAAACTTGGACTTTTTTTTGTTCTGTTAGGTACTCTTACCACTGCGTCCAGAATTTTGAACTATTGTGGTCTGCCACGTTTATTTCTTTTACTATACGCTTCAAGCTTACCTCTCACTAATTGAGGAAGTTCCGAGGTTTCACTCTCGGTAATACATAGGCGACAAATATCATCTTGTACGACATTCCGAGGATGATATTTACTCGGACAATGTTCTGTAACAAGACCGGTAAGCGTGCTGAGATTTCTCTTATTGAGACTCAGCAACTTTTGAGTAACCTTAATACTCAGTGTTATACAGGTCGGACTTAATTATCCGGGCAAAAAAACATTTTTTAAATAGATTTTTTGGAATGTATCTGCGTTCAAAATGTATTTAACATTATAAAGAAATCGAGTCCGGTCTGTACACACTTCGAAAAAATCTTGTAATTTTACGTCTTCTGACATGCACATAAATGAAACATCGCAAATCATATAAAATTACATGTTATTTCACTAAAAGGCTTATTTATTACCTTTGGCTTGATGTAAAATTATATCTTTAAAAACGATTTCGGCTTTTTACGTTTTATTTAAAGGTAAATTATATCGAATTTCAGTTTACATCAAATGTGATATTCAGTTTTTCGTTCTGTGTATACGTTTTTGATCGTTTGAGCGATTGTACGGCCATCTAATTGGCTATGACTATTCAGCTCATCCTTGAGCATACACCCGATCAGCACAGTTTTGTCAATTCTGGTTGCTGCACCACAACTAGTTTATAACAACTGTGCTAGTAGGGCAGTCAGAGATTAGGCAGAATAAATCTGGACCCGTGAACGGAGAGTTGGAACCACATCCTCGTCTGTCGACTCACTACGAGTAGGCGTGTTGAGGATAGACGAGGAACAGGACTGAACTTCTGCTAGCGCATCATTTAGGTCCTGTTTCTCCCTTATTCTCATCTGCACCACCTTCGTTTCTTTGTTTTCCAGCAGAGAGAGGTTGCTCGGTAAGAAATGGTTCACTGCACCAGTGGCCGGCTTAATGCAGCAAGGGCAAATTACTGTGGAGGGCACCCTGGGCAGCTGAGTATTTATAGAATCCGCTCCACCATTCATCCCTAAGCACGGGTTGCGTCACACCTTAGATTAGGAGTTTATCCATTCAAGTCTTTTACGTAATAGCCATGGAAAACAGCTATTAAAACCATCCTCCTTTTAGGGGCTTTGGACCCTCTGCTATGGTTCTCAGTAGCTTCATGTTCGTTTCTAACATGTCTCTGCAAAGATCCGTCATTTGCAGGACGAGTTGGTCTTTGACTTTGGACTTAGACTGGGACTGGGATTTGGACATGGATTTGCATTTAGACTTGGATTTGGACTTGGACGTGATTTGGGACTTGGACTTGGGTTTGAGCATGGGCTTGGACTTGAATTTGAACTTAAATCAGAATCTTTATTTAGATTTTAAGGTGGACATCCATCTGAACTTCGATTTGTATCTAAACTTGAACTTGTAACTAAACTTGGACTCAAATTTGTACTTGGATCAGAATCTGGATTTGGATCTGAACTTGGACTTGGAACTGAACCTGGACAGGGATTTGAAGGTGGACTTGAATCAGAACTTGACCATGGATCTAAACTTTGACTCGGATATGATCTTGGATTAGAACCAGGGCTTGGATCAGAACCAGGACTTGGATCAGGACTTGGGGGTTTGCCTTTGGCCTTGGGTTGGGGCTTGGCTGGGGTTTGATTTAGGGTTTTACCTCAAGGTACGTTACTTTCTACTTATTCTTACAGTTGGCTGTAAAGTCTGCCGAAGGTCGAGTTTCGACATTTTATACAAATAACAAGTCTTCAATCAACTTAAACTAGTAACGTTAGCCCAAGAATACGTGGAAGAATTGAGTAAACAAGAATATTCTTGAACCAATATTTAATGACATAAACATTTCGAAACATCGAAGCTGTGTAAGAACTGTATACTTCCCCCCATTTAAACGTAAACAAAACCGGCGTGTTATAAAGAGCTTTCCCTTATCCAGTATAGGATTGGGCGAAATTCCCAACAGTATCGATAATTGAACATCGATATCATATCCGCCGCTTCATCGATACCCTCGATATATCGCTCATGAAGTATCGATATTAGCCTTATCGATGCTATTTAGGGCGGCATTCTGGGATTTGGAAATGCTACACAAAAAATTAATCATAAAAACACAAAAAATTAATCATAAAAACATGTTGAGCAAAAAGAGTGCCTCCAAAACACACACGTAACCTAGCACGTAGCATATCGCCTGCTCATGTGTAGCTTTATTTCAGCCACGTTACTTTGTTCGGATAACCGTCAAAACTAATGTTCAAGTTTTATAAACACATATTACGTCGTGAGAAACAATCCTTAAAATAATGCTTTCTTTAACATTTCTTGGCCTATTCTCAAACCCATATTTTTTCAGCTACATATCCCGCTTTATCAAAACAGTATCGGGATGAAAGTATCGATTTAGCATAATATCGGCGTCGTAAGAATCGATGAAAAAAAACGAAATATCGTCCCTCGAGTATCGATATCGCGGGTATCGATACGGTATCGCCCGATACTAATCCAGTACTTACAACTAGCAGAGTCATCACATGATTGCGGATTTTAAGGCGGCGTGTGATTTAATCAAACAAAATAAGCTGTAACAGACAAACGTGGTTTTCCTGTGAAATTGATTAAGCTGTTTCGAAAGACCTACTGGATGACCTAAAATTATACGACAGAAAAAGGTGTAAGACCTTTTTTCATTTTTCCCTCCTAACTACTGTAAGAGCCCTGTTAATTAAATTGACTCCATTGGTTTTTGGTACCGTTTTCTCCGACTGTTATTTGTTTATTTGTTTATTTGTTGGTGTAAAAATCATCGGACATCATGTGGTCTTAATGATAAAAGATACTACGTTTAACATAAAACACATAAGGATATATTAGATTATCTACGCAGTCGCTGTCTAAATGCCGTTGCTGTTATGTGGAAGTCAAATAATGTCGCCACCGCGTTGAAGCTAGCCGACATGAAGCGGATGGGGTCATGTTGTCCATATGACACATTACGCTGTGGTAAGAATAATAGAATCCTGGGCCGTAACGATCTTTCTGGTGCATATAAGTTAAGCTGCTGCAAAATGTTCGGGGCATCGATTTCACCGGACAAAATTTTCCCGACAAATACGGCTTGTGCTTCGAATCTTCTTTGCTCTAATGTTTGTATTCCGAGTAGCTGGCAGCGATCCGCATATCCTGGCAACTGGTGTTCGTTACGCCATGGAAGAAAGCGTAAAGCATACCGTACAAATCTTCGTTGCACGGTTTCAATTTTTGCTATCCAGTTAGCGTTGAATGGACACCAAACCACTGAGTTAGACTCAAGAATAGAGCGCACCAGCGCACAATACAGTGATCGAAGACAAATAGGATCCCGAAATTCTTCAGTGATCTTGCAGATAAATCCGAGCTGTCTATTAGCCTTGGCAACTATTTCGTTGTAGTGTGGCCTAAAGGAGAGTGACGTATCCAGAGTTACACCCAGATCACGAACCGTATCTACTCTAGCTACAATCTGACCACACGTAGTATAGTTGAATGCAACTGGATTGGACTTGCGATGGAATGGAATCGCACAACACTTCTCGATACTGACGGTTAGTATATTATTGGAGCACCGTTGCAGAAAAATGTTAACTAAGCGCTGGAGCTCTAAGCAGTCAGCAGTATTTCTGACAGTTTTAAATAGTTTGATATCGTCTGCATAAAGCATGCGGCAATCTTCTGGAAGCAGAAGCGATATGTCGTTGATAAACAGCATAAAGAGCAGCGGTCCTAAATTGCTGCCCTGTGGAATGCCAGAGAGGTTGGAGAAATACTCGGATTGCACTTTACCCAGCTTCACGCAGAGCATTCGATCTAACAGGTAGGATCGAAACCATCGTACAAGGCTGGAGCCGACACCAAGTTTATCCAGTTTAGCCAGTAGTACGCTGTGGTCAACACGGTCAAATGCAGCTTTTAGGTCTGTGTAGACAGCATCAATCTGGGTACCTACGCTCATGGTTTGTAGACATTTTGCTGCGAATTGCACAAGGTTTGTAGCAGTGGAACGTTTTGGATAAAACCCATGTTGATCATGGCATTAGCCTACAGCTGGCGAAAAGGGCATCATGTATTATTATTTCAAATACTTTCGAACATGCGCAGAGAGATGTGATGCCTCTGTAGTTTTTTACATTTCGTTTGTCACCCTTTTTATGCACTAGAAACATAGCTGAAAGCTTCCAAGTTGTAGGAAATAGGCTCTGTTGTAGTGATAAATTAAACAGCAGGCATAATGGACGGAACTACTGTTACGAAAAACTCTTTTAATAAAATATTGCATATTTGATTTCGCAGTGAAAAGAAATAATGGGTTCTTGTTTCCATAGTGTGACGATTTCTCTCAATGCGTCATCAGTGAGTATTCTTGGTATGTCATCGGTTATGGTCGTACGGCTTGCGAACGCGTGTTGTGATCATTAGTTTGTGCTAAATTATCTGGTTTGGTTGCTTGCAGTCACAAAAGAAATGGTGCGACTAGTTCTGAGTGAACCTGTCTTTAATTATTTTGGTGCATGAAAATAAATACGATGCAATGTAGTTACCCAGCTAGCATTTTTATATGTATAAAATAGTTAAAAATCAGCGTTACGTACATATATACATGCTAATAAATCGTATTTGACGCGGCAAAATTGGCATATTCGTACTATTTTGGAGGCGATATACGTTATGAGGAATAAATATACGCGATTCATCTATATAAGTAATTATATACGATGATATCCGATTAAGTCCGGCTCGCTCCGTGCTGCTATACGATTCTGTGCTGAATATCGCATGTGTGTCAGTTACTGTCATTATATACGACAGAAAATCAACTTGGACGCACTTTATTAAGCATTAGTTACGATTCAGAGTTTATTAAGAGATATTTACGATAATTTTTGTACTTTGATATAGGAGTTGGTGCTGGCTGGGTACTTTACGTGGAGTTACTAGATATAGTTAATTGGTTTATCAGGAAACTTTCAAGTAGTTAGTATGAATTCACCGCAGGGTTTATGACTTGTATTCGTTGTTAAAATGATGTCGTATCATGTCCTGATAAGAGGAAGCTTTGGATGCTGTTTATACCAATATAACAACTAACAAGCAAAAGCAAATTTTAGCTCTTTGAACAAACGATAGAACCATTATTTCAATGCAGTTTGAAAATTTGTGGCAACAAACCATGCTCACTTTTCGTGTTAACAGGAGTACTAAAAGGTAGTCACTTGAGACCATAACTTTGTTCGAATTGGTTGAAAGAAATATACCAAAAAATATTCAAGACTTATGAGTTACATTCAACACTGCAACCCTTTATTGTACAAACTGTAATGAAATTTTACAAATTCCTAACGATCTGATTTTCAACTGAAACCCTTTTGTTACGAGGTAAATCCCAAAAAAAAAACAAAACTAAATACTGATTCGGTTTGGACCCAAACAAAGATTCCAGAATATAATATTGTGCAACATACTGGTTTTTGTAGTCATATCTAGTATAATATATTGTTTTCAAACTCATGATATTCAAGAACATGCACTGCAGTAGTGCACACCAGCACCGCTCCGGAAACTACATATTATAACTTTCTGCGGTCCCCCCCGACGTGTCAAAGTCAAGTCCTTGTTATTGCAATTTCATTATGCTTACAATGTATACCGAATTCAACCTAATATGATGTGTGTGGTGCGCTTTATCTAAGCAACAACAATCTCACCGTGTACACACACTTTGGCGTCCGCTTTCTGACACAGAGACAGAATCCGGAATGTTAACTGTGTTATAATGCATTCAACCCTTCGCTGACGCTTCGGAGCGTTCGGTGGGTAATGTTATAAAATGTTTTGAAATAATGTTTCAACATTTATGACGGAACCACCATCCCGGGAGTTCTGCTGCGAGGTAGGGGTGACCAAAATGAAATATTTGCACTAATCGATTGCAAATATTCTAGGATCCAGCTTGTGAAAGTATTTACCATACGTTACAGGAAAATATAAATATTGTGATACAATCGATTTTATTTAGTTTATAATACGACCATCCTTCAGTTCTATTCACCTACAAATTGCAGCGAAAAAGCAAACCAAAACACTAACCCAACCCGGTTGGAATATCTGTCGGACTTGCGGTACCAAAGTCCAACCCGAACGTTGCTGGCCTTCCGAAAAAAAAACCGGCGAAAAGTAACCAAAACCAGGAACCACTGCCGTCACCGCAATTGGATGTGCGGTACAAGGCTCAGCCCTCGGGTGCTGGTTGTAGTTGCTTCCGCCGCCGTGCCGTGCCGTAACGCAGCAACGAATCCCGAAGCTCGTACACGGCTCGTACGACGACGGTAGCGCATCGCACGCTATGTAGCGACAACCGCAGGCAGGCAGGCAGGCAGCACAGCTACAAAACTACGCTCGAAATTAGTGAAGCTGATTGTGTGTGGTTGTGGAATTTTGTGCTTTCTTCGTGTGATGCTAGGAAGTAGGTGGCAATGCGGTAGGGAAGGTACTATGGGGTGCAAAAATTTGTCTAACAACGCCAGAAATGAGATTTTCGCGTTTAAATGGGAGCTCGAGATCGAGCAGCCGTGAATTTGTATAATACAAATTCTAAACCTTAATTCTAAAGCCGAAATAATACTGTGTAAAAATATTAGCTGAAATGAAGGTCGAGTAAAATTTTCATTTTGCTTGTCTTGCTGTGGGGGAATTTCTGCGAACAATTTCTCAACCACTGAATAGACTTTAAAATTATTTTCATAACACTATATAAACTATAGAAAGTCGTTCATCGTCTTGTCTTTTAAACCACGTACTAGACTAGCAGTTATCAGCTTATAGCATGTAGATACTTGCTTCCGTAACGCATTCTAACATTTCTGAACCATTACCGTAAAACAAGCTTTGCCTATCGATATTACGTTAAACTTTGGTCATAATTTTCAGGGTTTTACAAATCCAATCTGACTGCGGCTTCGGTAACTTTCCCGATATTTTAGGCAAAGCAAGTTATTTAATAACCAATCTTTTCGACTCCGAAATTGAAATTCGAATTTTAATGCCTCAAAATACTGAACGAAAACCATTCACCAAAGCGGAAGCTTGCAGTGCCAACAACGCCGGGAGACACAAGCTGGTAGGTACTGCAATATTTTCGAAACGGATTTGTTCCCTCGTTGTTGAGCGTTTCTGACGGCACCCTCTACGTCCCTGTCGCTGCAACGGAAAAAAGCATTTACTATCCAAACACCGGAAGCCGAGCACGAGACGGAAAAAATATCCCGAAAGCTCGGAGGGTGAAAAGGGTCACCACCCGAAAGCTGGATTCAATAAGCACCATAAATATTGAAATAGCTTCGTGCAATTTCTATTATTTTAATCCGTTTTGATCGGGAGTTTTATTCCTGAGAAGCGGAAGCCTTCACTAAACCACCAACGGCCGATGGATACTAGGTAAATATATTGTATAATTTTTCGAACTTCAATTTTGGTTATCGACTGACTGGTGGCGTCGCTTGAAAACCCAAAACCCAATAGAGGAAATTTAGGCATTAAGTGGCGGTTCGCAAAGTAATCATCCAGCGGCATTTCTCTGTTTTCGGGACTGCGAGTTCCGACTGAGCGGCAGCATTTTTCGTTTATTATTCATTGGCCGCTGAAAAAGTGTTAAAAATTTCCGGACGCTCTATGCTTGTATTTTATGTATCGTTTTTATTTCTGGTTATTGGAGGCCAAATCAACGAAAAAATGTTCATTTTTTGGTTGATTGGATTCTGGGTGGCAATCGAAAAGCTTATGAAGGGTAAGTGGGTATTATGATTTTTTCTGGCCAGGAGAATATAAAGTAGGATGCAGTAAAAATTTCATCGCAAATTATTCATCATAATCGAATTTGTATAACAAAATAATCATTTTTCCCCGGAAAAACTCTTGAATGGTGTGCAACAATGCAACAGTTCTCATTCGTGAGTTAATTATTCACTCGATAATAATTTGTTTCAATTTTTCAGTTTCACTTGGGTGGAAAAGCACTGAATGAATCTTTTTACCATCCTCCTCCATATCTGCGCAGCACTATGTAGGCGCATGGTTTTTTGTGAAATTTTTCTTCCAGACATCGAAAAACATTCACAAATCGTGAAAGCAATCACCTCCCGACTACAAATCACCCCATCGTAAATATTTCAACGAAGGCTGTCGTCTGGGTAGTACCGAACTATAAGAAATCGACGGATTACAGAACCAACAAAATAAGACGAGGGTAAAGGTTAAAATGCTTCTCACCTAGACGCTATTTGTCTCTTTTTTTGTGCCATCTACCAGTTAGCCTTCGAACTAAACTGATTGAATCATACATATTTTTTGTCGTCCCGTCGACAGACGATGGCAATGGATTTTCTATTTTTGTACGACCAACAACAGAATACCGACCGCCGCCGCAACACTGACTGTCTTAATGGAAAAAATCTCCTTTCTCCTTCCGGAATTCGATGTGGAAGCGAAGCAGACGAATCTGTGTGTCTGTTCCAGCCGAGCTTCTCATATTTTCGCGCGACTTATTATGCACGGTGCACAATCTCGCGCCGGGGAGGAAACTAGTCATGATTTGCATTCCCGATAGGAAATCGATTGCAATTAGAATATTATATTGAAGTCCGCACCGGCCGCCGGAGCCGGTCGCGAATGGTTTTGCAGGCTTGCTGATGAATTCGGGCGGAAAGAATTTGTTAACCCACAAAGGACGCGGTCCGGAGACTTCGGAAGAAAGAAAGAAAGCTTCATTAATAATTCAACGGGGATTTTGATTTGCCACTTCATCGGCGGAGCAAAAGAAACGAAGAGCAGATAAATTATATTCCATCAATCTAATGAGCGCAGCTATTCGGTGTAGTAATAAAGCACTTCATTATATTTCTCGTTTCGTTTTTCGTCTCTTGAGAAGTATTCTTCGGAAGGAAACCAAGAAGTAGAGATGGTAACTGAGCGGGTGCTGACTGTGCGAAAGAAGAAGCCGCGGTGGACCGAACGGTTGTAAAAAGATTTAAAATGTTATAAACCATTTTGTGCAGAGTTGACAACTCGGTGAACAATACGTCAGCAGCCGGACCACTGGCTGCCGACTTGACGACGACTCCGGCGCGGCGAGAGGGATGAAAACGAATTCATGCGACAGCCACGTCGCTTTTGGGTGGGTAATTCGAGGCGAAATTTATGACAGATCTGGCTAATGCAATGTCTGCGGTTGTAAATTTTCCTAATTAGACGACTTTGAGAAGGTTTTCTGGTAAGATTAGCACCAGGCGATAATGGCCATTATTCGGTGGGTTTTGCGGCAGCTCCAGTTTACGATAATAGAGTTGACAATTTGGGTGCCTTCAGAGTTGAAGCGCAATCGAATTTGCAAAACAAATTTGGATTGAGTTATATTAAAGCTTTTTAGTAAATTAGGTCTTGCGATTCAATGCTTTTACAGTGATAAAAATTTAAATATAACAGCAGTGTTACATTACAGAAATTAGGAATTTCAAACCTACTGATAACAAGGTTTATGACTTTTTTGTAATAATCTAGTGATTATTCAAACAATTCATGCATTGTGATAAGTATTTTACCAGTAGAACAACTCGTGTGATATTAGGCCGTATGCAAAAAAGAGTTACAGCAAACTCTTCCGTAAGATTTACACGGGAAAAGTCAAGCAAACTGTTTTATTCATACGGCCTATTGTCTTCCAAGATTTCGCTGGTTGCTTGTTTTATCCGTAAAGAAGAGAAGCTTTAAGTAGCCTCACAAAAAGTAGGATCAAAATTGTCAAATCACACGATCACTGCCCAGTTTACATTCCCAAAATGAGAAAATAATTACTCACCGAGAACGTCGCTCGATTTGTCTATTGTTTGGTGTGCTATGTGGCATGTAGCGCCATCTTGCTGAAACCACATACCACCCAGACCTAATATTTGTATTTGGGGCAGAAACAAGTACTGATTCCCTTTATCGTCGCTCATATTAACTAACCGCTCACTAGTTTGGAGTCCCGTCTAGTTAGCTTCGAGGTACGATGCTGGTCTAACAAGTCAGTGGTCGTATGTTAGAATCTCGGCTAGAGTCAGTAGGATCATTGCACTAGCCGTGTAATTATCCTGTACTCTAATGAACGACTGCGTAGTCAGTCGATAAAGAAGGGTTAAGTCTTAAAGACGTGTATACCCATGGCTTTACTTTTTTTTAGTTTGGAATCTGACAAGATTCACCAAAGGTCCATTTTGCTGGATTATCTCTAGGAATGTTGGAATGTCGCTATTGTCGTGGCATTACGCTAATCAGCTAGATAGTGCGAACTCTATTCCAGGTCCAGGTCCCCCTGGTGGGGAATCCTTTCTGAATCTGAATGTCTAAATCTGGCAGATTCTAGTAAAATGTCGTGATTACAATATGCGACTCGTAAAACTGTCATCTACTTTAAGGCAGCGTAAGAAACAGTTGATCGTGAACAGCTATGGCAAATGATGCACGAGCACGATGCTATCTACTAGATAAACTCTCACGACCGATCGAGGCTGCCACGAACTGTGTGTTAAAAATTTTTCCTTATTCACCTTCCTAACTGCCTATCATGTTCTTAACAAACACAAGCGCCAAAGACCAGGAAACTAAAAATTCGGTCCACAACAGCCCAGAGCTTTCGGCGCCTAAGCCTCAACCAGACATTTCTTTCAGAGAGAAGGTGGAGGTCACTAGCTTCGTGATCCGTTTAGGTGATTATCTATGCTTACTCATCATTCTTCCACAGGAGGGAGGGAGTCATAAAACTGCAACGCACAGTCCGACTACCTAAATTTTTCAACCTTCGAGCGGAGACGGGATACAACGCATATCCGAAGCAGTAATTTAATTTTTATTACGTTCCTCTAGTGGTATTCATGACCAGTTTCAAAAAATCACTAATAAAATTGAGTTCCACTAGGACCTTCTGATGACCGCTATAAAACTGTCTTTCGATCAAGTGGCCCACTCTTCAGAAGGTTTAAGCATCACACGGTAAGCTCAAGCAGACATGTTACTCTCCACTATAAGCAGAAATAAAACCAATTACGCTTTTCGCTGCTTGACAGCTACAGCCATAATTTAATTAAGCTTTTCGCTTTATTGGACAAAGCTATAAACCGTAAAGTTTGTTGCTTGGTAAAGAAGCTAAATCAGCCATCTAGCTTCGTTAACTTGAAAATATATTGCCGTGAGTATAATAGTTAAAGCTTTACTGTCAGAACATCCAGATCGATTTGGTTTATAGCGCTCATAATAAAATATCATATAGAATAAATAACAAATTTTCAGCAGTTTCCTTAGTTGTGCAGCGCATTAAATTTTATCGTGCATATTGGTATAATAGGTGCGTAGAATAAAAGCACCAACAAAATTTTGCAATTTTTGAAAACTCATTGTTTTAACAAAATAAATATACTCAGTTAGTCAATCTTAATTTTTAGTGAAACAATTCTAGGTGCTTCCTTTGACATGAAAACCGATTAATAATAACTTTCTCTCTGCAACTTACACTTAGCTTCGATGATTATTTGTTAACGGGTTAGAAAAATACTAGAATGTGACAAAATGGTCTCGCATAAAGAAATGGTTTCGATGTTGAAATCCTATGTTCTTCCAAATAGTAGCAATAAATCTGTTCAGTCTGTTCTGGTCAGGATTTTATTTTATAATCTATATATATAAAAGTGAGCGTGAGTATGTTTGTATGTTTGCATGTTTGCATGTACCACCATAACTCTAGAACGCCTTGACCGATCTCCACCAAACTTGGCACACATGTTCCTTGATATAAGAGAATCAGCACGAGGTGGTTGACAAAAGGGGGAGGGGGGTTCGTAACAGGCATCCCCCATAATTCCGATCCCTTGACGGTTATTCATCAAACTTGGCACACATGTTCCTTGACATACGAGAATCAGCACTGGGAGGTTAACAAAACCGAGTGGGGGGAGGGTCCCAAAAGGGGGGGGAGGCCATAACTCCGAAACGCTTCCACCGTTATTTATCAAACTGGACACACATATTCCTTAACAATAGAGATTCAGCACCGACCGGGGTTTGATAAAAGGGAAAGACTAATAGGGGGGAGACCATTACGCCGAAACAAAATGGAGGAGGGATTGTAACAGGAGGAGGCCATAACTCCGAAATGCCTGGACGGTTATTCATCAAACTTGGCCCACATGTTCCTTGACATAAAAGAATCAGTACTGGGGGGTTAACCAAAAGGAGGGGCGAGGATCCCTAATAGGGGGGAGACCATTAGTCTGAAACTCTTCGACCGTTCTTTTTTAAACTTGGCACACATATTCCTTGATATAAGGGAATTCGAACTGAGGGAGTTGACAAAAGAGGGAAGGGGGTTAACAGGGGGAAGGCTCCGAAATGTTTGGACAGTTCTCCCATAAGTGACGGTGGGACAAAAGGGGGAGTTGATGACCGGAGGTTGCTGATAGGAAGGAGGGAGTAACGCTCACATGACTGTAACAATTTATCCATACCACAGAAAAAAATCAGAATATAAAGCACTAAATTGCCATGCTCGCAGCTGTAGATTTGTCAATTGTTCCATCGTTAGTGCTGAGTGTTGTTGGCCGACTCTATTTGAGTCACAGGAGCAATCTTTCAAACAGTGTGGAGTTGATCTGAAAATACCATGTTTTTCCCATGATCATCCTTATGTGGCATGTTCCAGAGTGGGCTCGGCCAATAATTCGTGGATACTTGCTCCTGGTAGTGAAACTAAAAACAATGTTTACAAACAAGTTTTGTCTTAAAGTGAAATGAAAGGAATGACAGGTTTGTTGTATCCATGGAAGAGGCACTGTTGCACCTTCTACTTTTTTTATTGGGGTGGCCATTGTTAGCGAAAGGTGCAAATAGAAAAAATGTATTTGTTTCTCTTTTTTTATAGAGTTTTATAGGGAATTCCGTAAAGAAAACAGATATGTAAGGGGACGGGTAGACAAAAAAGGGGGAGATGGTAAATGGAGAGGAACGTCCAAAAGAGAAACAAGCGTTATATTTTTGCATTATAAGCATTTCGGTTACAATAATTGATGTACAAGTGGCTGTGAGACAAAGGCGCCCCGAGTAAGATCGGGCACTCAGCTAGTATAACTATAAAACAATCAGATTCATTGCGGTTTGACAAGTAATCGCAATAAGATCAATTTTGTATAGGTTCGCCATATTGTATTGCTACGCTCGCTTATAGAAAGTTTACAAAAGTGCCGAGTTGTGCCGCAAATAACTAATTTTATCGCGGTAATATAAGCAACTACAACAAATTTGCTTAATAACAGTTTTATTATGGTTTTATAGCTGACTGTAAGTGTATTTTGACTCGTATTATTTTGGTATTACGTAAAAGTGAGCGTGAGTAAGTTTTTGCTATGTTTGTATGTTACGCCATAACTCTAGAACCCCTTGACCGTTCTCCACCAAACTTGACTCACATGTTTCTTGACATAAGGGAATCAGCACTGGGGGTTTGACAAAAAGGGGGAAGAGTCTCTAATAGGGGCAGGGGAAAGCTATAACTCCGAAACGCATTTATCAAACTTGGCACACATGTTGCTCGACGTAAGGGAATGAACATTTGGGAGTTAACAAAAGGGGGGATCCTCAAAAAAGAGGTCCTAATAAGTAGTAGGGGTTGCGTTTGCGTTACCGATTGCAGTTGTGCAAGTAACTGTGAGAACAGAGGGGGGGGGGGTTCCACCGAGAGGGGATATGTGAAAGAAACTATTGTTTTGTTTCCTTTATAGGAATTTTCATAGAGTAAACCGATGCATAATTAGCTACGTGACGGAAGGGGGAGCTGACTAGGAAATAACCGACAAGGGGGCTCACGGAATATGACTATGAATGTATGTTCCGCTATAACTCCGGAATGTCTGAACGGTTCTTCATCAAATCTCGCTTGTCAAACACGTGTTTTTTCACTTAAAAGGTTCAGCGCAGGGAGCGGATAAAAGATGGAAACGCTCTCTTACAATGGGAAGCAAGGTTAAAATGGGTGGCTGTATTTCTGAATGGGGGAATAGGGTAATCATTAACAAGGGAAAGGCTCAAACACGTAAAAAGGCTTTGTGTCGATTTATAGCGATTACCGTGAAGCAGACGTAAGTGGCTGGCGGACAAGAGGAAAGGAACTGACAAGGGAGTAGTTTCATTCAAATGAAGAAAAAATGTTTCGCATCATGAGAATTTTTGTTAAAACAGATGTACAAGTCTTTCAGTCAGACAAAGGGGCCCCGAGTAAGATCGAGTAATCAGCTAGAACCATAATAAAACAAGAAGTAATGATTAATAACGCAATGAAACCTTTATAAAATTCAAGTACAACCAAGTGGCTTTAGAATTGTTACTAGACGCAAGGCAAATGCCACCAAGTATAAAGACGATAGGCATAATAGGTGAAAATGCTGCATGCTGCAAAAAGGCATGCATGCTTGGGTTGCATGTCCTCGCGAACTCGCGTCCATACAACCTTATGTCTATTCGTCCTCGTGTTTATTCGGCCTAGCTGCCATTATGCATAGCTTACTACGCCTTGCGTATGCCGTTTGGCCGACGGGCTGTCAACCTTATTCACCATTCTTCCAAAGGGGGAGGATGTGGTATAAAAACAGTTTAACGATAGAGCAGATATTGGACAAACATAGTAAACTCTAGTAAAATGTCTGCAGCAGCATCAAAACTCGATTCGTACAAGAACGTCAATGACTGGACTCACACAGCATAAGGTGGAGTTGGGCCATGCCTTTAAATTCTCTGAGACTGTCGCCTTCGAGAGAGAGAGCAACGATGCCAAACGACTGAATATATAATACTACACATTAAGCTGCAAGACAATGGTAAATTTACAGAGGGGTGCACTGAGTTTCTACAATATGTATGACGGTGCATTAAACAAGCTCAGAAAGTTTGAGCAGAGCAGAAGAGAATGGTAAACGCCGGCGCAAACAACGTCGTCAATAGCAAAACAAAACTTTAAATTTATCAGTTATGAAAATATTGTTTGTAAGTTTCATTTTCGTTTTATCTAAAATTTGTAAAACAAAACAATATTCTGTTTCGTATTCATATAGTATCTACGAATAACTGAATAAAAATACGTGTGGGCCGAAACGTAATGAGAAAAGTCTTGAATATTTCACGCGTCATTGCGTCATTTTATAACAAATACATAAATACACGGTGACCAAAAAATCGATTTATCATTTTTACCTTTATTATACTATATAACAAGGGTTTAGAAATTGGTCTTGACTTTTAATGCACCAATTCATGTTTGAAATTTTCCAACGATCTGTTAAAGAGTTATTCAAATGATATAAAGCAATATATGTCAATCAATGGACCCATAAGCTCGTATCCGTATGCATTCGTGGACGTTCCACAAAGAATCAATGTGGGCCCTTTACTGTTTCTTCTATACATGAACGATCTGGCAAACCTGAAGTTTCACGGATTGTTCGCAGACAATACGGCACTTTCTTACGAAAGCTCCGATCCGAATCTAGTTGTCCAGAAGATGAAAGTAGTTTTTATAACTTTACAAGAATACTGGAATACAATACTTATCTGAATATATTTCGTCTTTAAACCGGTCTAAAGCGAAATATATGTTGTTCCACAAGATTGACAAAGTTTACATGTTCAAATTTCTTGGGCTTGCTTTTGATGCAAATTTGAAATGGTGCGAGCATATTTCTATTCTGCAACATGAGCGAGGCTCTACATGCGATCTTGGTATCTCCGCACAACTGACAGCTTGGTTACAATCTTAACTAACGAGGTTAAGTTCACGCTTCACGGGTGAAGATTGATGGCTGTGGGTCTCAACTTTTTTCAAACAAATCCGGAGTCCCACAAGGCAGCAATTTCGGACCGCTGTTGTTTGTATTATTCTTTAACGATGTTGCTCTGGCTCTGGATGGAAGTTTCGTGCTAGTTCATGCAAATGATTCGAAGCTGTACGTTAAAAACGGTGACAACACCCAAACTCTTTAGTAGTTCAGGAGTTCTTTACAAATTTTAAACTGGGCTAACTGAAACAAAAGCGTTCTTGTGTAATCTTCAAATTTAAATTAATTACCAATATTTTTCGCTTTGCCATGTATCGCAACATGTTGCTGGTTAATTTTATTAAGACAAAGAGTTATTAATATCGCAGGACAGAATGGTTGGTAAGCGATAGGTATAAAACATGTTGTTAAATACAGAACATTAACACAATATTTCCTGCACAAATAATAATTAAGTCTAGTTCGCAGGCTACGTGTTAAAAAGGCGAGAGAAAGGCATGTCGAAGCACACTTTGCAAATAATTCAATGACAATTATACAAATTGTCATCGAAAAATTACACTGCTTTTAACACACCTCTGAGGAATTCGCATTTTAACGGTTCACTCAATCGAAAAGAAAAAAAGCACAATTCGAGTAAAATTTCCGAAACAAACCAGCTGTCGAAAACATGAAACCAGTTACAATCAACAAATTACTCATGGTTTACTAGCACGCTCCAGAATCCGAGGAATATTTCAACGAAGCGCGCTCGTGGACCGTTTATTAATTGAATTGGCAAAATGCGTCCGTCCAACTCGTGAATGGGTTATCCCTTGCATGTGACCTGTGGCACCGCTGCTGCGCTGCGCTTTCCACATGGCAACGCACCCCAATGAATGGAAGAACACAGCTCTCATCAGCGTGTATCAACCAGTACGAGCGGTACATCTCATTATCATTATAAAACGATAATTACCTTGGGGACCATATTTTTTTCGGACGAACAATTCCGGAGCGGAAATCACCATAAATTATGCCGTGGCACATAACCCGTCCGGGAGAGTTGCGAAATACACGATTCGAAGAGTTGTTGAACAATTTTAAGCTTTCATCAATGGAAAAGGCAGCGGCACGTCGCGCCGGTCGCAGGAAAGGAAAAACGATAGCGTGTGAATTTTGTCCGGCCCAGACTCATTAATCTTTGCCGGCAGGCACAACCGCCGCGTCGCCGTCTTACAATTGTCAGGATTTATGGGACAATGAAATCAGGCTCGGCAGCCTGATCCAGATAGCGCCGACGACAATCTAAGCTTTCCCGTTTTAAGGATCCGACCTGGAGTAGAAGCCGACCAGCCAGCCAGCCAACCAGCCAGCCAGGAAACGTTGTGGTAAGCGTTAAACTTTTGATTACGGGGTGTGGAAGTAACTGGTAGAGTTTTGGAATTAAAAATTCTTACATTTCTGAATGGTGCCATGAGTTTTTTGAACGAGGGGTCCAGCTTGTACTATTTTTCTTATACTATTAATTTTGATCCAATATCGGACCGAAATAAACTTTCGTGAGGAAAGCAAATTTATAAAAACACTGGAAAACTTTCGATTGATATTGCACCCATCACTTGAATCCCCTTTACCCAACATTGTCGCGATGCACAAATGAATCCGCAGAAGACATGGCAGCGCGGGTCGCACAAAGGAATGCTTGCCTTGGCCAGAAGATATATTTCAACTCACAGCTTCCGCGGAGAATCAGCGCGCGTTTTTGTACTCTTGAAAGATTATACAATTCAACGTTTTGAAATATGTTTATTCTTGCACTGATTGTCGTCGTTCCTTTCACCTTGACTGTCCCGTCTCTCATTCGAGAGACATTCGGAAAAAGACAGATGTTCCTCTTTAGCCCTAGGAACTCGGAATGGGATGTTGATGAAGTAGGAGATCTTTATTATCTTTTTCCAGAATTTATTGCAAAGTTACTTTAAACAAAGTACATTTTATTGTTGACTGAGAGCAGATGAAATGTTGGTCGAAGTGAAAGTGGGCTGAATTTCGGTTGACGTTTATCCCCTTATCCTACTGGCTCCGCTGGAAAGTTAACCCACTGAAAAAAACCTCAATAGGTCATGAAGGACTATAAGAAAATCCTTTAGGACGAAGGCAGCGACATGCAATGCAAGTGCGAAATGCGGTCATAATTATTTGCGACGTTTTTCCGATTTAGTTACGATGTTAATTAAATACGTTGCCAACGCTGAACGTTGAATTGAAAATTTAAAAATAGAATAAAAAATATCATTAAATAAAAAGATAAAACTGACAAACAGACAGAAACACAGACTTAAGGTGAAGTAAAAACGATTCAAATATGATTTAAAAATAAAAAAAATATAATATAGTAACCAAAAATGGTATAGGTACGGCATTAAATTAATTCAAAATAACAAAAAATGTTAATGAGTCATTCCACGCCAAGTGTCCGAGGCCCGTGTAATCGACCTTCTCGAATTTTTACCAAATTCAATTTTGGGTCAAAAAGTAAAAATCCCAAGTTTGGTGCCGATTGGACTCTCCCTCCTTTTATGGGAACCCCCCTTTTATAAGCAAAAACCTTGTTTTCGTCAAATCCACTTATTTTCTTTTACTTATATCTCCGGAAATATTAAGTCTAGAAAGACACCTAATGTGAAAATACATTTTGCCAAGGAAATCGAAAAATAGCGATTTATAGCACCTGTACTGACAAATATTTTTTAATTAAATTTGAAAACTAAATTTCTATATTTCTCTCAATAAAGATAATTTGATCTCAAAAATTCCAACTCTATCGTATTCCCCAGAATTTTTACATAAGAATCACTTATTGTCACGAGGTATTCCTTGCCGATCCAGTGATACAGCGTTTTGAAGCAAGCAACCCCCAATTTCTGGGGACCCGTGCCGAGGGATGAATGGTGGGGTGGGGGGAGGGGATGGTTCTATAAATACTCAGCCTCAAACAGAGCGCCCTTTACAATAATTAGCCCTTACCGCATCATGAGGGACTCTGATGCGGCTGACTCTTCTTTCCCTCAACTCGTGGGATTTTATATATTAATATACCAAATAATTCAAAAATAAATTTAACTTCAGTAAGCGTGGACGGATTAGATAATCCGTTCGCAAAAGGCGGTATCCAGAGATCTCCGCCAATGGATACGAGCAGAAGCGCAAGCGTAAGCGGAAAGGGAAGTGGCACGCCTGCCGCTCCTACTCCATCTACGCGGACGCAGCGATGAACGGCCCATCGCTAATAAAAGCAGTGGAAGGAAAGAGAGACATGCTACCAAGAGTGGTAGCGGCGTCTCATCAGCTCGATGCCATTTTCGAGTTCGTGGCAGATCCCAGCACCCTGGTGAAGGACCTGAAACAAAGTCTGCTCATGCTTCGGGGCACCATGCGTACTGCGACGAAGAAGCACAGCGAACTCGAAGCGCGAGTAAGAGTAGCAGAGAAAGAGTCCAAGAAGGCGTGCCCGTCAATGACTGACCATACCGTAGCCCTCGCGACTACGGAGCAGCCCAACGACAACAAGGTATCCACCAAACGTGCAAGGCAGGGGAAGAAACCCCCCACAAAACCACAAATCGTATAATAATGTATGAAAATCATCTTAAATATCGCTAAACAAACTCGAAATCGTACATAAAGCTTGATAAAGCGCACCCTAGTTTACATTTATTCGTACAAAATGATAGTAACTGATTCACATACGATTTTCGTCACAGAATTGTATAGCATTGTGGAACTAATCATGTTGAGTCGGATTTCATCGTATACAAATAATTATGAATGTGACAAGAGGTCGGACACCCAGCACATAGTGCCGCGGCAATGCAGAGATATCAAGCGGCACACCTCTAAAGCCTTATAAAAATAACATTTAAAGGGCTCTACACACCTCCGGTTCAATTTTACATATGAAATGGGAGCACTGCCAGTTGTCAAAATCATCTCGCACGGTTGCCAGATCTATCGGATTATAACGAATTTATCAAATCTTGCAGTTCGGCACTTTCGGTACAGCATCGGTACAGTTCGGCTCGTTTCAAGTCGCCTAACATAAAAACGACTATGCCGAGTGACCGACCCCTTGGAATGTGAATTGTTTTCATATAATTTCCAGTGCGTATATCGCCTCCAAAACAGTACGCATATACTGGTTTCGTGCATCGAATCGATTTTTCTAGATATATATCGGTACATATATCATATTTGTTACTTTGATATACGTACGAAAATGTTTGCTGGGCCCCATGGGCCCGAAGAAGCGTTTGATCACAAAGGGTCGCAAGCTAAGCGAAGAACCCACTGAGGGTAACGAGACGCAGTTGGCGTCCGACAATCAGTGGGAATTAGTCAAAAAGAAGAAGGCCAGAAAGAAAGAGGAGGATCGAGCTCCACCGAAAGTGGTCAGAAAAAAAATAGGAGCAAGGGCGATCCCCTTATCCTCAAAATTGAGGGGCCGAAATATTCGGAAGTTTTGAAGGCCATGAGACGGAACGATCAGTTGAAGGGTCTTGGCGCGGATGTGCGGAGTATCCGCCGCTCTTGCACGGGCGACATGATCCTTGAGCTCAGAAAGAATACCACTGAGAAGGGTTCTGCCTACAAAGTGCTGGCAGAAAAGGTCCTCGGCGATAGTGTACAGCTCCGCGCACTAACGCCCGAGATGACCTTCCAGCTTCAAAACCTGGACGAGATTACTGAAGCGAGCGAACTAGCAGCTCTCAAGGAGCAATGTAACGTGGTGGTGACTACCGAGGCAGTTCGTCTGCGGAAGGGAGCGGCGGGAACCCAGGTAGCAACTATAAGACTTCCGCTGGTAGACGGAAATATAGCCCTGAAAGTGGCTAAGCTGAAGGTGGGATGGTCCGTATGCCCACTAAGCGTGTTCCAGCAACCGGAGGCCTGCTTCCGGTGCTTTGAGCGGGGGCACAAGTCCTGGAGCTGTGTGGACCAGACCGAAGCCACCTGTGTAGGAGATGCGGTGGTACTGGCCATGTAGCGAGGGACTGTACTGCGCCGCCCAAGTGCCTGATATGTACCGGCTAACGCGGCGCTAAGCACACAACAGGAGGCCCACAGTGGCCGGCAGGCGCGCCTGCGATTAAAACACGGGCGTAGTGCAGGTAACGCATCTAAACTTAAATCACTGCTACGCGGCCCAGCAGCTGTTGTACCAAGCAGTTACTGAGTCGTTGACGGGCATTGCCATCATCTCGAACCCATACCGCATCCCTGCTGGAAACGGCAACTGGGTCTCGGATAGGTCCGGGACGGCGGCTATATGGACAACAAACAGGTTCCCTGTTCGAGAGGTTGTGTCAACTGCAGACGAGGGATTTGCGGTTGCCAAAGTGGGTGGAGTGTTCTACTGCAGCTGTTATGCTCCGCCGAGTTGGTCTATCGAGCAGTTTACGCGGATGGTAGACCGAGTATCAGTTGGGCTGACTGGTCTAAGCCCGTTGGTTATGGCGGGCGACTTTAACGCTTGGGTGGTAGGGTGGGGAAGTCGTCGCACGAACCATAGGGGTCGGATTCTGCTCGAAGCTCTGGCAAAGCTCAACGTAGATCTAGCCAATGTCGGCACCACAAGTACCTTCAGTAGGAACGGTGCGGAGTCTATCATCGACGTGACTCTCGGCAGTCCTGGTCTGATGGGAGACTGGAGGGTAGACAATGATCGGTCAGCCGGTCAGATAACGAGGCGGCAGGCGGTGAGTAGAGCCGACACTCCAACCACCCGTGGATGGAAGACATCATACTTCGATCCCGAAGTATTTGTGGAAGCGATCCGAAGAGAGTGCGATGATCGCGGTACGCCTGGTCCGAACGCTGATTATTTGGTTGACGTACTGTCGCGAGCGTGTGACGCTACCATGCCAAGGAAAGGTCGACCTGGGTATGGGAGCTCGTTCGGACGAAGGCAGGACTGAATGTCCAGTAGCACTTGTTGCTGCACGCGCAGCGCTTAAGAGTGGGATAAAAGCTAATAAAAGAGCCTGCTTTGAAAGGTTATGTGCTAGTGCCAATGCGAACCCGTGGGGTGATACCTAAAGGGTCGTAATGGCAAAGACCAAGGGCGTGATGGCACCTGCAGAGCAATCGCCAGAGATGCTGGAGCGGATCACAGAGGGCCTCTTTCCGCGCCATGAGCCAAGGTCTTGGCCCCAGGCCGCTGAGTCGTCCCACGGCCGACGTTCCAGTCGTTGGATGGTCGGTCTTCTAGCCGAACATCCAAAGTAACGTGGGCGACGGCGGTTTAGAGGTCGGGGAGGAAGCGACGGCTACGAACGAGGAACTCATTGAGATCGCTAAATCCCTAAGGGTGAGCAAGGCACCGGGGCCAGACGGAATCCCGAATATGGCCATTAAAGTGGCTATTCTTGAGGCTTCCGAATTTATTCGGGGCAGTAATGAGTAGATGCCTGGAAGCTGGCCACTTTCAGGACAGGTGGAAGCGACAGAATCTGGTCTTATAGCAGAAGCCGGGAAAACCACCGGGTGTCCCCTCGTCATATAGGTCGATTTGTTTGCTCGATACTGCCGGCAAGATGCTGAAGAGGGTTATCCTTAACAGACTCGTACAGTACACTGAAGGTACAAATGGTCTGTCAAGAACCCAATTCGCCTTCCGAAAAGGCAAATCTACGGTGGATGCCATCTTGTCTGTCACTAAGACAGCCAAGGTGGCAATCCAGCGCAAGAGAACAGGTATCCGCTATTGCGCAGTTGTCACGTTCGACGTGAGAAATGCGTTTAATAGCGCTAGTTGGGACTCCATAGCCAACACGCTTCGGAACGTCCAAGTGCCGGTGTCGCTGCACACGATTCTGGAAAAATATTTCCAGAATCGTGTGCTATGCTACAACACGGAGGAGGGTCAGAAGTGCATTCCAATCAGTGCAGGGGTTCCGCAAGGTTCCATACTGGGCCCGGTTTTGTGGAACGTCATGTACGTCATGACGTCATGACGAGGTGTTGATGCTAAAGTTCCCGGTAGGGGTGGTGATTGTCGGCTTTGCGGATGACATCACCTTAGAAGTCTACGGTGAATCTATCAGAGAGATTGAGTTGACGGCTGCCCACTCTATAAGCATTGTCGAAGATTGGATGCGTTCCAGGAAACTGGAGCTAGCGCATCATAAAATGGAGGTTATCGTGGTGAACAACCGCAAGTCGGTGCAGCAAGCAAATATCAGCGTCGGGGACTGCACTATTTCGTCAACGCGGTCCTTAAAACTCCTGGGAGTCATGGTCGACGACAAGCTCAAGTTCGGGAGCCACGTCGACTATGCCTGCAAGAAGGCTTCCACAGCTATTTAGGTATTGTCTCGTATGATGTCTAATAGCTCTGCGGTATATGGCAGCAAGTGAAGGCTATTAGCCAACGTGGTCCAGTCCATACTCAGGTATGGCGGGCCAGTGTGGTCATCGGCGTTAGGTACCAAAAGCTATCTAGCCAAGCTGGAAAGCACCTATCGTCTCATGTGCTTGAGAATGGCGAGTGCGTATCGCACATCTATACCTATAAAGAAGGATTTCTGTCTGTCTGTCTGTCTGTCTGTCTGTCCTGTGTTCCTTATAGAATCCAAATCTACTGAACCAATCGGCGTGAAAATTTGCATGTAGAGGTTTTTGGGGCCAGGAAAGGTTTTAGTGATGGTTAGAGACCCCTCCCCCCACTAAGAGGGGGGGCTCCCATACAAATGAAACACAAATTTCTGCATAACTCGAGAACTAATCAAGCAAATAGAACCAAATTTGGCATGTGGGTGTTTTCGGTGACAAGAATTTATTCTAGGGTAATTTGAGACCCCTCCCCTCTTTATAAGGGGAATTATAACTCCTCTCCCCTTTAAGAGGGGGGGTTTCCATACAAATTTCCTCATAACTCGAGAACTAATCAAGCAAATGGAACCAAATTTGGCATGTAGGTGTTTTTGGAGGCAAGAATTTTTTCTATGATGAATTGGGACCCCTCCCCACTTTAAGTGGGGGGGGGGGGGGGCTCCTATACAAACGAAATACAAATTTCCTTATAACTCAAGAGCTAATCCAGCAAATGGAACCAAATTTGGCATGTAGGTGTTTTTGGAGGCAAGAATTTTTTCTATGATGAATAAGAACCTCTCCCCACTTTAGGAGGGGGGCTCCTATACAAATGAAATACAAATTTCCTCATAACTCGAGAACTAATCAAGCAAATAGAACCAAATTTGGCATGTGGGTGTTTTCGGTGACAAGAATTTATTCTATGGTAAATTGAGACCCCTCCCTCTTTATAAGGGGAATTGTAACTCCTCTCCCCTTTAAGAGGGGGGGCTTCCATACAAATTTCCTCATAACTCGAGAACTAATCAAGCAAATGCAACCAAATTTGGCATGTGAAGGTTTTCGAGAGCAAGAAAATTTTCTATGGTGAATTAGGACCCCTCCCCACTTTAAGAGAAGGGGCTCCTGTACAAATGAAATACAAATTTCCTCATAACTCGAGAACTAATCAAGCGAATTGAACCAAATTTGGCATATGTGTGTTTTTGGAGACAATTTTTTTTTCAATGATGAATTGGGACCCCTCCCCACTTTAGGAGGGGGGGTCCTATACAAACGAAATACAAATTTCCTCATAACTCGAGAACTAATCCAGCAAATGGAACCAAATTTGGCGTGTAGGTGTTTTTGGAGGCAAGAATTTTTTCTGTGATGAATTAGGACCTCTTCCCACATTAGGAGGGGGGGCTCCAATACAAATGAAATACAAATTTCCCCATAACTCGAGAACTAATCAAGCAAATGGAACCAAATTCGGCATGTGGAGGTTTTTGGAGGCAAAAATATTTTCTACGGTGAATTAGGATCCTTCCACACTTCAAGAGGGGGGGCTTCTACACAAATGAAATACAAATTTCCTCATAATTCGAGAACTAATCAAGCAAATGGAACCATATTTGGCATGTGGGTGTTTTTGGAGGCAACCATTTTTCCCATGATGAATTAGGACTTCTTACCTTTTTAGGAGGGGGGGGGGGCTCCCATTCAAACGAAATACAAATTTGCTCATAACTTTAGAACTAATCAAGCAAATGGAACCAAATTTGGCATGTGAGTTTTAGATGGCAGAATTTTTTTCTGTGGTGTATTACGACCCCTTTCCTTTTTAAGAGGGTGAGCTCCCATACAAATGAAATACAAATTTCCTTATAATGTGAGTACTAATCAAGCAAATGGAACCAAATTTAGCATGTAGGAGATTTTTGAGTCTTGAATTTATTTTATGATAGTTAGAGACCTCTCACCCCTGTGGTAGGGGGATATGGACTCTCATACAAATAAAACAGAAATTTTTGCGAAACTCAAAAACTAATCCAACTCGAGAAATTCGAGACTCTTCCATAAAACATTAATCAATAACAAGACCACAAAAACTATCTATAGTAACACTAGATCATTCAGGACGAGCCGGTCGCGAGTGTTGCCGGTGACCCGCCGTCGGAAGCGCCGCCTACTGGGGGGCTTGCAAAACTCGAGATAGTGACAGAGATCATCCGAGATTCATGGTTTATGTACAACACAGGTTAATTTGTGGCAATACGAAGTTTGTCGGGTCAGCTAGTTTCATATAACGCAAACTGCGTCTTAGCGGGTATGATGCCTATTGGCATCATCATCAGCGAGGACGTAGAGTGCTTCAACTAACGTGGAACTAGAGGCATACGGAGTACCACAAGATCGGCCTCGATGATCACATGGCAGCGGGCATGGTCTAATTCCACAAAAGGCCGGTGGACACATCGATTTATCCCGGAACTACCTGGATGGGTCAACAGGCGCCACGAAGAAGTCAACTTCCACCTGATACAGATTCTGGCAGGGCATGGTTGTTTTAGACAATACCTGCACAAGTTTGGGCACGCGGAGTCCCCCGCATGTCCCGAATGCGCGAATGTTGAAGAAACTGCAAAACATGCTTTCTTCATATGCTCCCGTTTCGCGGGCGCGAGAAACAACATGATGGCAGTGAGCGAACAGGACACTACTCCGGATAACTTAGTCCAAAGGATGTGTTCCAGCTCGGACGTCTGGGGAGCGGTCAATGCGGATGCTACCCAGATTGTACTGGAGTTGCAATACCGCTGGAGAGCCGATAAACGGTGAATAAATAGCCCAACCACCATAGTCCAGTAGTTATCTAAGAGAGTGCGTTGAGCACAATAGACCCTCCCTGAAGTAATACCAATAAGGTGGTGCCAGGGGGGATTAAGGTATTTAAAAAAGTGAAAAACCAAGAAAAATTAAGGTGATTCTATAGTAGAATTTTTTTGCTTATAATAAGTTACAATAAGCTTTAACCCAAATGAAATGTAGTAGAAGTAACCACATCGTAACAATGTTAGCTATAGGTTGAAATAAAATTGGGATAAATAGTTTAAGAAATAGAAAAAGTGATATCGTGACAGCTTACTAAACAGAATTGCAAAGCACTTAAGAATATGTTCAAGTGCAATAACTTTAAATCCAAATTCAAGCAACATTGTATCAATAGACTTAGTAAAGCGGGTCCACTGCCAATGTCAGGGGGACTCCAGTGCATATACGGGACTTTATCCGGTGAACATTTAACAAAGTTGTTTTACTCGCTATAGCAGACAAAATATGCCAAAATAAAAGCAACAAACAATCTGATTGAAAATGTAAAAGAAAAAAAAACACATTGTTGCAAACCTTTGAACAACAAAGACAGTGTGGGTACGGAAAAAGTTTTCCATTCGTCTTCGCGCCAAGATTGGTTCAAGATCGCACCGAGCACAAATCGGTCGGTCGGTCGGTCGGTTAGTGAGCGAGAAGAAAAATAAGCTCGTTAATCTTGGCAGCTTCCCATCGCTGAATGTCACACCAAGGTGGGGCGACGCGACGCATCGGTGAACAAGAAGAGTCATCCTTGACGGATGGCACTTGAACCGACTTTTCAAAGGGTGCTTCTGGCTTGCTGGAGGAGCTGATAGCACAGCTCGTTCTGTGCACACATACACACCTACTTAACTCAACCGCAGCAGATAGCTCTGACAGCGGTCGTGAGAAAACGTCTTGAGAAGTTGATAAGTTTTTTTTCTGATACCTGATTGCTTCTATTTCCCGCTGTTCAAGTCCTCTGATTGATGCTGTTATTCAGTGGTGCTTACCTGCAAGAAAAAAGATAGAAGAAAAAAATGAGGAAATTATCTAAAATTGGAACGTCGTAAAGCGATGAACATCAAAATCATTATTCCGAGGAGCTAAGCTCCCTTATCATCATTTATTCTAAATTGCTTGTTTTTCTATACGTTTAAGCTTTATTTGCGAATGTTACAAAACGTCTACAAAATCTAATACCGCTCTGTTCCATTTTTTTTTCGTACGCTTTTCCATCCGTAGGTAAGAATTTATGTTTGCTTTCTCTAGTACATATATCACCTGGTTAAGCTCTCATCGAAGCTGTCAACAAGCACAGCTGGAAAAACGAAGATAGGCAACGAAATAAATCACCCATCGTTTGTTTGTCATGATATGGAGCAAAAACACGTGTTCAATTAGACATTTATGCTTGAAAGCACGATGACTCTCTGTGCCACACAAAATTATCACACTGCTGGCTGGTGTGGTTTTAAATTGCTCTATTTTACAATTACGTTCCATGTAGACACATATCATTGTGGGCTGTAATTTTCATTTCATTTTATGTGGGAATAGGGAACACTTTCATTATGTAACAAAAAATACATTTATGTCAAACTGCGCTTTCAGCTCGTTAGTTAGGTTGGCTTAATGATTTTAATAGATTCATATTTTCAGCTAATGTAATTATACGCAAAAAATTAATGCAGTCTGGTGAAGAGCAACAACATTATTACTCGAAAAGTTGTCTTTACAAGTAATGAGCCTTTCTGTACAAAATATAGATATATTTTGTGCAACATTGACATCTTCAATCCGGATAACGTTATTGATTACGACCGAAAGCTTCCTTCTAAAACCTTTGTTCCATTGGCAATATACTATTCGATATGAGCAAACGCCTCATCCTATCCAGCCACGCAATCAATCGTAAAACATTAGCTTCGAACGTTAATTTCTCCGAAGCGCTCTTAAAAATTCCGTATATTTATGATACCCATCTTCGTCTCAACCAAATAAACACTTCTCCGGCTCTGGTACTTCTAAACCAATCCACCCACCCACTTCCATTTCCACCTTCCCACATTCGGTTCTATTAATTCCGAAGTACAATAAATCTTCACGAAAAATTCGCCAAATTCCTGCCTCCGGCAAAGGAGGCCAAATTTAGCTCGTAAATATTTCCGCCGATCCGTTGGTGGCTTCCATTGTGCGCAGATATTGACAAGCCTGGCAGGCATGGCAGACAAGGCAGGCGCGGTTAAAAAATCGATTCGGCTTCTCACCCTGTAGAGCCTACCGGCTACAAGTCGAAAACTGGCGCACATTTGAGTACCCCCTCGCATCCGCTCTCCAACTCAACCAACGCCAACGCAACGTCACGCCACTTCTCGAGTCAAGAGCCCAAAACCGTGAGAAGGAGTGCTCCGTTCTGGATCAACTCGCACCGACCGGATATGAGAAAATCCCTAATTTTCCTTCGGCAGAGAAAGGTGTCGCTGCTGGTGCGAAACTGCTGCCTCACGCTGCTGTTGCCCGATGAGCCTTTGACGCGGCGCTCTGCGGTCGCGACTCGAGGGGGTAAACTTTTCCAATATAAATTTTACGAGAATCAATTAATTTCTGCTGGCTTTCACTGGCTGGCTGGCTGGCTGGGATGATTGTCTATTTGAATTTCCGTAATTTGCTTTCATCTTCCGAGATACTACCGATTCACGTTATTGTCGAAGTTTGAGCCGTTGAACGAGAATATCGAAAGATTTCCCCGGAACCCTGGAAGTCGTGATTAGATTCAGTTATTGATGAGTATAAAAATTGAATACCGAACAGCTGCCAATTCGTACCTCTTCCATCATTTCTGTGATTGCTTTCCGAAATTCTACCCATCATTCGCTACCGGAATCCCATTTCACCGGATTTGGGAAAGCCGGTAATATCCCAATTCTATGGAAAAAACTTCTCCTCTTGAAATCAGTCGCTCTCATACTCGCTTTTCAATAGATAATCTCTGCTCAAAGAAGCCATAATTCATCGGCCCGGTAGAGGCCTTCGAAATGATAAAAGCTCGTTTCCTTTCCGAGCACCACCTCTTTAAACCACAAAAGGTTCCTACCAAAAAGGAGGAAGAAAAAAATGCTCCTGAATGATTAATGATCGAACTCGTTCCCCCTTCCGGTGGAAAAAAATTGAAGCCTCTGCCATTCATCGCGTGTGTTCCATCCTGAGCTGACAACAACGGTGAAGCAGACGAAATTATCACCTGTCACATTCCTCAATCTCTTTATTAATCAGTATTGTTGTGGTAGCGGGAGTGCAGAAAGAAAAAAAAAACGACCGCAATTTGCCTATGCTTTTGAAGGAACAGAGCGCTAGTGCTTAAATTGGGGGGAAACCTAGGTAAGTGTTTTCTTTCCACGAGAAATAGACATGAACATACGTCATTCGTGATAATTAATCATAACGGATTGACTTGTAGTAATATTATATAGGTCAACATTCGATTTCATTACATGTTAATAACTTAGGGTAATGTAACTGAAAAAATGTTTGGACCGAGCGGCATAAAACAATATTTTATGAAGATGTAAGAAAATGTTCTCACAAATCTACGAAAAATATCAGGGGAAGGCTTTTCAGAAAAAATTCACGACGGTGGAAAGCTTTAAATATGTATCGGAAATGTTTTTTTTTCCGAAAATTTTTTGAAACATTGATTTATTGTTATGAAAATTTAAAAATATTCACATTTTACCCCAACACTATTTCATTTCCAGTCGATTGCTGACAAGAGAAGAGAACGGAGATCCGTTAAGAAACAACCGAGATATGGCCATTTCAGTGAAATCAGTTCTGGTGTTGCCAGTAAGTCCTACCTTAATGGCCATTTTAAACCATAACCAAAACCATAGCAATAAATCCATATCAAACTTTACGCTACACGTCAAATTTCAAGAATTTACGAGAGTGGAAAATCCTGTAGTTTGATGTGGTTTCGGATATTCTCCAAAACGGTCACCGCTAAGTCACGTATGAAGTTTACCCGCTCAAGGAAGGCTGAGCCAATCTTGTATGGGAACTCAGTAGTTGTTAGGTAGCGAGTAAAAGATATTACCTTACGTTTCTTGTCGTTTACAGCCACGCCGTGTTCGTCACACCACATCAAGAGTTGATCGATGCCACTTTACAAGGCGGCGCAATCTAGGGCGGATAATATCACCCGAAAGATTTTGAGGTCGTCAGCGAAGAATGATTTTCCAGATGATAGCTGACATGCGAGGTCGTTTACGTACAGAATAAAAATAAGCGGGTCCAGTACATCCCCTTGAGGAACTCCTGAAGTGACGATGAATGTTGCTGAGGTTTCACGGTCAACCTGAACAAGAGTTTTTTGTCCGGTGAGGTATGACTACAGAGGTTCCGGTATTAATATGGTTTGCGTAATGTCCTAAAACGGGCATATTTTGTTATGAAAAATAAGTAAACTTTATTCATGATTCCGGCTGGTTGGTAGGCGGCTGGATAATGCGCACATGTACACGCTTAAAACTTAATATACAAATGAGACAAATTCAACTGAAAAACGAGTAATTTCTGACACAATCTGAGTAATTGACAATTTCTCATCTCTGAGTCTTTGAGCCGACTTATAAACTGAGTCATGTTTTCAAGGTGAGGCAAAAAATCGTACTCGTGCATTATCTGCCATAGCTGTTCACGCTCGACTGTATCGTATGCTGCCCTGAAATCCACGAAAATATGATGCATGAGCACGTTGTACTACTGACATTTCTAGAAGATTTGCCGGAGAGTAAAACTTTGATCCGTAATAGCACGGGTCCCCATAAAGTCCACCTGGTACTGTGCTACGAATTCTGGAATTCTGCTACAAAATCTGGAAGAGTATCTTGTAGGCGGCGTTGACTGGCGTTATACCGCGGTAGTTACAGCAATCTAGCCGATCGCCCTTTTTGTAGATGAGACAAATCACACCTTCCGTCCACTCCTCCACCAGTTTCTCCTTTTCCCAAACCTGCCGTTGTTGGCGATTCTTGGCCAGTTTTGTAGAGTTCTACCGGGAGTTGGTCTTTTACGGCGCCTTTATTTTACTTCGGATGACCGGTTTCTCGCAGAATCTCTACGAGATTCGGAGCCGGTACACTGTTATCGGTTATTAGGCACTCTGAGGTTAACTTCCGTTGCGTCTCCTTATGTTATATCGCCATGAAAAAATTGCTTCCACCTGTTGACCACTTTGCGCTCGTTTGTGGCCAGGTTTCCCACCCCGTCACTACACATCTCGAGTTTCGGTATGTGTCCCTTACGAGATTGCTTTCAGCTTCTACGCGTCTCATTAACCCGGAATAGTTGTTCTAGCTCTTGGCGATCTCTATCCTGATCTTCTGACGCTTTTCCTCCTCAGGATCGTGCTCAACTCATTCCGCGCTCATCGATACTTGGCTAAATTCTCTCTCGTGAATATGCTTAGATAGTTTTTTCAAGCTCTTTCTTCCTCTCTATCTATCGCTTGTAGGCATTTCCCGTCAAACCGAACATTTCGTTCAGTCGAGGTTTCCACTCCTAGCACCGCGGTTGCGGCCCGTAAACTGCCGAGCGTATCCTACTCCATCCGTCTTCGAGGGTCGAAAACACTTAAAAAAAAGCACCGAGTTCCGCAATAAAGCGTTCAGCGATAAAAATACAGTGTAAACCATACACCCTAAACTACTTCTACCCGACATTTTGAAGAGAAAATGCCTAATGGGTAATTTTGTACAGCGTTTATTCCGTGATGCAATTTGATATGAGACACCCTTTATACAATACTAGCTGACCCGACAAACTTCGTATTGCCACAAATTAACCTGTGTTGTACATAAATCATGAATCTCGGATGATCTTTGTCACAATCTCGAGTTTTGCAAGCCCCCCAGTGGGCGGCGCTTCCGACGGCGGGTCACCGGCAACACTCGCGACCGTCTCGTCCTGAATGATCTAGTGTTACTATAGATAGTTTTTGTGGTCTTGTATTGACTAATGTTTTATGGAAGAGTCTCGAATTTCTCGAGTTCGATTGGTTTTTGAGTTTCGCAAAAATTTCTGTTTTATTTGTATGAGAGTCCAAATCCCTCTACCACAGGGGTGAGAGGTCTCTAACTATCGTAAAATAAATTCAAGACTCCAAAATCTCCCACATGCCAAATTTGGTTCCATTTGCTTGATTAGTTCTAGAGTTATGAGGAAATTTGGATTTCGTTTGTATGAGAGCCCCCCCTCTTAAAAAGGTAAGGGGTCATAGAAAAAATGCTTTGCTTGATTAGCTCTCGAGTTATGAGGAAATTTGTATTTCATTTGTATAGGAGCCCCCCCTCCTAAAGTGAGGAGGGGTCCCAGTTCATCATAGAAAAAATTTTTGTCTCCAAAAACACCCACGTGTCAAATTTGGTTCCATTTGCTTGATTAATTCTCGAGATATGAGGAAATTTGCATTTCATTTGTATAGGAGCCCCCCCTCTTAAAGGGGAGAGGAGTCAGAATTCCCCTTCTAAAGAGGGGAGGGGTCTCAATTTACCATAGAATAAATTCTTGTCACCAAAAACACCCACATGCCAAATTTTGTTCTATTGTCTTGATTAGTTCTCGAGTTATGCAGAAATTTGTGTTTCATTTGTATGGGAGCCCCCCTCCTCTTATTGGGGGGAGGGGTCTCTAACCATCACTAAAACCTTTCCTGGCCCCAAAAATCTCTACATGCAAATTTTCACGCGGATTGGTTCAGTAGTTTTTGATTCTATAAGGAACATCCCGACAGACAGACAGACAGAAATCCATTTTTATATATATATAGAAGATTTATCTACAACAAGGGTCGTCAACCCAAACGCAGCAATTATCGGGATAATTTGTAATTCTGCATTCAAATGTTGTTCTCCATCTTATTTTATAGACTGATGAAACTGTTAGACGAATCCTTTGCTGGCAACTACGGTATGGACTAGTACGGTGTTCGAGAGAGATGCTTCACAATGGGCCAACTATGCACCTTACGACAGATCCCCGAAAAAAATTCGAGAATTCACCTTGCAGACACATTATTTGTTCAAAGACTGCGAGGAGGAGCGCTATAAAATTCATGCGGTCACTTCCCCCATAGACAGGCACAAATGAAAGACACAACCATCAAAAGTGACTCAATACGCTATTGTTGAAATTTTTTAGGCTGTGTACCGCACGTTGGTCGGATTCACAAATCTATTGTTAATTGCACGCAACACTATAGAGTAACCAGACAGTCTGTAGAACGATCCTATATTATTCAATCGATACCGTAAACTAGAACCAACTGCAAAAACAGGTTTCTTTCGTATTGTTAGCCCGAAAAAAAATTACATTAAATTTTGTAATAGAAATTATGCATCTACAGCAGTTTTTATTGAAAACATTAAAACTTATGGTAAATTTAATGTAATTTTATCGCCTAAAAATTACCATAAAAGGACAATAACTTTTACTGGAAATGAAAATTTTTGTTAACGAAAAACTAGATTTTTTTATTGTTAAGATACTGAACAACCCGTCATTTTTATAGTGGAATCTCTGAAAACCGTGAAAGTTATGGTGGACAACAATAAGTTTGATAGTTTGGTTGTCTTATCTTTTATTGTTTTTACTGTATTTGATATTCTACTGTTACCATAATTTTTATCTTTCTATTTAAAAAATAACCATAACAATTTTTTTCCGGGAGGTTCGGTCAGGTTTCATCACGTCGGGTGGATTCAACCGGAGTTTTCGTTTATAACAATTGTTATAAATGATGTTTTGTTATAGGTTAAATATATTTTTCTTTTAAATCGTGTTATGCGATCATTTTTCTGTATTTATTTTTCTCTCGTTTATTTATTAGAATTTTATATTCAATTAAATGGACAGGCAGAAACTAAAGCCTAAAGCATCTTCAAATACTGTGTGAATTTTTTGTGACGGGTCAAACGTAAAATTGAGATATTGAAAACCAAACCTTGCATACATATTTTTTATTATCATCTTACACTCCATGAAAACTTTCTAGAGAAAGACGAACAAGTACATAAATAGTAAATTTGCTACGAATAAAATCTAGTCTTAAACTCTAAATCAAGCGGTACTAACCTGAACGAGGCTGTTCAAGCAAAACGAGTTAACCATACCAAATGAGGAACCATCAGTTGTTAGCAGCCTTACAACAAGCTGGGCGTATTATTGGGGCTGTTCACCGGGGTTCCTACAAGACCGGTGCCGGTTTGCCTTGCCCCGGATGAGATTGAAACTGACTTATGCTGCACAATTAGCGAAATTAGCTTCTCGAAGGGCAACAACACCACCGCCGCCGCCGCCGCGATAAACCTCCTTTCTGCAGACATCCGGTGTACTGCTCCGGTGGAAAACTGCGGTGGAATCGGCACCTCGAAGCAAGACAACCACGCCATGTTTCCAGAAACCGTCACTGGCCGAGAGATTTATTGACCATTTGTGGCAGTAAATTATTGCGCTAGTTTTATACCTTTACAGCGCGGCCGCTAACTCGGGTTTATCAAATAAGATTGTTTTCTGATTTATTTCTCGGTACAATTTATAAGACTTTCGGCTTCGGTCTCCAATCTTCCGAATGCGCGAGGCGTAAATATCCGCCGGTTACATGCAACGGAGTCAACTGACCGGTATCTTCTCTCAACTAGCCGCTCCCAGAGGCAATAAAAAGCTATAAAAGTCGCATTGTGATATGCTTTAAACCATCGGTGGAACATCGGTGTGTCGCTTTACGATTACCGTAGTCGCGCTGGCCGCTCCTGCTGGAGTCGGTGCGATGGCGATGGTGGAAGAAAACTCGTAAAAAGTTTACCCCATTCAGTTCCACCGTTGTGTTGTCAGTCGAATCGATGAAGGCACAATAAAAAAAGTTTTCTGTAACAACTTGCTGCGGCCTACAAACAGCGCCATATAACCGAACATGAGCACTGGACAGCCAGCCAGAGCCTAGAAGTGTGTTTATGGTTCGCTCTAGCCACGGCCGGAACGAGACTTGTTGGACGCGTGAAATTCATTCAGAGAAGTGACATGGATCGTGTTAAAAATGTATTCCTCTTTTCTCACTGCCTGGTTGTAAAGGAGTGCCGAGCTTAAGCCTGCGACGCCCGTGGAAGGTGTTGATATCAAGGTATGGTTCATTTTTATTTCTTTCTTGCCACGGCCTGCAGCCCGATGTAGATGACAGCTCGTAGAATATTTTACGAGCCACATCTTGTCGTAAAACAAGGTTCCCGGCAAGGTACCAGCAAAACTATTCTACGCCACACTAGATAGACTTCCGGAAAAGTGTCAGGGTTGTCTGCAGGGGAAGAGCTTTCTGAAGTATGTGTCCTCCAATTACAGGACACTAACAGTTCACCCCTGTGGAGTCAGTTTACAACTCGACCTTAGCAGAGTGCCGGCAAGCAATGGTGTGAGTAATTTGCTCAAAGTATATACAATCAACAAACAGTGAGCAGGCAAATCCTTCGTGCCATCATTTCCCAACCCTTATCTTGTGTGGCCCAGCTAGGATGCAACAAAAAATAATACATTGTCAACATACACACTCTGCCGTGCACGGCTGAGCTGGTCCTGCTATTTGATCTTAAAAAGTTTCTCCTTTCAACGTGCCAACAATGACACACCTAATGAGATAGTCGAGCGATGTTTCCTCCGAAGACGCATTATTTAATAGTGTTTCCAACGGGCTGTTTTCACAACGGGCAGGTGTCATAATCAGTGCCACCTAGACATTCAGGAAGACGGTTAAAGCGAGAGAAATTAGAATCACTTTCCTGTTTACTGTCGAGCGCACTCTACGCGCGCGTGATAGGACAAACAAAGAGACGAGACTGGAGTGGTGCTTCGTTCCGCGACAAATTAGGAATCGGGCCCTCGAGAACGATTCCGATGGCGAAGCCGGCGACGACAACGACGACGTTGACGATGGCAAACCGGCGCTAGTGAGTGAATAACTGTTTGTTTTGCTAAATTTAGTGTGAAATTGGAATTGTATCAGAAAATAAAATTAAATGGGACGAAAGTTATCACATTAGCACCCGAGGTGTGGCAGTTTAGCAAAGTTTACAATGGTCGGGCCTGGGCTGGCCAAGCCAGCGATAGCGTAGGACGGTGAGTGATGGAGACACTTGGTTTTCAACGGCAGACGATGGCCGTAAAATGGTACTTGAATTGAGAGAACATTTCACACTTAATTTTGGCACTTCTTGTAGGTAATATTCGTTACATAAACTGTTCAGTTCTGTTAAATAAATTTGATTTTTTGTTGTTGGTATTTATCCAATGTGAATTTTCCAAACAAAATATATTTGCTGACATGAATTTCTAATCATTTGTATTTGCGTTCCAGGATTAAATAATGATTTAACAAACACATCGTGAAGGGAATTTTATCCGAAGCTGGCGGTGATTCAATTTACCTTTCAAAGGCAGAGTGCACCGCCGACGAGCACCACGCCCAAAGCCACCACCAAAAAGCCACTCGCTTTCAAGTGACAACCATTTGCGATTGAAACTGTGTTCGTATTGCAGTGTTTGTTCCGCATTTCCAAACAACAAAAGAGGATGTGCTGTACCGCAGGTACACTGCCACTACTGTTTGTCTTCCTGTCTGGCTGTCCGCCCGCCTGCCCACCCGTCTGCCCTTCCCCTATTCGGTGCATGTGGCTTTTGTTTGCCACTGCCACCATCCGGATCCCCGTGTCGACACGTGCCAGCTGAACGAAATCTGCTGGAAAAGAGTGAAAGTGACTGACAGACAGGTGCCATCTGGTCTAGCTAGTTCCAGCACAGCCAGGTCTGGATGCTGGTGTTTGGCTTTGAATGGCAGCATCTCGTTTCATTTCGTGGCGTTCCGCCATTGTACGTCATAACAATTGTGCAGGCAAACGGGAGCGTTCTTGGTGAGGTTTTCAGGACCAAAAAACACGGCAAAGTACTTATCGATTGTAGCGATTGTATCATAAGAGTTGAATTTTATTCAGAGTTTTATCTGAAATACGTCATTCGTAATATTTCTAACGCAATAAATGGACTTCTGAAGCGTTTGAAAACGCTTTAATCATTTTCGATCATAAAAATTACCTTGAAATGATTATTTTGCGTTAAAGAACAGCGCTGCCACGCATAGCATATTAAATGGAAATGTGAAAACAAAGAAATTTTTCCATTTAATTCTACTTATACATGGAAAGCCCAGGGTGTCGACTCAAATCCAAAAATAAAATTCCCTGACTTTCCCTGATTTTCCCTGATGCTTCAAATATTTTTCCTTGACCCTCAAAACTCGAATATCAAGCTTATTTGGGTGATTTCTGGCTTAAGTTTTTAACTCGTTAGCATGGCTTATGCGAGCTGCTGAAAACTAAAGCTAGATTTCTTCATGTTTTAAGAACACATATCAAAGATTCTTAACCTATTTCTTACCAGCGCACAGAGGAGTAACTAGGGCAAAAAGCTGGCCAAAATAAGAAAAACATTTTTTTTTGGTCTTCCAATATAATATATATTTTTTTGTATGCTTAAATAGATGCTTCACAAAGTACTCTTAGTCAAAACATGTAGAAACAAACCTGTAAGTTTTGGCAGATGTACAAACATTGACAATATTTGAAACATTTTTTTTTAAATCATCAAGCATCAGGACACGGATTCCATCAGAAGTAAACAAAAAGATTAACAAAGGCTATTTATCAAAACATAGGTTCATCATAAGTAATTCTAACTGGTTTGTAGGAAGAAAATTTAAAATTTTGAAAATATGACTTGTTTTAAACAGTTTTGTCAAACAACTATTTTTTTGCAATTTTGTGCTTTTTCAATGGGAAAAAAGTTATCAAATCTTGCAGAATCTGGCCATATATTCTATGGAGGAATGAATCTTTGTGGTATTCTGAACAAATCGGTATGTAAAGCTCATCCGGAAACGTCCGGACTGGCATTTGCGACCCTTTTGAATATTATATGTTTCACATTGTTTTCAAGGAAATATCGACAATTCGCATCTAGTTGCGTACTATCTTTGGTGCAAGATAATTCACCTTGAATACAATGGGCACACTAGCTATACTATACATGTCTAGGGATTATGAGGCCTGTTCTCCAGATTATAGTTACTATATATATAGTTCAGCGGATACAAAAATCGGGAGCCAAATAAACGTCAAAAGCGGAGCCAAACGTTTTTCAAAATTCGAATTGCGGGCCTTATGTTAATAAACACACTTTTATTCATAGAACTAGTCATTTTCAACACCCACTAGAGATTATTTTCCATAAAAACCTGCACATTTTTCCATAATTTCAAATTTAATTTCAAAAATCAGAGTTGCCAATTTGCCTGGTTTTCTATCCGCCGAACTATATATATAGTAACTATACTCCATATGTGTCACTAATTGAATCAACATTCGCATTCAACAAAATTCACTGACAAAAATAAAGTATGTTATAGTATGTGTGGCGTGATTGCTATTTGATAAATTGCATAACAGAGGCTTTATATCACAGTTGATTCAGTGTCGAAGAATCAGTCTACTCCACTATCAATAATTTGGTATTAACCAATATCATTTTTTATATGAATCAGCGATAAACAAGATACTCATTCATTTGCTCATGCATTTGTAGGTTTTGGAGAAGGCTGCAAAATAGTGACTAGAAGAAAAGCATTTTCTGGACTAATAAGTGAATTGAAATGACTAGTAATGGCACCAGTTTGTTACAAAATTAACTATTTTTACGTTTCACTTCATATTCGAGCGAAATATTACTTAATACATTAGAACATATTTTTGGCCAGCTTTTTGCCCTAGTTACTCCTCTGTGCAGCGTTTCGAAAACGCCCTCTTCTATCAAGTCTAGGGAAACAAAGAAACAAAGATTGAGAAATAATCTAATCGACCTGTTTTTGCACAAAGCTTAGATGTTACATACAAAAAAATTACAGCCGTGTAAACATAACAAATCTTGCTAATTTTCAGTCAGCTCAAACTAGTAACTTTGCCGCTGGAAGCAGCCACGTAGCCAGAGATGGGGGCCAGGAGCCCTATCTTGGCTCCTAATACATTATATGCGTATCTTGCTGCTTATAAATATAGTACATTACAATACATTTAATGTATTGTAGTTCTAAACGAAAAATTATGCATATAAAACAGTTAAAATCAAAATTGGGCCCCCGGGCCCCCCTTCTGGCTACGTGGCTGGCTGGAAGGTGGACACATGTCTGCGAGTTTCCAGTTAAACTAAAACAAAACTTTCCTGGAAGTTCCAGTTTGTTATCTTTGCTGCTAAAAGCATGGGGTTAAGGAGATGATTCCCCAAAGATTTTTGGTACAAAAATGTGTGTTTTGCTGGCTTCGAGGTACGGCAAAACTTTAGCTAGATATATTATTGGAAAATGTCCAAATGGCAAATATTTTGACCCTCAATGGTGGACAGTTAAGACTAAAGCTGTGTGTCATAATTTCGGATTGCAACTATCGAGGTTTGAAAGCAACATTGACTCGAAGGTAGTTCGGTGGCCGGCCGTTCGGTCCGATGACCGTATATGGGTAGAATTAAGGCAAATTCTTCAACTACAGCTTAATCAACGTATAGTCACCAAACAAATCATAAATTCGATGGTATTAGGGGCGAATTGAACCACTCAGTTAGCTTCGAGGTACGATGCTGATCTAACAAGCCAGTTGTGTTCGAATCTCGGCTAGCCGGTTTTTGTTAGACAGAATCAGTAGGATCGTTGCATCCCGTAGTTTTCCTGTACTCTAATAGTAGGCTGCGAAGTCTGTCGATAAAGAAGGATAATGTCTAGTGACGGTTAATGCTCAAGACTTTGCTTTGCTTTGCTAGGGACGAATTCTTTGACAGGTTCGAAAGGATTTATGGGTGCGCACGACTTGAAAATTCAAGACTATAGCTCCCAGATCGATCGTGTTTAACGGTCAAAACTTTTTGGAAGTCACAATATACAGTCTTTTCTTAGCGACTTTGACCACTATCTCTTCGTAAGATCCACCCAAGGTTATCGAAATCGGCGAAGGCTCGCACTGAGAGGATGTTGCATTTCAACATCTAGCGGTTTACGGCATATGACGTTGCAGTGGAGTACACCAGAAAGCTTGATCAACGAATCGCAGAACAGCAGGACGAAAGGGAATAAGACGTAAGTAGGCTGTGGAGGATCCGCCATGGCGCCAACAACTACGAGGGAAGTGATAGGCACGACGTGGGGAAGACAATCACCCTTATTCTGCGAGTCACGTGACTCAATACGACAATTGTCACTCGCCGTGATTCGCCACGGCGAGTCGAATTGAGTGCTGTCACCTAGGTGACACGGTTGTCACGTAACAACACGTAACAACCCCGTGTCACCTAAGTGACAAACCGTGTCACCTAGGCGACAATTGCCACCTCATTCGCGATGACTCCAAATTAGTTACGTCACTCGCCTCGCAGAATAAGGGTGAGTGTAACAGCTTGTTTGATGTCGAATGCCAGAAAATGACAGATGAGAAGAACCAGGCCAAGAGTCGCATGCTCACTGCGGATCACGTCAGAACAGAGAAACATGTAAGCTTTCTGAGTATTACGTAACCAGCTGAACCAGTCCCGAAGGTTGCCAACTCGCATAAACGCAAATTCTACAGAACGTTAATGCTCCCGGTAACCCTTAACGGACATGAATCATGGACATTGAAGGAAGATGATCAATGCTTGGGGCTTCTGAGTGTAAACTTCTGCAATTGATGAAAACGCTGTAGAACGCATGTAAATAACAATATGTATCCCGCTTTGTGCTCTTCATGTCTGCACCGTGAAGTGCGTGAGGCCTGCCATTGCCGATTTCGAGCACTACAGCGAGTGAAGTCTGACAATTGTACGGCGCAAAACAAATAAAAAATTTACGGCAAACTGAAAGATAATCGAATCGCCACTAGACATGTAACAAGTTTTAATTCAACCGATCAATCTGCGTATATTTTACACGGAAATTGATTTGATTCGAAAGTTGATCAACAATATTGCCGGGTAAGCAAAATTTCCCTGATTGAATTTCGAAATTCCCTGATATTCCCTGATTTCCCTGATCCAAAAATGAATTCCCTGATATTCCCTGATTTTCCAGGAAATCGACACCCTGGCCAGGTTTCCATTTACCCGACCTTGAGAGCTTTAATTATTATAATCCGAATAAACTGGATATACCGGGTGATCCACCAGATGATTCTCAGCTTACTTCCCTGTCTAATATTCTCGACCCGGACTTTCGCAAATGTACCGTGAAAAATATACCCTTGTCAGACGAGCTAGCCAGATTGGAAAATCAAACTCTACCCAGACAGATCGAGTGGACCGCGGGATGTATGTTTTTCTCCGACCCAAAACAATGGTGCAATGGTTTACAAATTTTTCGTTGTCTGACTATACATTATTCAGCCCTGACCAACATTGTGAAACTGCGACCCAAAAGAGCTGCAGTTTTTGATCAGTGAATCAAGTCTGATCGTCAAGGACCTTCTGCACTTTGGAATTGCCGGTAAAGATACCGGACTGTGAATAATGACATAAGGTATCGATGACGAGGTTTAAATTAGATTCGAGTAACTTTCGCCGGATTTGCTCTGCTTAACCACGTAGGCTAATTTCTATGTTTTGGACAGGCGTTACGCGGATTAACTACGAATGGCCGAATCACGAATGGTCGAAACACAAATGGCCGAAATAACAAATAGCATAATATATCTAATGGCCGAATTACGAATGGCCGAATCACAAAAGGCCGGAACACGAATGGCCGAACTTCATATTTGGCCGTAAATTTTCACGGCCTTCAACCTGTACAAACGTTGGGTGCATGCTATCCTTACTCGCTGCCACTCGTTCGGACTTAGCCAAGGGATAATCCCTACTAGTCAGTAAACCTAGGAAAATGCATGCACCTAAATAGTAGTGGTTTCTGCGGGGGGCTGCGCCTCCGCAGTGGCCGGCGCTTCCGACGGCGGCTTACCAGCGCACACTCGCGGCCTGCGACCGTCTCACGCTGAATCAGCTAGGAAACATTTGCTACTGACACGATGAATAGGATTCGCATTCGCGCTTAGGGCAAGAAAGAGCTTTCAATTATCTTTAAACTATAGTAAATAGTTGTGTTTCTTATTTTGTTCTTTGTTTAATTCAAGTAACTGCTTGCCAATTCATGTTTTTAATTGAATAGTTATTTAGGCATTCCGAAAAAAATCGGCCTTTCGTGATTCGGCCATCTGTGACTGTTGTTGAAATTCGGCCATTCGTGATTCGGCCATTCGTGATTCGGCCATTTGTGTTTCGGTCATTCAGTGCCAGGCCCGTTACGCGTACTCTATTTTGGACTTTTACGGCAAAACCAAATGAAAATGTCCAAAATAGAGTACGCGTAACGCAAAATAAATAAATTACCCAATGCATGGGCATGCTTCGTCAACCTTTACACCTTTTTGTGCCACGGTTATGAATTGCCTTAATTGCAATTATTTAACCATGGTTGTATGACTTCCAAACACGGTGCCGAACATGCAAGCAGCTGTGAAAAAGATACTAAAAATCGTCTCTACTCTGAGGAGACTCAGCATGTGCTTTCAATATACCCAGTCTACAAATTTTCCGGTGATAGAATCAAGACTGACCTTTGGAGGAGCGTTCCAAGCGCATCTCACAGAAATGCCCTTAAAGGTCACTTTCAGTGACTCAATCTCATCGAGCCCCCATGAAGGTTTGTCATTTGATGAGTGATGGACTGACAACCCACATGAGGGACCAAGAAACGATTGAAGATATGCCACTGCGGAACGGAGAAATACTAAGTAATCAAGAAGCGTTGCAAAAAATCCGAAGCAAACTTCTCCAGATCTTGCTAGATTGTTCATTAGGGTTATAGCAAACGAGTTTATTTGTTGTCTGGATAAAATTTCTAGGATTTATTTATTATTTTTATATTATTTATTTGGCAAACACCAGTTTTACACATTTTCTCGCGAAAATGTTTTTGAGTCTTTCCAAGGAAAAATCTAATCGACCTGTTTTTGCTCAACGTTACATGTAATTAAATTACATACAAGTACAAATAACATATCTCTCTAATTTTCAACCTACTCAAACTTGTAATTTTGCCTGCAGAATTCGTGAAATAATTGATTGAAACCCGTTACATCAATTACAGTATTCCTGGAACCGAATCTAATGTTATGATCATTCCAGACCCAGCACAACACTGATTCAAAAAACCATTCAATATGTACCTACATATACCGTGCCGTATCGAAATCCGTACACCTAAGAACTAGACAATTTTAAATGGTCAATATAAAGTTATGATATTGTAATAAGCAATTCGTCATGTTTTCTTTTGACAGTATAATGCTTATTTTAACGTTATTTGGAATAACAAGAAGCTAAAATTAATCCTAGTTATAAAAAAATCGAGATCAAAATGTGCAGCTCTTGATTCAAAATCCGTACACTTTTTTATGCCTGATTCAAAATCCGTACACCTGTGACTCAAAATCCGTACACCATATTAAAAATCAATTAAAGTCCGCATAATTTTGAATCTAAATCCGTGTAAGCTTGATCGAAATGAGTTTAAAGTTTGTGGCTAAGTTGTTTTTCTTTATTTGACTAATTGCTTTATAAAATATGCTTTTCTCGATAATTGACGCATTGTATTTTAGTCCTGCTCATCTAAGAGTCGTTCACACGCACAGTAGGAACACTACAAGGAATCAATCTTTTTGTTTTTAAGCCAAATTATGGGTAATTGTTCATTTTCGGTTAAAGTTAAAATATCAGGTGTGGTACTGATTAAATATTGCCTCTATCCATGGGACCACCCACTTGTAACAAAACCTCGTTTGTGTTAAATGTTCTTACATTCTTTTCCTTATGCCTCAGGAAATATTAGGTTTAGGAACAAACTCTTATAACATTTTAGAGCAAATTAACTTCACTTATAAACAATATATAACATTTTTTCTTGATTGTTGTTGCAAATTATACGGAATGCTGAAAAATTGCAGAAGAGACTCCGGTATTTTGAGAGTACCAATTCAACATACTAGCTCTTATCGTAGTGACCGGAACTTAAACTATCTCGATGCTTTATTAAAGGATTATCCACCATTTATTATCGTAATTCCCATCTTCCAGTTTATCGACATATATTTAGCTTTAGTTATTTCCATTTTGTTTGGCAAAACATAGAATAAAGTTGGATCTCTAAGGATACTGCACAGGTGTACGGATTTAGAATCAACTAGTAAAACTGAATCAAAATCCGTACAGTACTAATTATGATGAATAAATATTATTTCAATGCCATCATGAATGAAATTAAGCTGTAGAACGATAAACACCTTTAGTTCAAATTGATTTTCGGGATTTTAAATAGGAAAATCACTTCAAGTACGCTTCACACTTCATTTTATTGGAAGTTATTTTCTTAGCAAATTGCTAACAACACAGCCAATTTAGAAGGAAATCTGATAGGCATTAACGTTTTAATTTTTATTACTTGTATTTCGTGGCCTACTACCTATATTTTGACATTGACGTAATGCTAATAAATTACGGGCCTAGGCCTATTATTAATATTTTGCATTTAGACTGTTTAATACATATAATCAAGCAAATTGTATTAGGTGTACGGATTTCGAAGCTGTACGGATTTCGATACCGCATGGTATCTGAAATTCAACTTCGGTCTAAACATGGTCTTCGCTCTGAGCCTGGACTTGGATCTGAATATGAGGTAGGATCTGCACTTGAACTTGGTTTTGAATCTGAACATAGATTAGGATCTGAATATGGACATGAATCTGAACTTGGAGTTGGATTTGAGCCTGGAGTTGGATGTGGATCTGAACATGGACCTGGATCTGAATATGAACATGTATTTGAACTTGAACTTGGATTTCCTACTAGCACAGTAGTAATAAACTAGTTGTGGTAACCGATTTATGACTAATTTCAGTCATTCAGTTCAGGTTGCAGCTACCAGAAATGACAAAAGTGAGCTACTTGAGTTTGGATCTTATCCTTGACTTAGATTTGAATTTGGACTAGGATCTGAACTCGGTCTTGAATCTGATCTGAACTCATGCTTGAATTTGAACATGAAGTTGGATTTAATCCTGACCACGAATCCGAAATTGGACTTAAATCTGAACCATGACTTGGAATGAACCAGCCTAGACCTGAGCCTTGAACCTGAGCCTAGACTGGATATGGACACGGATCAGAACTTGTGTTTGACTCTAAACTTGGACTTGGATCTAAATTTGGACTTGGATTTGAGCCTAGACTAGAACTTGAACCTGGACTTGGATTTAAATCTAGAGTTGGATCTCAACAAGGACTTGGATCTGAACCTGAATTTGGACTGAGATCTGAACTTGAACTTGGATCTGAACTTTGATTTAGATCTGAACATAGACTTGGATCTGAATGTAAATATGTATTTGGACTTGAACTTGGATCTGAACTTGGATTTGCATCTGAACTTTGCCTTGGAGTTAAACTTAAACTCGTTTCTTAAGTTGAACTTGGATATGAACTTGGGTATGGATCTGAGCATACACTTGAATCTGAACTTGAACTTGAATTTGAACTTATATCTGAACCAGGGTTTGGATCTGAATATGGTGGTCTAATAAGCCAGACGTCACATGTTTGAATCTCGACTGAAAGAAGCTGTAAGAGTCAAAGGATTTGTAGCACTAATCCTACAATTGTCCCGTACTCTTACAGCTGGTTGCGAAGACTGTGCTGTGCTTTGTAGTAAGCAAAAAAACACGCAAGTTAATTTTGCTCCTTTGTCTTCAGACAGGAGTAGCCACAATCTTAGTGTGTGTAATGGTCGTCCGTGCCTGAGAACTATTTAGCTATTTAATTATTTTCACTATTTAGCGATTGGCAAACAATCTTTTCAAGAAAATCATACAATTGCTGCATCATTTATGATCAAAATCCGTTTTGAATTGGAAGAGCTATTAGCGTTCAAAATCTTTCATTGTTTTGTGACGCTGGCTTGATTCTAAATTTTGGATTGACACTCTACTGTAAAACGTAGTTCTACGTCAAAACATTTCAATAATCCTACCATGTTATCATGTTGCGAATAATCCTAAAATCTAAATAGCAACTTCGTTAGCATGCATTTTGCGAGTTTATAATTTTAATATAGTGATCGGAATTAAAAGCAGAAAAAATGTTATGTTCATAATTCTGATCAATCACTTTAATGGAATAAATTCCGCAAATTCAGCATATTTTCAGCCAAATTTGAAATAGAACGATTATATATGCTTGTTTCTACAAGTTATCATAGAATAGCAAAAAGAGTAATATGTTTCCAAGCTGCTATGATCTTAGCAAATTTGATCGTGCGCTTAGCACTTCGACCATGAAAATACATTTTGCTACTACCTGTCGAATTTAATTTATTGTGAAGTGCATGGTGCCCCAAAGCCAGTCATTTTTCAAGAACTGACACATAAACACATAACACAATAACTGAGCGAGATCATTTACTACAGATTTTGGCTCAATTTTCTAAAAATTGACTAGTTTGGTTGAGTGATCGGAATTAGGAGCTGATCGCAATTATGTACGGTCACGGTAGTACTTCAATCCTCCCACATATAACTTGATCTTCTGATCTAAACTCAGAACTTGAACTGGAACATGGATTCGAGCCTGGCCTCGAATCTGGATTGTGCTTCGATCTGAACCTTGACTTGGATTGAACCAGCACTTGGATCTTAACCTGGACTTGGATCTGAACCTGGCCTCGGGTCTGAAACTGGCTTTAGATTTTAACCTTGAGTGGGATATGAGCCAGTAGTTGGATCTAACCTTAAACTTGGAGTTAAATTTGGACTTGGATCGGAACCTGACTTTGGAATTGAACTTGGTCTTGAATCTTGAATCTGAACTTAAGCTTGGATTTGAACTTGAACTTGGATCTGAGCCTGGCCTCGTATCTGAAACTGAACTTAGATCTGAACCTTAACTTGGATTTAACCAGGACTTGGATCTGAACCTGGGTTTGGATCTTAGCTTGGGCTTGGATCTGAACCTTGACTTGGATTTGAACTTGGACTTGAATCTGAACTTGAGCTTTGATCTGAATCTGGACTTGGATTTGAATCTGGGATTGAATCTGGGGTTGGACTTGGATTTCAATTTGGTCTTAGATCTGAATTTGAACCAAGATCTGAACCTGGACTTGGATCGAAACCTGTCTTGGAAACTGAACTTGGTCTAAAATCTTGAGTCTGAACTAACTTGGGTCTAAACTTGAACTTTGACCTGAGCCTGGCCTCAGATCTGAAAGTGGACTTAGAACTGAACCTTGAGTTGGAGCTAAACCCCAGGACTTTTTAAGCCTTGGAAGCCTTGGAATGGAACTTAGTCCTAAATCTTGCGTCTGAACTCAAGCTGAATTCAAACTTCCATCCGAGCATGGCCTTGGATCTATAATTGAACTTCACTCAGAAGTTGGATTTGGATTTGAATATGGACTTGGATCTGAACTTGTATTTGGCTCCAAACTTGGATTTCCATCTGAACTTGATTTGGATTTGAACCTGAAATAGGACCTGAGCTTGAACTTGGATCTGAACCTTGACTTGTATCTGAACCAGGACTTGGAACTGAACAAGGACTTGGATCTGAATTTGGACTTGAATCTGAACTCGGTCTTGATTCTGATCTGAACTCATGCTTGAATCTGAACTTGAACTTGGATCTGACCCTCTTGGATCTCGAATCTGAAACTGCACTTGGATCTGAACCTTGACTTGGATTGAACCAGAACTTGGATCTGAACCTAGACTTAGATCTGAACTTGGGCTTGGATCTAAACTTGGACTTGGATCTGAACTTGGACTTGGATCTGAACTTGAGCTTTGATCTTAACCTGGACTTCGATTTGATCCTAGGGTTGAATCTGGGGCTGGACTTGGACTTGAATCTTTTCTTGGATCTGAACTTGGACCAGGAACTGAACTTGTTGTTGAATCTTGAGTCTGAACTTAAACTTGGACCTGAACTTGAGCTTGCATCTTAGCCTGGCCCTCGTTCTGTAATTGAACTTCGATCTGAACTTGGACTTAGATCCGAACTTGAACTTGGCTTTGAACTTTAGCTGCCATCTGGAGTTGGATTGAAATTGGGCCTAGATCTGAAACTGGATACGGATTTAAATTTGGCTTTGGATTAGAGACTCAGAATCGGATGCTAAAATTTGAATCTGAACTTGAACTAAAACTTGAATTTGAACTTGAATTTGGGTCTGAGTCGGGCCTTAGACATGAAATTGGGCTGCGATGCAAAACCCGGACTAGGATATAAACCTAGCTTTGGAACTAAACTTGGTCTTGACCGTGAACTGGAACTTGGATTTGAATTTGAACCTGGTCTAGCATCTAAACCTGGACATGGATCTGAACTTGGCCTTAGAACTGAACTTGGTTTAGCATCTGAACTTAATCTGGGATCTGAACTTAAGCCTGGATCCAAACTTGGATTTGAATCAGAACTTTGATTTGGATTAGAACTTGGATTTGTATCAGAATTTGGGGTAGAGTTAGGGCTGGGGCATTTGGCACTTTGTTTTTTTTATATACTTTTTTATCGCACGGGTTAAAATTGATGAAATTTAAGGTAAAATTAGTTTAAAATGTAATGTTTACATGAGCAAAATTTCGACGCATTCTGTCAAGTGTTCTACCGAAATGACTTCCAAGCAAGAAGTGCTTCGACAAAGAATTATAGGCGCGGTCGTGGAAAATCCAGGCCAGTCCCACAGGTCGATCGCGATACAGTTGGGCATTGATCATTAGACCGTGTCCCGTGTGATTCAATCGTTCAAGGAGATCCAGCCGACCCAGTGAGTGGCGAGCTGGCATCGGAAGAACCGCGAAGACTACCGACCCCATGAAGACAAGGAAGGTGCGGAATCACTTCAAGCACAATCGGAACCTTTTAATTCGGGACGTGACCAAGAAGGTCAATTCTCCCGTCTGACCTGGCTCCATGTCTTCAAGGTAAGGAAGGCGGCGCATAACCGAACCGATAACCGAAGCTGGCCGGACTCCATGTCTTCAAGGTAAGGAAGGCGGCGCCTAACCGAACCGATAAATAGAATACGGTGACCAAATCCCACGCCAGAAAGCTCTACCGCGAGTGAACCGGTGCAGCCGAAATACATCGTAATGGACGAAGAGATGTACATTAAAGCGCACACCAAGCAGATCCCCGGCCTGGAGTTTTTCGTCGTCAATTCCCGCTTGGATATTCCGGAGAAGTTCCGGAAGAAGAAGATCGACAAATTTCCCAAGAAGTACTTAGTGTTGCCGATATGTGGGTGCGGCAAAGTCAGCAAATATATGAAGACAAATACCTCCAGAAGCGCCTGCTGCCCTTCCTCCGGTCACACGAAGGTAACACTCTATTTTGGCCGGATCTGGCATCGTGCGATCTGCGAAACCGGTGATGGAGAGGCACGAAGCCAACGATGTTGCTTTTGTGCCGAAGGAGGCAAACCCACAAAACTTGCCAGAACTTCGTTCAATAGCAAAATTTTGCGCGATTATGTACGGTAAGCTCCGGAAAACAGGGAAGGTCTTCAAAAACGACCGGGATTTGAAAAAAGAGTGGATGAAAGTGTGTACGGAAAACGACCGAAGTGTTGCGCAGGATTTGATGGGTAGCGCATAGCGTCAAGTCCAAGGTGCGGGAATTCAACCTAGGAGAGGAAGTTGAATAAAACCAATTTTCCTAAAAAAAGCTAATATATGTTTATTTGTTCCCGGAGAGTTTCAAAAATATCCGAATTAAAATATATTTTTGGTGAACACTTTTGTCTGTGAATCAAGGTTTCCTGCGTTGATTGTTTCAGTTTAGAAATAAGGCAGCCTGTCTTTTGATTGATATCTTTGTTTTATTGTGAAGGGTCCGAAGTTTCACTTAATTTTTATTAATAAAGACGCGCCCAACTTATAATCGTTGGGAAGGAGGAAGCGTTTGATACGGGAGGACCATGCATTATTTCTTACCTTTGATTGTAAGGAGTTGAATGCAATAAGGTATCATTACAGGTTCCGCTTGATTCCTTGGAATTTGCTCTGTGGTACATTTAACCTGGCAGTTAACCGGGCGGTTGACAAGAAAATCAACAAATTCATGTAATCGTTATTTTTCAGAATGCTTCAAAAGTTGACTGCGTTAGTATGAGTTTGGATTAGAGTGACTGTTGCAGCACAGAAATAAGAAAACAGACAACGTAGGATATGTTCGGGCGAACCGAGACTGAATTGGATAGCATCAAAATGACGAGCTTGAGTTTCAAAGAGCGTAGAAGTTACAAAATGGAACATGACCTTTTCTCTATTTACCGTGACGATTATTATGTTTTCAATGCTATAATTGTCTCAGTTTTGTTACTCAATTCAGACTATCAGTGTTACTACTTAGCTGTGTTCAACCCTTGGCCCAGCAGAAAGCAGAAAAGTAGTCAAACCACAGGAATAAGATACTTTCACTGTGGCGGCAAATTATTGCGTTTTACTGTTGCTATCAGTTCAAAAAAACATGTTTTGACCGGAATCAGATCGAAAATAGTAAAAATCAGAAACCCCCTTTAGTTGATAAAGGCTTGAACTTTTAGGCACTTGTAACTGAAATACAGAACAATCCCCTTGTCCTAGACACTCAGCACGCTTCTGCCGTTGCACGGCTTCGGGCTGCTTGGAAATGGTCGTACAAAGCTCTTCATTTGCATAAAAATCGAAAACAATATGAAAATCAGCAAAATCTGCCACAGAACAAGAAAGGCCATAAAATCCAAAAATGGTTCCGATGCTTTAGTCGGATCTTTGCAGGGAAAAAATTCGCAAGCGACGACGACGACGACGCCTACAAGAGCTCTAGAACGAACTTACTTTGCGATTCGAAGCACCCATTTTGAAGGGTTCTTCGAGTGAGAAACCGAAAAAGTAAAGCAGAATAAAATTGCATTCCAAATGAAAGGCTGCTTTTTCAGAACAGTATGCCTGGATGCTTCCCGCCCAGATGGTACCTCCTTTGCTTCCAGCACTAAATACGCTCTCATTCGTAAACGATATTCAATTTTTGATTGCGTTTCTTGTTTTTACTTCGAAAGGCGCACTGATTCCCGTTCTATCCATGACGAGGAATCGCAAAAAAAAAAAACAGCCGAAACGCATAATCAATCACAGGATTTTACAGGAGCGCATCGTTTGCCGTTTTCAATTTTTCTAGCGCAGCAGCGGTCATAGCGGTGATGCAATTTACTACGTCACTGACTGGTTGGTAGGAAAAGTGCCTCGACTGTTTTCAATCCGCTAAAACAAGGAAAAACGTGAACCTCACCCGATAAGACATTTGCCATTATTCGCTTCGCCGTGCCGGGGCGAAGAAAGCGTCGAGGCCGCCTTTTAAATGGCTAAAGCTCTCCACACTCGCTCTGCCACCCGAAATCAGAATAGTGCAACGATTTCACTTTGTCCCGAACGATTCGAGCGGAAATGGGGCAAAGATGTGAAATGGGGCGAGGCAGAACTGAACGTGCGAGTCAGGATAGAAATGGCAACTACAAACTATCGCAAATGTCAGCAATCCCCACCAGATACGTTCCATCCTTGGGTTCCGGCGGTTCCTGGAATGGGAAAGGCGTGGGGTTTTGTGGAATAAGATCTCAACTCGCAGCATATAGAGCTGTTTCTGCTCGAAAGCCGAATATCGAAATCCATTTCATTCGATTTCTTCCAGTGTGCACGCGGCTCTGCCTGCTGGCTGGCTGGTTGGCTGGCAGGCAGCTGGCGGAAAGACAAATTCGAAACTTTGTGAAATTGATTGAGAATTTCTGTTTTCGCTTGGGCTGATGGCAGCGCAGGGATTGACGGAGTTTGCTGTAAGTGAAAGGGTCTTTTCCCAGGATCTCCCATCATTTATTTACATTTGATCTAGCTGAAATGGAAATGGAATATTACCGAGATGGGTTGCGAACAGACGGGAAGCCGTATTTCTTGAGGCGTACTTTTTGGGGATTGCGCTTGCCATATAGTTTGTGTATGGATCTTGGCTGGGGAAGAAAACGCCATAGTAAGTGAAAGCTTCGCAACAAGTGAGGTTTTTTTTTTGCTAATTCAATACAGGATGCTGACGGGTTAGACATTGGACGGGTCTATAAATGGGTCTTAAATGCTATAAATGAGCTTTAGTAAAACGTGATATATATGAAAATATTAACGTTAAATTTGTTGAATAAGATAGACTTACCGAATATGTAAATCATCAGTATTTTATGGTAGATGAAATGTACGAACCTGTAACGAAAGAAAAAAAAACTGTTAGTTAAATTGTCATACATACAGCTTACCATCTTTATTTTAAATAGCTAATTTGAAAAGAATTTTCATGATTCAGGTAAACATAGTAAATTGAACTTTTTTTTTAGAATAATCCCGGGCCGTTTTTGCAGTTTCTTTTGATTTTGTCAGCTTCTATTTAGTACCCAATAGTGAGATTGTTGATTGTTGAGTAGTCGAGCATAACAGTTACATGACACATCCCGATTGCATTTGTTAAACTATCAATCACTGAAACAATTTCCAGAATTACAAAGTATCAATTTCCACCGAGCAGCATCGATTGATCCTGTAATGATCAAAGAAATTTTTTACATGCTTCCTCAAAACCGGCATCCAATCTGGGACGTTTCACATTTGATGGAAATACTACCCTGTCAGCGCACCGCCTGCCACCCGCCGCACCGGTTTGCTGCTGCCACAATTTTGACCCCGTAAAACCACCTTGCTGACCTCGACAGAAACCCAGAAGATAGCCCTTGTTTGTCCCTGCATACAGCTCAAGTTCAGCCAGGAAAAGCTTCCACAACTCAGATCTCCGATAGCTTCGCCGGCAAATTCTTCTGCCACTACCGCCGGGACCATAGCCGTTGTGCACATGCGGATCGGAATAAAATTGAAATAAAAAGACCATTTTCTCTCGTATAAAGTGTACATGCACTTTACAATTTTATAGATGTGTTCCGTCCGCAGCCGACCTTATCCACTTTGGAAAGCACCTTCCTGGCAAGATATGCTGGACTGCGGACTGGGAAGTTGAAAGCAACAACATTCATGTGGGTGGAATACAAATAGGAAAATAGTTTCCTTCAGTTCCATTTCACGTGGTTTTATTTATTTTCTGTTCGTTTAACGTTCACCCAATGATCTCTCTGCCCTTAGAAGTATAATGGTCCATCGCTTACATGTAGATGGATGGAAAAAATTTCTTTAGCCAACTACTAAACAATGAATGCCCAACTTTGCGGAACGTCAAGAGTCTGTCTGTCTGTGCTGTGCTAGCTTGATAGGAGCTATTGTGCATACCAAACTAGAGCAAATTTCCGGTTTAGCACAGGAAATCCTTACGAGCAATTCGAGATTCGACAATATCTAGACAAGCTTGCCATCCGTCTCTCATTCAGAAGCATTACTGTGAGGAGCTGCAAGGATTAGATACGCTTCTTAAAATATTGCGTTTGAAGAATTCAATGACGATTGACTGCTGTGCGGGCGGACCGATTCTCAGATGGACAGCTCGAATGGAAAATATGTTTCCCGTTTTCCATGTATTTTTTCCGTGGCCACCATAATCGGATCCGAAACGGTCTCCGTTCGTTGATCAGCTCCAGACTCTCCAGCTTTGGTTTATAGCACTTGTACCCACATACGACTGGCAGAGCGGGGACGATTTACGCTGGCAAGCATTACTTACTGGAAATTAGAGATTTATCGCTTTCCATTATCTGTAAGTACTTCTCGTTTCGACTTTGACCCGTTTTCCGGAGATGCCGGGCTGAGTGGCAGAATTTTTCCCGATGTGATCCAATGCGACACCACCACCCATCGGAGCGGACAGATTGTGCATGCAGCACAGAGCCAGCCAGCAGCGGTTGTCCGTAGTTTTTACGACGTAAACTAAATCAGTCAGTGCGAAATGGTTCGGGATTTCCCGGGGATTAGAGTGGCTTTAAACATGCCCGCCCGTGAGGACATTCTAGGACAAGGCTGGTTGAGTTTTATCTGCTGGAAGCAGACCATTGAGCAGTTTGTGATGTGGAATCTTCGAAGTAAGCAGTTTTACTGAAATTAATGCTTCTAACTTGAGTTAACAATAATTTGGTTTAGGATATTTTTGACTATCTATTTATTTATTCTGCCACTAACGGTGAGCAGATTCGGAATAATTTCACTTATATGGTATCCGCTAAGATAGATTCACTAAATAAGCCGTTCGTATATGAGAGGTCAACGCTTCCAACGGCGAGTATTATTTACTACACTTATTTCTCTCTTCCAGATGCACTGTATAAGAAACTTTATAATTAATAATAAAGTTAAGGCTAATCGTAATTTTTGTAACTAAAAGAAAATTTTAACCTTTTCCGTAAAGAAAATCCGTAGAAACGTGCACTTGATTCGTAGGTTCGCAAAAAAAATCCTACATTTGTAGAACTATGAAGGAATCCATATCTCTGATATCTACTGAATTCAACGGAAATCTCGGTAGATCTACGGATCTGACGAACATAGACATAATCTGTGAAACTCAGTGTTAATCTCTAATGTGTGCTAAGCCTAAATTACTGTCATGAAGAATCGTCCAAGTCTTGCTTAACCAACTGAATACGACTGGCTGTGCTCAGCAGTCAGGTCTTTGAAAGCGATCGGAATCTACACGACACCGATGACTCGCCAAACTGTTCAGACCGTTCGTCGCGACGGCAGCACAGTGTATCGCTGTCAAAAAAGTATATTGCGCGAAGCATGTTCTGATGCTGGGATAAGCGATATTCTCTACCAGGGAAATTCAACTACCACGTCTCTCCTCTTCTTACAAGATGAAATATGATAAAAAACTACTTAAGATAAAAGCATAGAAAAATATTTAGCTTACACGCTCCAAAGCAATTATTATTGATGAATTGCCATTTGCCAATATCTCCCAAGGAAAAAAATCCGAATGGCTCTTTCTAACGCAATGAGTGAGTTTGTAGGGGAGGTTAACTCCCGTAATTGGACACCCAAAAGGTACTACAGTTTGGCACAATTACCAGCAGTTGCTTGATTCAAATCCTTAGTAATTCCGAAATTCGTTTTAAATCGGCACCATTAAGAAAACAGCTTACTGGTAACTTGGTAAGTGTACCTGGTGAAAACGAACGGATGTCCTAGCGCATTCCCCCCTTATCATTTACTTTTTCCTGAGAGGAAGTTTCCGGGTCCTTTAGTATTGAAGATGATTCGATTTGTAAAGTAGGCCTATGAGCAACTTTGACTTCACCTAGCTGCTGTGTTTGTCTTCACACGCTTTGTTGTGTCTTTCTGGATCCGCAGGATTCTCTGCCTGGGACTTTGCCGAAACAATGCTATAAAATTTTCCAACCGAAATTTGTCTACTTCTTGTTCATTTCACTTAACATTTATAACATATTAGAAGACTATTTTTCTGAGCCTCTCTTTTCAATATAAAAAAATACGTTTGGGAGCTTGACAGCGATTTGTCACGCGGCGAAAATCATTCTTGTGTGATAAAGTTTTGTAAGTTAAGCTTGGATCGAACTTATAACCTACATTTACAAGTAAATCAAGTATAATGCCATAGAAAATGGTAACCGACTAGTTTTCGCCGATGACTTGAAAATCTATCTGACGATTCCTTGCATCGAGAATTATTATGAACTCTAGATGTTATAAGATAAATTCGTGACGTAAACAAAATTTTTGAATAATAAGCACTGATAAGTGCCAAGTGATTACGCTTCACCGAATTCAAACGTCAATAATTTTGATTAAGGTACTGATAGGCAAGCGCTAAACAGAGTCGACTACGTTAAGGATCTGGTTAATCTGGAACCTAAGCTGACATTTGATAAACACCGCACGGAAATCATTCCTAACGCAAGTAGGCAACTTGGGCTCATTGCAAAAATTGGACGGGGCTTCAAGGATCTTCATTGATTGAAAAACGTTGTACTGCTCTTTTGTACGTCCCCAACTTAAAAAAGGTTGCGTGGTTTAGACTCGATTCCAGCTCACATGGAAGTTGCGAATGGAGCGTGGGCAGAAAAGGTTTCTACCTCTGGCTTTAAGGGACTTACCCTGGCGTGATCCCAACGACCTTCCTCTTAATTCGGATTACTGTCATCTGCTTGGACTAGACATGCTTGAACGGCATCACAAGCTGCAATAGGTAGAGTTTATTTCTAATTCTCGTCGTAGTAAGGAAAGCCACTCTAATTTTCATCATTTCTTAGGTAGGTTTAATGAATACTCCAAAAGTTCTTGTGCTGATTTTACTCATCCACACTTACCTTCCGACCCGTGCACTTTGAATTCACTAAAAAGCGATTATCAAAGCATTTTATTGAAATTACGCAACTGATTTCATTACTGAAATTCGTCGTACCGTTTTAAAATCCGCCCATTAAAATTTTTCATCGTCCGAACTAAAAATCACAATAAAGATTTCGCAGCTAGCGCCCATGTATTTGTGTAGGACGGCATGACAAATGTTATTCTGCAAGATTTCTGCTGGTCATGCGAGTTTTCACGACTGGAGAATAACGACAATGCGTTGCGTAAGTTGTTTTCATTTTTTGAATGATGGAAATTGAAACGATTAGTCTTCGTCGCACGAAAAAAATGTAGGAAATTTAGCTGGTAGGAATTCTTTAATGAAAAAAAGCATTTAAATAGATCTCGCATATGATAGTCAATAAACTGAAATATTAGGAAATAACTAATTTTGCATTGTGTGTCATAAAAATCGCTGATATTTTTAATAATTTATTTTAGATAGGACGGGAATAGGCAATTACGACGAAGCAGCGACATACCCTATTACTCGTGGCCGAAGTGCGGCATAGCGAAATTGATTAGGCCGAAGCTCCTGTTCATGGCGAACTTTCGTGCATTACAACGTTCGCTTAGACCGGTGGTGGCTACGGTATAAGCATTATGCGGGTCAAGTCAGATCTCCACATTGCACCCGCGGGCCGGAAAGACTTCTGCTATTAATAAATTTACCCTATAGTTCCAGTCCACCATCCATCAAATCAGTCCACGGGCCGCAAGGACCATATTTATGAGTCACGCGCTGCCCACGGGCCGCAGTTTGGCCATCACTGGCTTAGACCATTATCAATGCTAGTAAACAAATGCCAACTTCGGTTCGGTTGAGCGTAAAATCACTAGATATAATTCACTTTGATTCTTATGTCCATTCATAAAACAAATTTTCGTCAGATAATAAGAGTAAATTTAATAAAATCAAGTAATGGCCCGTACAACAATTTTACAACCTGGCATACTAAATGCGGTGGTACCAGAAAAAGAAAAATAGTTCTATGCTATTCATTATACATGGCTCTTAAGTACATTGTGGTTTTTAAGAATGCACTGTAGTTTTAAAAGCCTGTTTAAAATGGATCAACCATTTTATCTACCAGAAATTCAAATAAACCAATCCCTCAAATCTACTTATGCATATAATATGGTACTTAACCCTCTAACGGGAAACACCGTAAAAACGATGCGATCAAGCTAATGACTATTTTATCATGAAAGTACACACAAAAAAAACCTTACGTTCTGATTTTCATGCAAAATCTCCTTTCCTTTTTTCATGTCTAACACTCTGCCCAGATATTTTTTCAATTCAGATATATTACAAAATTAAAATAATGCATGAGATTTACTCATAGAAAACTGTTTAGGTCAATCATTTTGTTCTAGATGCCCTTTCCTTCAAAAGTAAAAAAAATGAATTTTCGTGCATTAATTATTTTCGGAATTTTTCGGAATTTTTGTTTTTGAAAAATGATAACTTTTGAATGCATGGTAAGAATGTTATGATATTAGTATCAAAATGTCAAGAAATCTGTTCTGAACACATTTTGCATGTTGCCAATTAAAAACAAATTTCGTATGCGGCTCTGGAGCTTCAAAAGCGAAGGCCGTCTCTAGACGGTCTTACCCGTTAGACGGTTAATTCACACTGAATAAAGCTACCTTTTCGGCAATGATCATATAAAACCATTTTATCTATCAATGTTGTATCGTTAACGTTTCAAGCAATTTGATTCGCCTATAATTTTAATAATCCATATTTTTTCGTTGACTATGGTTGTACTGAACCATATACATTATTCAACAATGAACGCATCAATTCATTTAATTCATCTATGGTCGTACCGAACCATATGCTTTAACAATAATGATCGTACCAAACCATTTAAAACATCTATGGTAGCACCGAACCATATACTTCATTGAACAATGATCGTACCGAATCATTTAACTCATCTATGGTCGTACTGAACCAAATATTTTGTCAAAAATGATCGTACCGAATCATTTAGTTCATCTATGGTCGTATCGAACTATATACATCATTCAACTACAAGGATGGAAAATCAGTGATTTTGATCAAATTTGTGAGTTATTGCCACACGCACAGATCACGATCCATACTGTGCAAACAGTGCAGTGCAGTGCAGTGCAATCCGTACATGACAAACAGTGAATCTTTAGCACTAATCCCAAGATTTTGTTCTCTAAATAGTCTCAGCAGTCGGCTACAGGGTTATAGCCCACCTAGCTGCTAGAAAAAAGTTACTCATGTTGTTTGTATTGAGATCCAAACGCTGCACACAACCAATCGTCTGTATCGGTTATATTTCACAGCGCAACAATGCAATGAACATGATCTGATATGAGGTTTATCATAATCTGTACAGATCACGACAAAGTATTTGTCGCTTACAAGTGGTGATACCAATGAATCTGAATCTGATCACTCATATGATCTTGAACGCTAGAAGCGATTATTTTCCATCCCTGTTCAACTATGATCGTTCCGAATTATTTCACTTACCAATGCTGATACCGAACCATATACTTCATACAATAATGATCGTACCGAATCATTTAATTCATATATGGTCGCACCGAACCATACGCTTCATACAACAATTAACGTGTCGAACCATTTTCCAAAACATATTTTTGTATCAACCACCGAGCCACTGCATACAACGGTTGTACTAAAACGATTGAAATTAATACTGTCACCGCATTATTCGTTCAACGGGCTTACCGAACCGTTCCATTAAAATGGGCGTACCGAGCCATTTTATTCATGGTTTATTATCGAACTAATCACGGTCAAGGTCACCAAATCATGTTATTCAATAGTTCTACCAAGCAGCTTTGGTAAAATGGGTGTACCAGACAACTGGGTCTTATATTCATTTTATCCTAGTACTATTAGCACTATTACTAACCAAAAATAGAAACGAATAAAACTCTGTTTATGCACCTTGGTTTCATCGAACATGTGGTTCAGTGCATAGCTTAACTTTATTTCTCTTATACTGAACACCGGGGGAGAGAAAAAATAAGCCACCAAAACAATCAGTGTTATCCCACTTATAAATAAAAGAAATTGAAAATGCATTTATTAGAAATTATAAGTAACTCATCGAGTACTATATTGCCCGCCGCAGCAATGCCGCACCAACGAAGGTTTGTACCTGTTCCCCCTTTCTTTGTTCTAATATTGTTGCGTCATTTGCGCATAAACCAAAATGAAATATGGTAAAATAAAATATACAGTCAGTCCACAATCATAAATCACACACAATTATGGGTCATTTTAGCTTTTCCTGCTGATTAATCCGTGAATATTATACGAAGGGTATGAAATGGGGAAGGCAAACGAGAAAGCGACCAATATACCTTTTGCCAGCCCAAGCTCCTACCTAGCGCCTCCACGCGGCCATACCCGGTAATACTCTATTGAGTAGCTAAGCTAGGGGGTGCGATGCTGCGTGATTTCCAGATGCCAGACCTCAAAGCTAAGATTTTGCGCAGACGGCTGAGCCACCCGGCCTTGGCAGCAGGTAAGTCTAATATGTTATTTTAATTATTTGTTTCGTTTTAGCTAATCAGGCACCTCCTACTGTACGATTAAAACTTTGGCCGTAACAAGTTTAAATAATACACATGGATATCATGGATATGGAAAAATTTAAATTAATTATTGGATATTGGATTTAGATGGAAATTCAAATGACGCAATTGTATTTCACGCGACGGATTGCTGGTGAGATTGTTCTATTTTTGCATATATATACTCAATATATACTATATACAGTTTATTATTGAATAAATCTTCCTCATGATCCTTATTGTTTGCCTTGCCCTACTAACATGATATACTCTGTTTTCCTGTAACATCTATGAAGGTAGTATGGGTTCCCTGCACTTTCAAAAGTAGATGCTACACTAACATTCCTACCCACTTCCCCTGCGGTTGTTCGGACGAAGCCAGGTATATAATGCGATTATATAGCCACCTACGATGTGTGCATCCACATATGCTAATGCTAATGCTAATTAATGCGTGAATATTATAGGAAATGATAGATAAAATGGTTACTTATAAGTAACACTTATAATTTGATTAGAAAGCTGATATTTAAACGCTAATCAGCAGCTAGAGCAAAAATGACCCACATGATTGTGGACTGACTGTATATAACATCGGCATCCGCGGGCTTTATAGGAGCCCCTGTTACTACGGACCAAATTTATACTCTTCGACAAATCCTCCAGAAATGTCGAGAGTACAACGTGCCCACGCATCATATTTTCGAGGATTTCAGAGCAGTGTGCGATACAGTTAAACGCGCACAGCTATGGCGGATAATACACGAGTGCGGTTTTTCGGACAAACTGACGCGGCTGATCAAAGCTACCCTGGAGCGACTGATGTGCTACTTGCGCGTTTCGGGGACACTTTCGAGTCCTTTCGAATCGCGTAGAGGGTTGTGGCAAGTGGATGAACTGTCCTGTATATCATTCAGTATCGCTATTGAAAATGTGATCCGGCAAGTGGGCATCGAAACGAGAGGAACGATCCTCAGTAAGAGTAACCAACTCTTAGCCTTCGCAGACGGCCTCGAGATCATTACTAGATATCTTGGGATGGCAGAGGCATTCTACGCCAGACCAAAAACGGAGGCTAGCAGTATAGAGTTGCATATCAATGCGTCGAAAATCAAATATATGGTAGGAAGAGGCTCCAGAGAACGTTTGTCTCCCACGGACAGTTACTATTGACGGCGATGAACTGGAAGTGGTTGATGAATTCGTATAGTTGGGATCTCTGATCACCGTCAAAAATAATACGAGTAAGGAGGTTCAATGATGCATTCAAGCTGGAAATCAAGCCTACTTTTCCCTTCGCAAGACGCTTCGATCAACGCCAATCAGACCGGTAGTCCTCTACGGACTAGAGACAGTAACTTTGCTTACGGAACACATACATGCACTTGCCGTATCTGAACGAAAGTTGTTGCGGACTGTTTTTGGCGAAGTACAAACGGAAAACTACGGTGGGCCGGCCACGTTGCAAGGGTGCCGGATGACCGTACAGTGAAATTCGTTCTCTTCAAGAACCCCACCGGAACCAGGAATAGAGGGATCCAATGTGCTAGATGACTCGATCAGGTTTAAGCCAAGTTGCGTGTGTCGAGACGCGCAATGAATTGGCAACGAGTAGCCCAGGACCAAGTACAATGAAGAGGAATTCTCAATACGACAAGAGCCACCGTGGCTCTCGACTGGTATACTAACCATACAACATCCGCAATGCGAATGATAGTCAATAGGCATTCTAATGCAGTAATTCTGCAGAAACTGCACTTCAGGGATCAGTAATGTTCAAATTTTCAAAAACGGCACTTTGTTCTTTTCAAGATATTGAAGGCGCTTTCGATAACACGTCCTACGCTTCATACTTATATATTTGCACTAAATTACGCGCTTGACCATATTTTTTAAAGCGAGATACTACAATCGTAAAATTTCCTATTCATGGTACACTGATTCAACAGCTCATGAAACAATTTTATTCTAAAAGTGACTTCTCACAATAACATCATCGCTGGTTTCGCAATATTTTGACCACGAATTCGTTCACTAACCGTAGCAAGCAATCCACCCGAAATGGAAGCACCGCAAATAACTCCGCATGCAAGCTCCATAAATCCCATCGCCGGTTTTGGGTGAGCAAGTCTCCTTCCTGTCTCGTCGGTAGCCACACGGTCGCGGTCGCAGGCGGCGGACGGAAGTAGTCGCGTAATCCCCGACAGTCGAACATCCACCCTCAGCCCAGAGCCCACCCACTAACCACCAGTCAGCCTCAGCGCAGCGTGGTGGAAATGCAACGCAGCTTTGTATGCGGAAAATATAACTGCCCGTGTGTCTGGCCTTGAACGAGCAGAAGGCAGTCCTTGATTTAGCCGGCAACCAGTGCACGGGCTCCCGCTGAGAGATTGTATAAATACATTTATCATAAATCATACCACCTATTTTTTCCGCATGAGGTGCGTTTTCTCTTTCGCTTATTGCCACGTGCAGATATATATTCAAACTCAAGCACACATAATAGCCGGCGTGCATCGAATCCGCAGACGAATGCACACCGCCCACGCTCCTACGCGGATGATTCCAAGTGCCGGTTTCTCTTCCATATTCTACACAAATAATCTATGTGTGCAAAGTGCGGTCCGCTTTTGGTGGCAGTGTAAGACATGACATAAACAGAGATTGATGGTGGGTTGAAATTGCTGCAACCCAAGATTTTCATCTTTTTCCTCCACTCACGAACTAGGTGGTGGTTCTGAGCGGAAGCTGAACCGTGGGTGGCTGACGGTTTTTGTGTTCGGCTCTAACCGTATTGTAGATGGTGGAGAGACAGAGAAAGCAAGGGTCTTCGTTTCATGAATATTTTAAATCTGAACCCCCAGGAAACTGGGAATTGTGCATCTTGCACAGCGGAAGAAAGCACATACACACACATACACACTCGCAAAAAATGCCGTGCGGTCTCCCACGGCGGCGACTGGCGCTCCCAGCCGGCAACGGCACGTTCAAGAGCAAGATCACAATGTAGAACGAAGATATTGGATATATCATGATCAAGGAAATAAGGATGTTTACACTGTTGAAAGGACCATTTTTAGCAATATTTACTGCTATCGTGTCTAATAACGTTATTTTTGTCCGACCAAAGAGCTTTTTTCCTCTTTATAGCAGTTATCGATGGGAAAACGATTTGTTTGCATTCGGGAAAATTAATGTGGGAGTTTTATGGCCCCAGAGGAAACTACCTTGGAGATTGTTTCTTCTAGTAATACTACTATTATTATTATTATTTTTATTTATGACGCGTAGCACGATAATGAATATCTTGGTTTTTATAGGCTTTCGATAGGTTTTTGCAGTACCAATCTTGTTACCCCATATTCGTAGTTCAACATCACTTTCGACCGTTTCGAGAAAGTAAACGGTAAGAAATAACCTTTCATCAACAGTGACTACTTCATTATTTTTAACGATAAAAAGTGAAATTTACGTCGTTCAAATTGTTCCGATAGAAAGCACACTTTAGGCCAGCACCCACCCATCCGAGCTTTCCCGGTTCCGTGAAAGCCACCGCCGCCGCTGTGGCTCGTGGAAGCAAAATAATTCTTCCTTTATAGCTCGCTTTTATTGGATACGATACGGCCTCCAATCGGTACCATTTAGCTGCCGTAGTGAATTAAAATTTCGCCATTTTATTGCCACGGGTGTTATTTGCTGAATTTCAACTACGGCATGTGATGGATGACACAGTTTTGGTTTATGTAGTACACTGTCATTAAATTCGCCCATAAAAATAAAAACAATGAGCTTCGTTGTGACCCGGGGGTGACACGGCCATTATGGAATTCATCTAGGACGAATGACGATGGCAGACTCGGAATCAGCAGTCTCCAGGAGGAACAATGGTATCGATGAATTTCACCGGCAGACATAAATATACGCAAGGAAGGATTTTTTTTTGCGTTTCATATGGGGACCGTGTTTTCATACCCATGGAGACAGATATAATCACAATTTCAATGCTTTATCGGGGAGGGAAGAAATAAAGTCAATCAATAAAACTGATAATTAAAATAACAAATATATTTTGCAAATGCAGTATCACTGCAACTCGGTAATTAGAAATACTAGAACACCACCAAAAACATCTCTCTTATTATGAAATTATAATTGCAGATTCATAAACAGCGAAATAAATTGATAAAATCTCGGGTAATGTTTCAAATAGACCTATGTGACAATGAGTGATTCTCTTCGCGTCTCCTCTTTTCCGCTTTTCACGGTTACATAAATGCATAGAAAAGAAAATTTTCGAAACATTTAGCTAACTAGTGATTCCGGCAACCGATCCACGCAAAGCTGATGTGTTAAAATGTATTGTCGTAAGAAATGGAAGAGAGCAGATACGAAGGGAATCTCTCATTGTCACATGGGTCTGTTTGAAAAATTACCCGAGAAATAATGAAATATTGTCTTATATCGTCACCGTACATGCCACAAAAATGTTTGCCATTTAAAGTTTTTGATCAAAATTAGAATTGTTTTTCAGTGGAATTACACTGTAAGATTAAATGAGTTCTCAACTTCGAGTAAATTACCCATCTAGTGATGTCCTAAATTTTCAATTATTCGATTACCGATTAATCGGTGAGCGTTGTCTGCACTAATCGATTAATTCAACTATTCGTGCTAGTAGTGTTCGATTAAAAATGTTCGAATATTTCTTTGATTAATTCGATTAATCGAACGATTATGATCGATTAACGAGCTTTATTCGGGGATTATTCATACTCATTGAACTATTAGATTAATTCAACTACTCGTGCTGGCAGTATTCGATTAAAAATTATTCGAATATTCTTTGCGTTATTCGATTAGTTGAATTAAGTTAATCGAACGATGAACGGACATCACTATACCCATCGAAGGATCCAACTGTCGCAAGCAGAGCCTGTTTTACAACCAATTACTTTAAAAATATGCTAACTATTCTAAAATCAGTGGCAAAATTTTAGAAGATTAGTGATGCTAAAAGTTTTAAAAATTCCGGCCACAAAATCTAAAAATTTCACAAGTTTATATTCTAGCTGAATCTTAGATGAACATTTGAAGTTTTGGCGTTCCTGAATGTGATAGATTTCCTGCAAGCACAAGCGAAGTTTTTTCTAGTGGATAATCAGTTTCAGACTCAAAAGATAACAATGCCTTAAGGAAGTATGGAGAGATTGGGTTTGTGAGTGCGGTGAGCGTAGATTCCTTCCAGAAAAGAGACCTTTTCTGCACCTTTCGTGAAGCTATTATCGGCACGAATCTCCTGAATATCCTGACCCTGGGGAAGTTCATAATCCGCGACACAAGTAGGTGTAAAGGTAGTGGCTTGAGCGCAAATCCGGTGAAGTTACTCAACGCAAATCTGATAGCGTATTCTATGCTACTCTACCCAAACGGTGTTTTGTACAATTACTTGCACACTTCTAGCAACTTTAGCAACTGGACAGTGGAATCTTTGAAATGATCGGTCTCAAAATCCAGAAGGTCCTTGACGAACAGACTAGGTTCACTGACCACACCGTTAATCCCAGCTAATTCTCGCGTGAAGAACTCATAAGCAGTAATCTTGTTTGCTTATTTGAGGAAATGACAATAAATTTCTTTATTTTTTAAAATCAAATATTTTAAATTTTTTCTGTATAGACACTCATAATTAAAACATTCTGATTAAGTTTCTGTTATGTATGATTAATCGGGGGAATCTTCAACGTGAAGAGTAATATAAGAGATGCTGTAGTTACGGTAACACTAACTGGAATAAACTATCAGCTCTTTATTCGTACTCGCTTTATACAGTTGAATCTCTCCAATGAGATGTAACAGAGATTGAGTTCCGCTAAGCGGTGAGTTATATAAATGATATTACAGGGTTTGGCAATCTGATCGAAAGAATATATAACAGTTTCATGAACCGAAAACAAAATTAGTCTCAACCTGCAGCAGTCTTCCCTACAATACCTCCCTTTAATATGGATACAACAGACCTTTCGCTAGATTTCGTATAAATATATCACTACAGCTGTAGCGCACTACTTCAGCACAGATATCAAATTGCCGTAGGTTTAATCTTCGACCTGGGAAAGAATCTTTGACCTCTTGTTTTGTCTCTTTTCCTAGTGAGCAGAGACATCAAACTGTTTTCCTCCAAGCAGAGACATCAAACTGGTCTAGGTTTAACTGCAGTCGTAAAAAATCTTGTTTGAATGAGAAGACTTTGTTACTAATTCTGGCGTACTTCCCAAGCACGGACATCAAATTAGTCTAATTATAATCGTCGTAAAGAATCTTGACCTGTTGGAACAAGATTGTGTCACTTTTTTGTTTTTAAAGACATTTAAACGAAATTACAGCAAACAGATGATATATTCAACTGACCAAGTAACAATTTGGGTTTTATTACACCCTTATGATGATATTTAAGACCAAAAATGGTCTTGAAGACCACCATAAGAGTACAATAAAACTCACATTGCTGCTTGGATGTCGTCCCTGGTTGTGAGGCAAAGTGATCTGGAAGAAAATGCATGACGATATTTGATCCTAAAACTTTTCGTCAACTTTTACTAAATAGTGATTAAAAAAGTAAATTATAATGGAAACCACTTAATTGCTACATTTACTATGAATCACTCGGTATCTAGATCATGAAAATCCACACATAATTGGCAGAGCAATTAGCCTTTCAAATCTTTTATATTGTCGTGACGGTAACTAAAATTCCTGCGGTAAGACGTAGTTCTCCGTCAATTAGAAAGTTCAACTCGGAACAGGACGAATAAGGACGTGCAATTGAAGCGTGGTACAACTGGTAGTTGGATTTCGTTGGTGGCAAGAGGGTGCTGTTCGAGCAGCCAGAAAAGTTCGGCATCGTTGAGACTTTTTGCGGAAAGGTGTGGTCAGGCCGTGGCAGTAGGATCTAATTTTAATAGACCAAGAAAGCCTCCAATGAGCTGGCAATGGGCTTTTTAGTGATGGGCAGATTAAAGAATCGCGCTATTTTCTAGTCCACTGAAGATTAACGGAGGATTAAAGGCAGTTATTTCAATTACAGTCAATATGCACTGCTCACACGAAAGTAGACCTGACGATAGAGAGGCCAGAGTTTTCTTTGTGTAAATCAGTAAAATTGAAAGCTTTCAAAAATTCTGCGAGTTCCATAGAAATTTCAAAAAGTCCGCGGAATTTCTTAGGGATTAACACTGAATTTCACAAATTATGTCTACCGGACAACTGAACAAATCCAAAGATCTACCGAGATTTCCGTTGAATTCAGTAGATGCCAGATGTATGGATTTCTCCAAGTTCTACGAAATTAGAATTTTTTGCAGACTTACGGAAGTGCTCGTGCGGGAATGATAGTATGGGGAGAACAAAACTAATCTAGGTATTAGACTACCTATTAGAACGGCAATAGTTTAGTGAGTAAAATATTTGGGTACTAACCGAAAGAGTGTGGATGCCAGCCCCATCTGCTATTGCACAACTCAATATATTTTTGGTCTATATCGAAGTTTTCCAGTTCATCCAATTAATTCTGCTTCTCATGAGATACTTCCTCCCTTTTCAAAATAATTTTACCTCATGACCGAGTATAGAGTCATATAGACGAGTAAAAAAGCAAAGCCATGGGTTAAACGTCATGTTGAGAACTTGACCCTTCTTTATCGGCAGACTTCGCAGCCGGCTATTAGAGTACAGGACGGTTACGGGGCTAGTGCAACGATCCTACTGAATCTATCTAACAGCACAGCCTAGCCGAGATTCGAATATACGACGACTGGCTTGTTAGACCAGCATCGTACCTCGAAACCAACTAAGCGGCAAACACGAGTAAATAAAAAGAAAAAAAGAAATCATAAGGATATAAATATATGCACAACAGGCGATGAAGATATAACAATAAAAAGATGGTAAAACAGTAACAAGAAATGAAAAATTAATGACAAAAGACAACACAAAAATGACAGATGAACAACGAAATAACAAAAACGAAAGGCAATGAGAGATCAAGAAAGAAAGCCGAGAGTAAGCGTCCTTAAATAATTTAGGTCAAAACTCAAAAACATCATGAAGTAGTTTAATTCAAAAGAGTAATATTTTCTTTCAAATACAATTAAGAACAATACCCATAAAACAAATTATCGTATGATCACACGTCGAGGCGAAATGAAGCCGGGGTTATCCATATGACTAAAAACTCCAGCTTATTAGAAAACAGTAAACAATAAAATTAATTTACACTTTGCCACATGACCATCCTGCACTGTGAGAATTTGAAGGGCAGTTCCAGGCGGGCTTTAAACTATTGCTATCCAACAAATCCTCCAGATATGTCGGGAGTACAACGTGCCAACGCATCATATTCTCCTGCATTTCAGGGTAGCATACGATATAGTCGACCACGAACAGCTATGGCGGATAATGCACGAGTACGGTTTTCCGGACAAACTGACGTAGCTGATCAAAGCTACCCTGGAGCGAATGATCGTTGTTATGTGCGTGTTTCGGGGGCGAAAGCCGGCATTGAGCGAGCGCGGTCCAGATCGGCTAAGACAGCTGCCCGTCAACGATACGCCGAACTGGAGAGGGCTGTTAAGCGTGTTTGTAGGCGGGACAAGAGAGCCTGGACTAACTCCCTAGCTGAACAAGGAGAAACCGCCGCCGCCAATGGTGATATCCGTTTGTTGTACGATATTTCTCGCCGCCTTACTGGTGCCAGGATGAATACAAAGATGCCACTAAAGGATTGTCAAAGGATTGCTGGTCAGCTATTGACTGACCGTACAGAACAGCTTAAGCGATGGACTGAACATTTTGAACAACTCTTCCGAGTGTCAAATGTCAGAGACCAACAAAACCAGCAGCGTATGACGCCTATGGTTCGTCGAATCACTCGCGTGAACTCGGAGGCGCCATCGCTCGATGAAATTGTAGCAGCCATCAAAAGTATGAAATCCAATAGAGCGCCAGGGATAGATCGTATTTCAGCCGAAATGCTCAAAGCTGACCCATCTTTGTCAGCCCAGATGATGCATCAGCTTTTCAGCAACATATGGGAAACCGCAACTTTTCCGGTGGACTGGATGCAGGGCATATTGGTCAAAGTCCCTAAGAAAGGAGACCTAACGGAATGCGGTAACTGGCGTGGCATCACGTTGCTCTGTATTACTCTCAAAGTACTCTGTAAGGTAATCCTCAACCAGATCCTGGGGAAGATCGACGCCACTCTCCGGCGGCAGCAAGCTGGATTCCGTGCTGGCCGATCATGTGTACACCATATCACAACGCTCCGCATTATATTGGAGCAGATCAACGAATTCCAGGACTCTCTCCTGCTGGTGTTCGTTGACTTCGAAAAGGCGTTCGACCGACTCAACCATGAAAACATCTGGGGCGCACTTAGGCGTAGAGGAGTTCCAGATAAGCTAGTCCATCTCATCGAGGCTCAGTACGAGGCGTTCTCGTGCAAGGTTTTTGCACGACGGCGTCTTGTCCGACCCCATAAGGGTTACTGCTGGCGTGAGACAGGGCTGCATTTTATCACCGCTTTTGTTTCTTATCGTTATGGATGAGATATTAGTTGGAGCAATTGACAGTAGACCAAACCGAGGATTGCCTTGGAATCCTCTAACGATGGAGCAGCTCAATGACCTCTACCTAGCCAACGACATTGTCTTGCTCGCACAACGCCGAAACGATATGTAGAGCAAGTTAGATGACCTCTCCGAGAGCTCCCAGGCAGCAGGTCTCACAGTCAATGTAGCGAAAACTAAGTCTATGGTAGTGAACACTGACAATTCCACCAACTTTACAGTAGCGGGACAACAAGTTGAGCAGGTAGCCGTCTTTCAATATCTTGGTAGCCGAACAACGCCCGATGGTGGTACCAAGACTGATATAGCCACACGGATCAAGAAGGCCAGGAGTGCCTTTGCAGGTCTGCGAAACATTTGGCGCTCAAACCAGATCACTCTACGTATGAAGACCCGAATCTTTAATTCAAACGTTAAATCCGTACTGCTGTATGCCTGCGAAACGTGGTGCGTCTCAGCGGAGACAACGCAAAAACTGCAGGTATTCATTAACTGGTGCCTGCTATACATTATTCGTGCCTGGTGGCCTGATAATTGGATATCCAATGAGGAACTCCATCGTCGGTGTCATCAACGGCCGATAGCCACAGAAATTCGAGAATGTAGGTGGTAGTGGATCGGACACACCTTGAGGAAACGAGCGAACGAGGTTTGCAGAGCAGCACTCGACTGGAATCCACAAGGACAGCGTAGAAGAGGCAGACCCAGAGGCTCATGGCGACGGAGCTTAGCCAACGACATCCGGGCTGTAGACGAGAACCTGTCCTGGCGACAGGTAAAAGCCATGGCGGGTAACCGTCAGCAGTGGAGATTTCTGATTTCATCCCTTTGTTCTGCCGGACCGGCGGACATGGACACATAAGTAAGTAAGTAAGTGTTTCGGAGGCACTCTTAAGTCCATTTGAATCGCGCAGAGGATAGCGGTAGAGGGATGGTCTGTCTTGTATGTTATTTAACATCACTATTGAAGGTGTGATCCGGCGAGCGGGCATCGAAACGAGAGGAACTATTTTCAGCAAGAAAAGCCAACTCCTTGCTTTCGCAGACGAACTCGACATTATTACTAGAAACCTTGGGACGGCGGAGGCAATCTACACCAGACTAAAAACGGAGGCTAGGAAGATAGGGTTACAAAGAGGCTCCAGAGAAAGCAACGTTTGCCTCCCACGGACAGTGACTATTGACGGCGATAAACTGGAAGTGGTTGATGAGTTAGTATATTTGGGATCTCTGGTCACCGCCGACAATAAAACGAGTAAGGAGATCCAACGACACATTCAAGCTGGAAATCGAGCCTACTTTTTCCACGCAAGACGCTTCGATCAAGGAGCATAAGCCGCCGCACAAAAAAAAACGATGTACAAAACGCTAATCAGACTGGTAGTCTTCTACGGACTCACTCAGACAGTAACTTTGCTTACGGAAGACATACGTGCACTTGCCGTATTTGAACGAAAGGTGTTGCGGAGTATTTTTGGCGGAATACAAACGGAAAGCGGAGAGTGGCAGGGGCGTATGAATCACGAGCTACAGGCACTTCTTGGAAAGATTACCATCATTTACCTGGCGAAACTTGGGAGATTACGGTGGGCCGGCCACGTAGCAAGGATGTCGGACGACTGTGCAGTGAAATCCGTTCTCTTCAAGAATCCCACTGGCATCAGGAATAGAGGTACCCAACGTGCTAGATGACTCGATCAGGTTGAAGCCGACTTACGCGTGACGAGACGCTCAACAAATTGGCGACGTGTAGCCCAGGATCGAGTCAGTGGAGAGGAATTCTTGATACAACTCTCTATGCTGTTAGAAGAAGAAAACCATCGTTTAAACGAGTCAATGACGTATGAATGAACCGATTTTGGTGATTTTTCATGTGACTACCTGGTAGACTAGCGTACAAATTTGACAGTGTTATTGATTGATTTGCAGTGGATACAGCAAAAAAAGTCAAGCAACTACGCTTGATGCTTTGTTCGTACTGCCGACTCCAATTCGGAGTTAAAGAAGTTGTACTTCGTTTCGGCGGGCATAGTCAATCCGGTATTTATGTCATCCTCTGCCTTTTGGAGTGTTGATGTGCTGTGCGACCGTCAAATGCAGCAGAAGCTGATGAGGAAGACCGAGAACAAAGTGGCCTTATCGCTTTGCGCATTGGGCCGGAAAGTCGGAGTAACCGGCCAAACGACGAAGAAGCACCAGGACAAAATGGACATTTTTATGCGGAAGCGTCAGTCGCGGTCGACCGTGTCTGAGCTAAGCAGCAGACAATCACCCATAAGAAGCGTTTGAGGGTGCTGACAAAAAGCATCTTGCTGGAAGCAAAGGGCGACGTCAATGTCATAATAGATGACGAGATCTACTTGATATGTCTCCCGCACCTAGTTCCCGAAAGAAAGTCCTTCTATGGCTGACAATCAACGATAAGAGAATGTCCAAGTCGCAGATCATTCCTTCGGGACTTCCGGTGAATATGGCGATAGGCAATACGAATACGAAATTGACACTTTCATCAACTTGTATCACGCGAAGAAGAATGTGGTCCTTGGGCCGGACCTAGCGTTGGCCCATTATGCCACACTGAATGGGAACACTGAAGTAGATGGACTGGCTGAAGATAAACGTTGCTCCGAAGACCAACACACAATAATAAAACCGTCTTATTTCGTCTGTTAACGAAACCAGGCTACTGTCTTGACGTCATGTTTTCGTAGCAAATATCTCAGCTCGCTCCCTAAATGCTTTTCAGAAAGCTGAAATTGATACAAGTGCACCTAAACTACACTGGTTGCGAACAGCTCATGAACACTATCTTATCCGGGGCAGCATTTGTTTCGCCCAGCGCGAAGTAAGCGAAGACATAAATCAATTATGCCAGATGGCAGTAATCATTAACGTAGTTGCTACTTGCTACCCGATCAGATGATTCTAACAAAAATATTACAGAATTGTAGCTCCAGTTGATATTTCTATCAGAGTTTGTTATAAATATGATAGAAAAACTTTTGTTTTGTTTTGACTATAGTCACTTTAACCAGCTTGGGTCATTCGTGACTTCTGCGGGGTTGTGATTTGAACCCGGGTCCTCGGCGTGACAGGCGTGAATGCTAACCACTACGCCGGGACTGACCCCTGATAGAAAAACTGGTGACACGCACAGTGTTTTACAAAGATTCTATCTCGTTCTGTTACTTATAACATGCTTTGTTGCATTTTAGTTATAAAGAAGGGCAGAATTCTGATTTTTGTGACGCATCTTGATATAAACTAGATCAAATTACATCATAATTTGATATTGTTGGGATATCCTTAGAGCGGATTTTGTTACAATTTTTGTTATTTTAACTACTAAAGAGATCAAGTTTATAACAAAACGCAGAGAAGATTTTGTTATAAAAAGCTTCATATTAAGAACTCATTCTGTTATCTAGTTGCTATTTGCTAGTTTCATTTGATCGGGTCGCGTTAGAAATACATCTAGGCGTCTTCTTCATAGATTCCGTTTATCTCCGTTACAGTGAATCTAGATTACCACAGCAAAAAAGTGCTTTTTCTTTAAAGTTATAGAAAAGTTAACTGACGGGTGAAAGGAGGAATGCAGCAAGTTTTTTTCTTTAAAAAATGGTGGTAAATTGTCGGGACCAGGAACTTTGAAGGAATCAATCAACGAAAGAACGGATTTTTTTTCTATCCGCAATGGGCTCATTCAAGAGTGGCAGGTACATGGCAGAATTTATACAGCGCCATTCCGGTCAACCAATTGTCCGGCATATGAAAAGGTAAAATACTCGTGCAAAGTCCGCATAAGTATCTTTCTTTCATCAAATGTGTGTTAATATGTTCATTTTCCGTCATCAAATCATCTATTTTGCATGCCAACGAAGAAAAATCACACAATACGGTATATTGTGGAATGTGGAATTGGTTTTGCAGTTCTTTCAGATTGTTTTCAAAGCCTGATTCTGATATTATTATCCATAACAAGTTTACAGTAACCTTATCAATGGCTACAATCCAAGCAAAGCAACTCACTGGGTCTCATTGTATCGATTACCTCGAGCTCGAGTTCTGTTACGTTCGAAATAGTAAAAAAGTTTTGTAATAGCACAGATACTGTTTTGATCCGGGCTGGTCTATATACCTCACTATAGCACTATAGTAGATGGTGAACTCAAAACGATTTTTTTTATTAGCCCCAATGTAAATGGAAAATCGTCGTTTTATCTTCGAACGATAATAAACTGATACACAGCTGACGCAGTAATCGAACACCTTGTGCACTGCACACCGGGGCGAGGGTTCGTTCGCTGATGAACAGCTATGCAATCTCCGAGTGCGAAACAGTTAGCGAAAACACATCGAATCCAATCAAAAATTAATGGAAATTCAAATTACACTCGCAGAATGGCAGCACCAATAGACGGTGCCTTGCACCAACCATCAACACTGTTCAACAGTGACAGTACTTCTAGAGAGAGTCTGTAGTTTTTATCTGCATTTACTGTTTGCTTTGAAGCAGTATTATTGTCGAACTCCAAGTTTTTTTTTTACATTTTCCAATATTTTATTCTTGAAATGATTTTCATTTCGGAATTACGACAAACCAGTAATGTGTGTCATTATTTATTTAATTCCAATTTCATTCAGTTATTCATTTTTATTTTGAACTAACATCGAAATCCGTATATTCTACAAAAATGATTCAACCAAACTTTTAGGTGGATAACGACTGCTATTTGCTGTGCGCCTCTCTTTTCCGGTAACAAAATAGGAAACAATCTAGCAAGGGAAAAAAATCATCAGGTGCGATGAGTTTTTTCTCTCCACCAATTGGTAAAACGAAAACGGATAAGCACCATCAGTGGTCGTATTTGCAATTTACTGAATGCAACTGAGATGTGCGATGCACATGAAAAATGGCAGCACCGCGAAACGCACCGGCGAAGCGGCAACGGCGGCGGTGTAACGGCTAGAGGGGAAAAAGTTTCGCTTGTCGTGAAGTATTTCCATGCCTGGCTAACGACAATGTGGCACAATTTAATTTCCCATCACACCGTGACGGTTTTTTTTTTGCTCCTCTCGCTCGGCACGTCGAGCGGTTTTGGTGAAAATTTATGCGAGAAAATTTGATGCTTTGTACCTATACACCATCAGCAGCAGCAGCAGCAGCACCAACAGCGACAGTCGAGCAGGTTATCGCAGTGCGGAAAAAGTTTTACTTGTGCCTGTCGCGTAAGGTGGAAAAAGTCGCACGACAAGGTGCGCCTTTGTTGTTGCACACCGCACACCGGGCTAGGATTCACAGGAAGCCTTTGATGCAGTATGCAGCACCCTGCCGGGCTGGAAAGTTAGGCGGCGATAAATTGTTATCAAATTAACATTTTGAGATTGAAGCCTTCTTGTGTAGCAGTGGCAAAGTTGTGAGGAGTTGGTTTATCAACGCCGGAGAGCGGGTGACTTAATTATGGCGGAAAGTTATTTTGGAACCGTAGTGAGAAATTTCACGGAGAATCTTTTCAGCGTATCCTTTTTGCTAGTTTGTTGCATGAAATGGAATAATAACTAGTTATAGGAATTTGGGTTGGAATTGTTTTATGACTTTTTTGGACCGTATATGGAATGAAACCATCCGGATAAATTTATGACAACCTGATAATTTGATATCATTCCTTCATGATGAAGAAATGAAAAAAATTCTCTGTCCAAAGCAATATGTTCGTTTGAAGTTTTCCGCCTTCCAGCGCCGCACTAAAGGGATAAAAGTCCCATTCTTGTCTTTCAATATTTCACTCTCGGCAACAAAGAAAGAAACAAAAACAATATAAAATAACATTTGCCAAGAAAGCTTCCCTGGAGGTCTGTTCGGTGTCTGATATTATAGTAGCAGAGCGATAGCGGGCGGCTGCGTAACATCCGCTGGAATACGGCAGCACACATCAACGAAAAACAAACAGGTTGCCTGTCTGACTTAGTTGTGTGCTTTGAGGAACAAAAGAAAACTCTGCAATGGCGGTTGCCTTCTTCAAGAACACGCTGGCAGCCTCCCAGGAGGCACATAATTCATATTTACGCAATCCGCACCTAAATACATATCAAGTTTTCTGTTTACTTATCGGCCTTATCCGGGTTACATCAGCTGCCGGATTTGCTATGAAATGTGTGTGGGGAAGTTACTCCTTTACCTTAACCATAATCTACGTGCTGGGATGTAGTAAACACGCTTCGCACTTTTCTGGTTACTTCTGTGGGCCCCAAATGTCTGTGGTCGACAAACGTGCGGGTTTGTTTTCAATAGCTACAAATAGGCATTGAGTGCTTCTGGGAATGATTCAGGATTAGAATCAATGTCGGATTATGTTCGGGTTGGTCCGCTTCAAGCAATCAGGGAAACACAATTATCAGAGTTGGCAGCAGTTGCCAGCATAATAATGCTTCAAAACGGTTTCAGTGGGAAAATATCTAATAATACACGCTCTGAATTAAAGTACAACACGGTTCGTGAAAGACCTAGTTTTCGTAGCTATGACTAGAGATTAATTCTGGGCTTTACTTTGTGCACCATACCAACATAGCCTGACTCCCCGAAGCGTTAGGAAACAATCAAAAACCTCCCACAAAAAAAAAACTTCCCTTCCAAACCGCTTACTTTGCGGGCAAACAAATTTTTAATAAAATCAGCAGGATGTGTTTCAATAATTCAACAGAACGCACACACTATTTCCTCTAAGCACAGCGTTTCCTAAGCGTATCAGAAACAACAAACAAAAAGTTTGCAAGCTGAAAGCGTGGAGAAATGGACTCTGCTTGTTTGTACCTAGTAGGTATCACACCCGGAAAGGACGATGACAATATCCATTTCGGATCTACCGCCGCAGTAGGTACATACTATCAGCCCCGTGGATGTGTTTTGTGCATTCGCAGAATCCTGCCAGCCAGCAGAAGGAAGTCTAGTAAACCACCGCCGGACCAATGATTCGAGGTTGGCCGCATCGCGCGGGACAAACGCACTTTGAAGCAAGCCTACCAGAGAGCACCAAAACGGTTGACGTTATTTTTTCCGACTTACTAACGGAACCGCTTCCGGGAGCTTTTCGACTGTAAACTAAAACCACGAACGACCAGCACCAGCCAGTCGGTTGTGGCATAGGCGAAGAAGCTCCTAGCGGGAGCTTTTTGTCTGATTGCCGCAGCAGTTCGGTTGAAATTAATGCAGCGTTAATAATTGAAGACTCGGAGGAATCGTCCCTCGCTCGGTTTGGTGCAGGTTGCCATTTTTTTGTTTCAGTTCCATGTAGGTAGATCCAACTGGTTCTCACACCGGTGCAGAAATTTTATAGCAAATTTTCGATTCTACTGAAATGCACACTTTTACTAAATCTAATCCTATTTTTTTGGATTAGGACTATGTCCAACCACCCAAGGTTTCATTCCCAAGTCTAAGTTCTAAGTCTAAGTCCAAGTCTAAGAAAAAGCGAAAAAAAAAAATACTAATAATGTTGCAAAAATATTATCAAATTTGACACACCACTATTTTGTGCTTCGAGTTGACGTGCAATTAAAGCCCGAATCGCTTCATTCAATACATTATGAAGAGAGTCCCCAGTCGGGGACGATTGTGTCAAAGCAGGTTGACTCAAGAAACGTGCGATGTAGATGTAAATTCGCAATTGCACGGGGTTTCGTTCCAAAAACTTGGAATCGTCTCTTTACCGGTTTTCGTTTTAATAACTTGTATTTTCGAGTTGAGTGTTTATTTGGCGAAAAACTCAGCAAAATGTGCTGTCGACAGGAGTGTTTGGCATCTCCTAAAAGTCTCACACTTCGGCGGTCTTTTTGGAGACGACTGTGAAGATGGCAAAGAAGCATACGTTCATTGCTTATGGAGTCACTGGCGCACAGAATACTTCCAAGAAATGCAGAAGGATTCCACAATGAATCTTCGAAAGTACAAGTTGTTGGCTGACTGGTTGGTTGAAGGTATCGACGACGCACAACATCCTATCCATTGGCGTTTAGCATGCATTCTGACCACCTTACCAGGTTCTGATAGATTAACAAGAGTCATCTCATTACGCCACTGTTGTGTCCATTTTAGGACGGACTGGGGCACGTGCCCCATCCTTCCCTACTAGCAAAATTGTTATCAATTAGTTGTGGTAACTGATTAATGACTAATTTCAGTCATAAATAGGTTGCAGCAACCAGAAATGACAAAAATGTGCTAGCTGGGTTAAATTCAATACCCATAAAACAAAATAATTTCAGTAACCTCCGAAATCTGCAGTTCTTAATTCAATCTGTAACTATTTTTGCGATAAGTAAATTAACCGCGTAAGAATAGTTACTGTTTCATGTCCAACTCCAAGTCCAGTTATAAACTAAATTTCAAGTTTCAAGCCGAATTGAAGCTTAATTTCAAGTCCAAATTCAATTCTAATTTCTTGCCCAATCTTGACACTGTTTTCAAGTCCAATTTTAGGTGTTAAGTTCTATCCCAAATACAATTTTAAGTGCACTATGAATTCAATTTATATCCAATTTCCGTACCCACCATAAATTCAATTTCAAGTCTAGTTTCATGTCCATTATCAAAAGTATTTTCAAGTCCAATTTCAACTTTAAACCTTGATTTTAAGTCCAACGTCAAGCACAATTTCAAGTCCGATTTCCATGTTTAAATCCTTTCAAGTTCAGCTCTAAGTTTGATTTCAATTCCGGTTTCAAGTCCAATTTACTTTACAATTTACCACTTACTTCTTACTTTTAACAGGATAGAACCGGAGAGGCTCTTGCAGTATCAAGAATTCCTCTCCACTGTACTCGGTACTGGACTACTCGTCGTCAATTCGTTGAGCGCCTCGACACCCGTAAGTCGGCTTCGACCTGGTCGAGCGATCTAGCACGTTAGGCCCCTCTATTCTTGGTGTCGGTGGGATTTTTGACGAGAATGAATTTCACAGTACAGTCTCTCTATTTTCCTGCAACTCATGGTTCATACGTTAACGCCGCTCTCCGCTTTCCGTTTGTACTCCGCCAAAAGTAGTACGCAACGCCTTTCCTTCAAACACGTCAATTACACGTTTGTTCTCCGTAAGCAAAGTTACTGTTTCAAGTGCGTAGAGAACCACCAGTCTAATTAGCGTTTTGTACTTCGTCAGCTCAGTGCGGCCGCAATGCAATTTAAGTGCAAGCTCATAAGCACTTAAGTCACCTTGAATGCTACTTAAAAACTATTTTGACAAAATATGCGACTACTTTACTGCTAACCCTCTTATAGTGCTGCCAACGCTGATTTTCAGCTGGTTATAAGGAGAAATTGAATAGAATTATGGTTGCCAATTTACAGCTATGCAGTCAAAATGCTGATATACAGCAACGGGCAGTACAAAACGCAAGAGATGCCAATAAACAATTGATTTAATGGTTATAATAATGCTTGTTGGTTACCTGGTCGGTGACCAGAAATCCCAAATATATGATACTAGCTGACCCGACAAACTTCGCCCCCAGTGAGCCCCCAGTGAGCGGCGCTTCCGACGGCGGGTCACCGGCAACACTCGCGACCGTCTCGTCCTGAATGATCTAGTGTTACTATAGATAGTTTTTGTGGTCTTGTATTGACTAATGTTTCATGGAAGAGTCTCGAATTTCTCGAGTTCGATTAGTTTTTGAGTTTCGCAAAAATTTCTGTTTTATTTGTATGAGAGTCCATATCCCCCTACCACAGGGGTGAGAGGTCTCTAACTATCGTAAAATAAATTCAAGACTCCAAAATCTCCCACATGCCAAATTTGGTTCCATTTGCTTGATTAGTTCTCAAGTTATAAGGAAATTTGAATTTCATTTGTATGGGAGCTCCCCTCTTAAAAGGGGAAAGGGTCGTAATTCACCATAGAAAAAATTTCTGCCATCTAAAACTCCCACATGCCAAATTTGGTTCCATTTGATTGATTAGTTCTCGAGATAAGAGGAAATTTGCATTTCATTTGTATGGAAGCCCACCCTCTTAAAGGGGAGATGGGCCATAACTCGCTTTCTAAAGAAGAGAGGGGTCTCAATTCACCATAGAAAAAAATCTTGCGTCCAAAACCACTTACATGTCAAATTTGGTTCCATTTGCTTGATTAGTTCTCGAGTTATGAGGAAATTTGTTTTTCATTTGTATAGGAGCCCCCCTCTTAAAGTGGGGAAATCCATAGAAAATATACCATAGAAAATATTCTTGCCTACTAAAACACCCACATGATAAATTTGGTTCCATTTGCTTGATTAGTTCTAGAGTTATGAGGAAATTTGTATTTCGTTTATATGAGAGCCCCCCCTCTTAAAAAGGTAAGGGGTCCTAATTCATCATAGAAAAAATGGTTGCCTCCAAAAACACCCACATGCCAAATATGGTTCCATTTGCTTGATTAGTGCTCGAATTATGAGGAAATTTGTATTTTATTTGTGTAGAAGCACCCCCTCTTAAAGTTGGGAGGGGTCCTAATTCACCATAGAAAATATTTTTGCCTCCAGAAACCTCCACATGCCAAATTTGGTTCTATTTGCTTGAATAGTTCTCGAGTTATGAGGAAATTTGAATTTCATTTGTATAGGAGCCCCCCCCCTCCTAAAGTGGGTAGGGGTCCCAATTCATCATAGAAAAAATTTTTGTCTCCAAAAACACCCACGTGCTAAATTTGGTTCCATTTGCTTGATTAGTTCTCGAGTTATGAGGAAATTTGTATTTCGTTTGTATAGGAGCCCCCCCTCTTAAAGTTGGGAGGGGTCCTAATTCACCATAAAAAATATTCTTGCCCTCGAAAACTTTCACATGCCAAATTTGGTTTCATTTGCTTGATTAGCTCTCGAGTTATGAGGAAATTTGTATTTCATTTGTATAGGAGCCCCCCTCCTAAAGTGAGGAGGGATCCCAGTTTATCATAGAAAAAAATTTTTGTCTCCAAAAACACCCACATGCCAAATTTGGTTCCATTTGCTTAATTACTTCTCGAGTTATGAGGAAATTTGTATTTCGTTTGTATAGGAGCCCCCCCTCTTAAAGTGGGGAGGAGTTCTAATTCACCATAAAAAATATTCATGCCCTAGAAAACTTTCACATGCCAAATTTGGTTCCATTTGCTTGATTAATTCTCGAGTTATGAGGAAATTTGCATTTCATTTGTATAGGAGCCCCCTTCCTAAAGTGGGGAGGGGTTCCAATTCATCATAGAAAAAAATTTTGTCTCCAAAAACACCCACGTGCCAAATTTTGTTCCATTTGCTTGATTAGTTCTCGAGTTATGAGGAAATTTGTATTTCGTTTGTATAGGAGCCCCCCCTCTTAAAGTGGAGAGGGGTCCTTATTTACCATAGAAAATATTCTTGCCCTCGAAAACTTTCACATGCCAAATTTTGTTCCATTTGCTTGATTAGTTCTTCAGTTATGAGGAAATTTGTATTTCATGTGTATAGGATCCCCCCCTCCTAAAACGGGGAGGGGTCCCAATTCATCATAGAAAAAAATTTTGTCTCCAAAAACACCCACATGCCAAATTTGGTTCCATTTGCTTAATTACTTCTCGAGTTATGAGGAAAATTGTGTTTCTTTGGTACAGGAGCCCCCCCTCTTAAAGTAGGGAGGGGTCCTAATTTACTATAGAAAATATTCTTGCCCTTGAAAACCTTCACATGCCAAATTTGGTTCCATTTGCTTGATCAGTTCTCGAGTTATGAGGAAATTTGTATGGAATCCCCCCCCTTTTAAAGAGGAGAGGAGTTATAATTCCCCTTATAAAGAGGGGAGGGGTCTCAATTTACCATAGAATAAATTCTTGTCACCGAAAACACCCACATGCCAAATTTTGTTTTATTTGCTTGATTAGTTGTCGAGTTATGCAGAAATTTGTGTTTCATTTGTATGGGAGCCCCCCCTCTTAGTGGGGGGAGGGGTTTCTAACCATCACTAAAACCTTTCCTGGCCCCAAAAAACCTCTACATGCATATTTTCATGCCGATTGGTTCAGTTGTTTTCGATTCTATAAGGAACATACGGACAGACAGACAGACAGACAGACAGACAGACAGACAGAAATCCTTCTTTATAGGTATAGATATATGATATATGATTGTCCAAACATCCTCTCAATGCTACAACTACACTGACCTCTGCGCCCACAACGCCATCAACGTTTGCTATGGTTAAATACTCATCGCACAAACTATGGCCAACAGGATCCTATCCGTCGCCTTGCTTCATCTTACAACAGTGCTGCACACAACTTCAATTTTTAATTTTTCGTTATCTGTTGCCTGTAATATGAATTGTTTGTAGTGAGTAAGTTATATCTTATTTATATCAAAAAGATGCTGGGGTTTTGTGCCGGCTCAAAATTGTCATCCATGATTTTCAAGGTGTATAGACCCCATAGTGGTTGTTAGCCTCTTATCCAGCAACTCCGATCCCGACCTCCTCGTGGTACCAGCCGGAATACGAGCAACCTTAGCGGAGATCGGGTAACCAACCCCGGTGGAAACTAAGGTCGTATACTAACCGGGAAGGAGGTATAGTGCGTCTCGGCACTATGAGATGGCAGCCCCATCGCGAGACTCGGTAGTGTTGCCCCAGTACGGCTACACACCTAAACTAAACTTAACTAACAACATTCAAGCATATTCGGAGCGGAATATTCGGCATCGACCTAGGCGACGAAATAAGGACGACGAATGGAGACTCGGGACTTGGAACTGCAGATCGCTAAATTTCGCAGGTTGCGAGCGGGTGCTGATTGAACAGCTGGAACCCCGCAAACTCGGCATCGTAGCTCTGCAGGAAATCTGTCGCAAAGAAGAGAAGGTATGGAAGATACGTGGCGGAAAGGCCCAGTTTTACCAGAGCGGTGGCGCTACCAACGAACTGGGAACGGGCTTTGTAGTGCTGGGCGGAATGCAGGATCGCGTGATAGATTGGAAGGCGATCAACGAGAGAATGTGTGTATTGAGGATAAAGGGTTTCTTCAATTATAGCATCATAAACGTGCACTGCCCGCACGAAGGTAGACCCGACGATGAGAAAGAAGCGTTCTACGCGAGGCTGGAGGCAACATACGACAGCTGCTCGTCACGGGACATCAAGATCGTCATCGGGGATATGAACGCCCTGGTCGGTAGGGAAGAAATGTATAGACCGGTGGTAGGACCCCATAGCCTGCACACCGACACAAACGGTAACGGCCAACGATGTATAAACTTCGCAGCTTCCCGAGGCCTGGTGATCCGAAGTACCTTTTTCCCGCGCAAGGATATCCACAAAGCCACCTGGAGATCACCTGACCAACGTACAATGAACCAAATTGACCACGTTCTCATAGAGGGCCGGTTCTTCTCTAACATCACGAACGTACGCTCCCGTCGGGGTGCGGATATTGATTCTGACCATTACCTAGTAGCAGTAAATGTGCGCTCAAAGCTGTCCACCGTATACCGGACACGTCAAGCCGCCCTCCTCGGCTGAACATCAGGCAGCTAGATAACCCACAAGCTGCCGAGAACTACGCGCGAGTACTGAATGAGGCACTGCCTTCTTCCGAGGAGTTAGGCTTCAAACCTCGAAGACGGTTGGGGCAGAATACGCTCGGCCATCGGAGAGGCCGCTATCGCGGCACTAGGTATTGAGCCTCGGAGTACACAAAATGATAAGTTTGATGGGGAATGCCAACAAGCGGTGGAGGAGAAAAAAATGCTTGGAAAAATTATCTAAGTATTGCCACTAGAGAGAACCTGGCTAAGTACCGACGAGCTAGGAACCAGTTGACCACGATCCTGAGGAGAAAAAAGCGCCAAAAGGAGGACAGAGATCGTGAAGAATTAGAGCAACTATTCCGAGCTAATGACACGCGCAAGTTTTATGAGAAGGTGAACCAAACTCGAAAGGGCTACACACCGAAACCTGACATGTGTAGGGACGAGGGAGGGAATCTAATCACAATCGAGCGCGAGGTGGTCGACAGATGGAAGCAGTTCTTCGATGAACACCTCAATGGCGAAGTCGCAGAAGGAGGCGGAACGGAAATTAACCTAGGAGCGCCCATGGAAGATAGTGATGTCCTAGCACCTGATCTCCAAGAAGTCAAACGAGAAATCAGGCTGCTGAAGACCAATAAAGCCGCTGGGAAGGACCGCCTACCGGCAGAGCTTTATAAACATGGCGGAGAAACGCTAGCAAAGGCTCTACACTGGGTTATTTCGAGGATTTGGGAGGAGGAAAAGCTACCGGAGGAATGGATGGAAGGAGTGGTTTGTCCCATCTACAAAAAGGGTGATCGGCTAGACTGCTGCAACTATCGGGGTATTACGCTGGTAAACGCCGCCTACAAGGTACTCTCCCAGATCCTGTTACGCCGGCTCTCACCGATAGCACAAGGTTTCGTAGGGAATTATCCGGCGGGTTTCATGGGGGCTCGCGCAACTACGGACCAAATGTTTACTATCCGACAGATCTTGCAGAAATGTCGGGAGTACAACGTGCCCACGCATCACATCTTTATCGATTTCAAAGCAGCATACGATACAGTCGATCGAGACAAGCTATGGCAGATAATGCACGAATACGGTTTTCCGGACAAACTGACGCGACTGATCAGAGCTACATTGGATCGAGTGATGTGTTTCGTACGCATCTCTGGGACACTCTCGAGTCCCTTCGAGACGCGACGAGGGTTGAGACAAGGTGACGGTCTATCCTGCATGCTGTTCAACATCGCTCTTGAGGGGGTGATCCGACGAGCGGGCATTGAAACGAGAGGCACGATTTTTACCAAGAGTAGCCAACTTCTAGGCTTTGCAGATGACTTCGATATCATTGCCAGGAACTTTGCGACGGCGGAGGCAATCTACGCCAGACTGAAAGCGGAGTCTAGGAGAATTGGGCTAAAAATAAATGCGTCGAAGACCAAATACATGAAAGGAAGAAGCTCAAAGGAAACAAATGCGCGCCTCCCACGGACGGTAACCGTTGACGGCGACGAACTAGAAGTGGTAGAAGAGTTCGTGTATTTGGGATCGCTGGTGACCGCGGACAACAACACTAGTAAGGAGATCCAGCGGCGCATCCAAGCGGGAAATCGGGCCTACTTTGCCCTTCGTAAAACGCTGCGATCAGGAAGCATACGCCGCCGCACGAAGCTAACAATGTACAAAACCATTATTAGACCGGTAGTTCTTTATGGACTTGAAGCCGTGACGCTGCTTACGGAGGACATACGCGCCCTTGCCGTGTTTGAGCGGAAAGTGCTGCGGACGATATTTGGCGGAGTACAAACTGAAAGCGGAGAGTGGCGGAGGCGTATGAATCACGAGCTACAGGCACTGCTTGGAGAGACTCCCATCGTACATCTAGCGAAAGTTAGCAGGCTACGGTGGGCCGGACACGTCGTAAGGATGCCGGACGACAGTGCGACGAAAACGGTCCTCTTCAACAACCCCACCGGCACCAGGAACAGGGGGGCCCAACGTGCACGATGGCTCGACCAGATCGAAAGCGATTTGCGACTTCTGAGACGGCTAGGAAATTGGCGACGAGTGGCCCAAGACCGAGTTGAATGGAGACGAGTGCTTGAAACAGCACGAGCCACCCCGGCTCTATGCTGCTGAAGAAGAAGAAGAAGATTTTCAAGGTGGCTTTTCCCAGCCATATTCATTAAAACACTCCAGTCGGATGAATTTAATAAATAAATAACAATAACAATATCAACTCATCAACCAGAATATTTTGAAATATTTTTTTCTTGTTTGTCAATATACAATCTTTCAGTGATAAAACTGATTGATCACGAGGTAGCCCGTCTCTTGCTCCAGGAGGAGAAAACCAGAAAACAGAACGGAGGAAAGCGTGACAAAAACGAAGAAAAGAGAGGAAAAGCTGGCATGAGAAAACAAAAAAAGGATCGAAGGGTGACGAAAAAGGAGTGGAACAGGGCGTAAAAAGAGAAAATAGTGTAAAAGACGGAAGAAAACGGCATGAGGCAAAACAGAGGAGACTGAGCAACAAAAAGGAGAAGGGAAGAGATGATTAGAAAAATAAAAGTAAAGAATGACAAACGACAAGGAAAACGAGAAGAAAAATGAGGAAATATTGAAATAAAAAAGGGGAAAAAACGCAGCGAAAAAGGAGGAAAATCGAGATAGAAAAGGAAGACGAAAAAGAGAAAATACATAAGCAGAAAAATTGAGAAACGCAATAAAACGATAAGCACGATGACCATAAAGAAGGAAAAGCAGAAAAAGCGGAATAACGGAACAGATGAAAACGAATAAACAGAAAAGGAGATAACGAGAGAAAAAATTGAAAAACAAGCCAGGTAACCAATAAGCATTTCCAATGCAATTTAAATGCTACTTAAATGCTATTTTGGCAAAATATGCGGCTACTTTACAGCTAACCCTCTTCTAGTGCTGACAATGATTATTTGCAGCTAGTTATCGACAAGAAGAATTTAAATAGAATTGTGGATGTCAATTGTTGTTTTTCTATTGTGTGGATGTCAACAGTTATGCAGTCAAAAGGCTGATAACAGCAACCTGCAGTATAAAACGCCAGGAATGTCAATAAACGATTGATTTACGGCTTATACCTGCTTATTGGTTACCTGGGAAGTCTGAAAAAGAAAAAAAAATTATCCTAAAAATAAGCGGAAGTGGGAGCAAAACCGTCCTTTTCCATCAAAACCATAGCAAACTCGTCAAAGCAAAGGAGAAAAACAAGAGAAAAGTCAGAAGTTGAATGGGCGAAAACCGCGAAAGAAAAGAAGAGGAGGAGGAAACAACGGGCTGAAAAAACGAAAATCTAGAGAGAAAAGGAAAGATCACAAGACATATAAATGGAAAACGGGACAGAAAAAGAAAACAACGTGACAAAACAAGGTGAACAGAACAGAAAAAGGAACAAGGTGGGAAAACGGAGATAAAAGAGCGAAAATGAGACAAGAAAGGGAAAACGGGACAGAAATCAAGCGAAACGAAAATTATGAAAAGGGAAAAGAAGAACAACGAGAAAGGATAAAGAAAACCTACAGAGGAAACGAAGTTAACAGGGAAAAGAGGCCAAACGGGATGTGAAAGGAGAAAAAAGGGATCGAAATAGAAATAGGATGGAAAAGCGGGGTAGAAAAGGAAGAAAAGAAAAACAGGAATAGCGTTGTGGTTTGTGTGTTTGTAAAATTGGAGAGAAAGAGACAAAAATGAGAGATAAAAAATGACAACCGGAGGGCTTTTGTTGTTGTTGTTGGCTTTATTATAGAGTGGTATTAACCGACGGGTCATTCACCATACAACCGGAGGGCAAAAAGAGCCAAAAACAGACTTAAAGTGACAGAAAAGATAAAATAAAGGGGGCATCTGAGCGAGAAAAAATGAAATAGACGAAGATGAAAAACGAGAAGACGAAGAGTCCTATTCTCACCGTCATCTTATCTAATTTTTTTAAATGAGAGCCCATTTTGCTAAAGTCTGAAAAATTTCGGTCACCTGAGTGACTGTATAAATCAAATGGAAACTGTAAGGGAAGATGATGGGGACTTACGGTCACCAATAGGACTGGAAAAGAAAAGAGGAAAAATGGAAGAAAAAAAAAACCGAAAACGAGGCACAAAATTACAAAAAAAAAGTGGAAAACAAGAGAAAAAAAGAAAAAGAAAAGAAAGGATTAAAAATAAAAAATGGACAGCAAACAAAGAAAACCAGAACAATGATACAGAAAACACGGGTCAAAAAAAAAAAAACGAGAGAACAGAAGGAAGAAGAAGAAAAGAGAGAACAAAAACCAGAAAAACGGTACAAAAAAGAAAGAAATGAGAAAAAGGGACAGAAAAGAGGTCAAACGTGTGAGAGAGTAAAACGTGCTAAAGAGTACATTTGAACTCTGATTTCAAGACCAATTTGTAGTACAATTTTAATTTCAATTTCAAGTCTAATTTTAAATTCAACTTAAACCCAATTAACGTCTAATTTCAATTCCAATTTTAGGTTCTATATGACACTCTAAGCGGTCATGACGTAATCTCTTTCGGTTGGTACCCGAATGTTTCACTAACTAAACTATTGGCGTTCGTTATATTAGGTAATCTAATACATAGACATGTATAGTTCCAACTAAAACTGTCCAAATTACACCAAATTTAAGTCCAATTTCAAATCCATTATCCAGTTCAATTTGAAATAAAGTTTCAAGCCAAAGTGAATGCAAATTCTGGTCTACTTTAATACCATGTGTCAAGTCCAACTTCTAGTCCAGTTCCAAATCTAATTTCTAGTCCAATTTCAATTTTGATTTTAAATGCATCTCCTCTCGCAAGTCCGGAGTTTTCAACCTAATTGACCAGTATGTTTGTGATAAGCAATAATTGATTCGCCATCCTACGATTATTCGATTTTCCAGACCAAAACAAAAAAGATCGGGAGCCCCACCTTTTGTTTATGTCTGCGCACGATGCGCACACTCCGCTTGGGTAATTATTCGCCCTGCAGCCAAAATATGCCTACTTCTGGAAGCTTTCCTTTAGCTTCCAGAAGAAGCTAATTGTCATCATACAACGTGCAAATCAAAAACGCGTAAGGGGTCAATCCTGGGATAGTGGTTAACATTCTTGCCTCTCACGCCGAGGACTCGGGTTCAAATCCCAACCCCGCAGAAGTCACGAATTACCCAAGCTGTCAAAGTGACCATAATCTAAAAAAAAAAAAAATTAGTAAGATTTCGTACAGTGGGGATTTTTTTTGCAAAAAAGTCCAAATGCCGCTGGACTACATTGGATTTTTTCCTGTCAAAAGAAAGATATTTTCATGGGTATTTCAAAGGTGTGGTCTTTGCTCACGGCAAGTATCTGTTTTTAGTAGTTCAGGCCAAATGAAGGGCACTTTACCCTATTTATCAAGGAGTATGGAGATGTGTTGATCAATAACTTTGGAACCCGTTGCGATAAAACCGTTTTTTTACCACAAGAAAGCAAACTTTATGTAGACGCCGATGGAAGGGTATTTGATCACGGCAAAATTAGTTGTTCCCCTCTAATGCTCTCAGGTAACGTCGCAAACTTAAGATAGCTTGATCTTTATTTGACCAAAAATACCAGAAACAAACGGGTGCCGTAAGCAAATACCAAACTGTTTGCATGCATATAAATATATTTTTCTGTTGGTGAAAAAAGATTGAATTTATCCCAACAGAATCTAGAGACAATTACTTTGATTGATAATCATTATTATCACAGTTGTTATAAAGCAGTTGTGACAACCGATTCATGACTAATTTCAGTTATAAATAAGTTTCTGCAACCATAAGTGCGAAAAGTGTGCTAAGATAAACTAAGGTAAACTAAGGTAAAATCTTATTTAATTAACCAAAACATCAAGAAACAACCATGTGTCGTAGACATATACATGTCATCGGATATCATCCTTGCGGAATCCGGTGATATGGACTTTTACAACTCTTCATGTCGAGAAAAGTAGGGTAAAATGCTCTTCTTTTAGCAAAAACTGCTAGAAACTGATGCATGTCGTACACAAAAGACACATCATTGGAATCCTTTTAAAAATATTTTTATTTTGATATCAAAAGAATGATCCTAGCTCAGCGGCATTTTGAGGTATAGAGATAAAGGATTTTTTTACGAAAAAGTCCACACTGTTGATTGTTAGATAAGAGATTTGTTATTGTTAATCTTGCTGTGACACGAAGCAGAGGAGAGCTTTATAAATATACCCGAGAAACACTATCAGACCTTGTTACGCCGGTTGTGACCGATAGCACAAGGTTCCGTAGAAAATTGTCAGGCGAGCTTCACTAAGCTCTTGTCACTACGGGCCAATCTTTTACCATCCGACTGATCTTTTACCATTAGACAGAGAAATGTATCGTATCCATGCATCATTTATTTATTAACTTCAAAGCAGCATATGATACAGTCGATCAAGACCAGCTATAATAGATAATACACGAACATCGTTTTCTGGAAAAACTGATGCAACTGATCAGATCTACACTGCATCAAATGATGTATTTCGTGCGCCTCTCTGGTATACTCTCGAGTCTCTTCGAGGCGCGCGAGAGTTGAGAAAAGGTGACAGCATATCCTGTATGCTATTCAACATCGCTCTTGAGGGGGCGATCTGACGAGCGGGCATCGAAACTAGAGGCACAATTTTCACCAAAGGTAGCCAACTCGTAGGTTTTGTAGATGGCCTTGTTGTCATATCTACACCAGATTGAAAACGGAGTGTAGAAGCATTGAGCTGAAAATAAATACGTCGAAGACCAAATATATGAAAGGAAGAATCTCGAAGCTGACAATCTACCAAACCTTCATTAGACTGGTAGTTCTTTATGGACTTTAAGCTCTGATGCTGCTCATGGAGGACATGCATACCCTTGCCGTGTTCGAGCGGAAGGTGCTGCGGACGATATTTGGCGGAGTACCCTCTGAAAACGGAGAGTGGTGGAGGCGTATGTGTCGTATGCGATGGGAATCTCTCTAAGCAATGCATGTTGCTCGTGACACATGCGCCTCCATCGAGCAAAAGTCAACTCAAGTATCCCAAAAACGGAGGAACCCAACGTGCAAAGTCGCTCGACCAAGTCGACTAGCCCAACATTATGTTGAATGGAGATGACTGTTTTCATCAGTCCAAAATATCAATAAACTCTAGAACAGATTGGCACACGCTAGCATGATAGTTGAAGATAGATTAGTAGTAGATTCTGCTAACTTAAATGAATCGGTTGCTACGGCATCAGGCAAGTTTTGAGACGTACGCGAGCAGCCATAAACCAGTTCAAAGCAATACGACATTCGCGATGCCGCAAAATGCCATCTCCTATTGTGGTCGTGTTTTCCGCCAGCTAGCGTTGTAATTATAAATTTTGCGGTTAAGATGTGTAGCTTGCCATTTGCCATATCAACCACAGCAGACTGTATCGGTAAAATTCCATGAAACCGCAAAATGTAATGTATATATCCTCTTACATTGGCAAATCTGTGCCTTCATCCACCAGATCTGCAACAAACATATTCAGTAAGTATTTCCTGTAATCAATAAGTTTGAAAGAATACGAAAATAGTTGGAAATGAAGTGTAAATATTATTTCAACGAGATAAATATAATTTTTAAACGCTTTTCTGAACCTTTCGACAAACATTTTTTTCTGATCATTGCATTAACAGAAGACCTTCTACGAGAAGAGAAAAGCTTAGCTATTTTCAGTGAAGTGAAGCAAAAAACTGATTTTTTTTCTGCCCACACAATGGCGGACGTAATCCGACTGAACATTTCATGGAAAACGAAAGGCATCCGAAGCGAATGGAGCTTCTAATGTGAGGTTAAATTTTCTGACAGGATATTAATTTTTGTTTACATCACCGAGAGGTATCCTTTCTTCGCCGAACAGCTGGCGAAAAACAGAGAACCGGCGGAAATCTCGTTCGTAGAGGGCGGTAAAATCCCGTTTATTTCGTTCCACCCGCACGGATTTACCTACCCTATGGTCCTGCTTGTAACAGGATGCCGGTTGCATTTTCGCTCGGCTTGTATCCCATTCTGGGCAAAGTCGAACGGCAGCATTTGTTTCCCTACGAGCGCACTGAAAAAGCAGAGAATCAGTCACTAGTGTTTAAAATTTAATCCTTGCCATGATTCTTCCTTTCAGGCTCAGAAACGCTCTGTAAAGTTACTCGAGCTGGAAACCTAGGCTGGCTGGAGGGGGTTTGAGGGCGAGGCAAAGACTTAAGTTTGTACATGTAAACACTACTATAGGAATGATGAAGACAGCCTCGAATTGCCTCAAAGCTTTAGCTTGAAGCACGTTTTGGGAACTCTGCCAACATCGTACAACACATCGAGTGAGTAATTTTCATTAAGCCGGTAATTTGTCAACCTTTCTTACCGTCCAGAAGTTTGCTCTGCACCGAAGCACACACTAAGACGGATGGAAACGAAACGAAAGTTTTAATCTTTAACGGGGCCGGAATCTAATCCAGACCAAGACGGATGCAAATAATTTTCCCCAAGATGTCTCGAAACCGATAGGCTCTAATAATGAATGGATAGAGTTTAACTTTCGGCCTTTACGATATCCATTTAAAGGCGAAATAAATACGTTGTTTATCAAATAGTTTCCCTCACACTAACACTCAATCCATTAAAGCTTTAATGTCAAACCGGTAACGGTAATAAAATTTATCCTTCGATTACGTCAAAAGCAGTTTGACTACTGCTTAACATTTCAAGATGCTTTAGTACCTTAGGTACTCACTCAATAAAACAGCCGGTGATGAATGAAATCCCATCATAAGCTGCACTTTACGACTGCATTCGCAAGCACCGCACACACCGGTAGCAGTGACATTCGATGGTGATTGCGTCAACCGGTACTGGCAAAAATGCTAATGCAACTCTGTGAATCCCTTTTCTACTGGGTTGTGGGTTGGCTGTAGCATCAGCCAGCAGCGTGGTAAGTAAAGCGCACAAGTCATGATGGTAGAATAAAAACATTAATCCGCTCTCCACACCACACCGGTGCACCAGCCAGTGACATCAACAACAGCAGCAGCAGGAGTCATACCATACCGTGAAAAGTGCATTTTCCATGGGCCACTTTTTATCTTCTTTTCCTGCGAAGACTGCACGAGTAATGGAAAGATGCGGGAGGAGAAATTCCTGCTTCGATTTTTTTTCTTGCCGGCTCATTCCAGCCCCCAACCAGGACACGTTTGGTCACCAGACAGCTCTGTTGTCCGCCTCTTCAGGACTTCCGAGGGCTGTCAACCAACCTAGGCAAATACATATTCCTGCAAAGTAGGAGAATGAACAATTGGGTGAGAGAATGAGAAAGCACACCGACTGTTTAGTGTTCACCTTGTCATTTACGGTTAGACTATCATCTCTCCCATGCCAGCCCAGTGAGTGCGGTTCCGTGTGGTCCAAGGAAGAAGACATATCTTTGCTGTTGCAGCTGCCAAGTCATGGCGACCCTTGTTGTACGATACTACACCAGCCAGCAGCGTACTCGGGAAGACGGAAAGTCGGCTGAATTGAAGATCTATTTGCATATTATTTCCATTTTGTCGTTCTTTCCAAGAGAGCCAACGTCAGGCAGGGAGCCCGTCCGTTTGAACTCCTTCCAACCGATGAAGCCAACCGAAATGGTTGTTGAAGCGCAATAAAAGTACAATTCCAAATCAACATACAACCTGAATGGGATTCCATTTCAACGAACGGACAAATATGGAGCTTCCTGGAGGGGATATGGAATAGGGAAACCATTAGACACAATGGATTTTCCGGTTGGAATGACATCGACCTCCAGTGACGGTCAGCCGTGTGGATCGGAAAGGATATACGGAAAAGGACAATCCTGGTCAAAAGCCCGGCTCCCGTCTGCTGAGGAACATTCCTGTTGATGGCAGAGACGGCAAAACAAGGTCGGAAAATTAATTCCAATCGTTTGCTGCTGTTGCTGCTGCTGCTTCCCGTTTAACGAATCCTAAATTACCGATTGAGCAACGAGCCTTGAGATAGTGTTCGATTGGAGGGTTTTTGTTGGCGAGGGTGGGATCTTTCTCGGGTAGCATATCTCTTGAGGATCTTTGGATTACTTACACTTGCGGCAAACGAAGGCACGTAATAGAGAATCAAATAAATCGATTTGGCTGTGTATTGCTGAACATTAATTAGAAGTCTTTTCCTTGCGAGAAAAAGCAATCTAAATACTACGGGTAAAATTTTAAATTAGCTGGCACTTTGTTTAAGAGCTGGTTTACGGTTTTGCATCTTTTTGTTTCTTTGACGTTTTCTGCTTAATTTGAACAAGAATAGTTTCTATGCAAGAAGTGGCCTTCATAAAAGATTCTTCAACAAAAGTTAGTTTGTTATGTCATTGTTCATTACAAATGTTTAACTATAAGCAAACTGATATTTTTATCGGTTTAAGGAAACTCCATTGAGTGCCACTACTACTGATGCTCACGAATGCAATCGTGAAATAAAACTGATGAGGGTTTTATTCTGGGTAATTTGCTGCGTGAGTAAGATACTATCTTAAAACATTATCAAATTCAAAGCTATTAATTTTCTTCATTGGAGTACATTACCGAGTTTGAAAAATCTGTGAAAATTAACCTATGGGTATGGGTGATGTCTGTGTTAGGCAAAAGTGACAAGACTCCTTATTAAACACAAATTATCCCTATAGACCAGCGGTTCCCAAATGGGGGTTCGCGAACCCCCAGGGGTTCGCCAAAACTTCAGTTCGCTGCAGAACAGTATAGGGAAATCCGTCAGGGGGTACGCGAACCGAAAAAAGGTTGGGAACCGCTGCTATAGACTAAACGCAGTCCACTTTAATGCCTCTGCTCGGGAAGCACGCCACAAAGTGACAAAATTCCCAAAGTTGGACCTCCATTTCATTATTGACATCTAACATGGGCGGTAGTTGGGAGCGGCTTATCCGCAGCGTACAAAAGAATCTGTCTACCATCTGCTTTTCGAAGAAGTTCTGTCAAACCTGCTTGCTTTGATGGAGAACACCAACAACGGTCGCACCCTAACGCACATTGTGACCGATGATGATTAGTCTTTGACGCTAATTCCGAATCCCTTCTAGTTGAGCTTGTCGAACGGAACAAAACTACTTCTCCCTTTGAATGCTAGTAGAGTCACTCTACGGCAGGGTTGGCGGGCATCTCAGGTGATGGCTGACCAATTTTGGGAACACTTTCAGAGATAACGAGAAGGTCTAAGTGGTTTACAAACATCAAAACAATAGCTCTAGGGGACATTGTTGTCATTGCTGATCCCAGTCTGCCAAGGAATTGCTCGCTGTAAGGGAGAATCATCGAGTAATGACGCCAGAGTATAGTCAGGATGCTCTGCGACATCTATGCACGTCCGGTGGCGAAGTTGGCAGTCACGTTCGCAACAACCATATTTACACACAGAGTTAATATTGAAGATTTTTTTAATATTGAAGGTTCTAAAGCAAAACTCTGCCTTAAGTAGTCTTTCATTAATCGTGCGGTCATATCTGGAACCTGCATATATATTTATGGTTTTTATATATTTAACTCTACCAGTATCACACAGTACGTATAATCACTCACGTTAGTTTCGAATCCAGAGCAAAGTTGGGCCCTCAGTTAATCTATACCTATACAGAAGGATTTCTGTCTGTCTGTCTGTCCGTATGTTCCAGAATCATAGAATCAGAAACTACTGATCTAATCGGCGTGAAAATTTGCATGTAGAGGTTTTTGGGGCCAGGAAAGGTTTTAGTGATGGTTAGAGACTCCTCCCCCCACTAAGAGGGGGGGCTCCCATACAAATGAAACACAAATTTCTGCATAACTCGAGGACTAATCAAGCATATAGAACAAAATTAGGCATGTGGGTGTTTTTGGAGACAAGAATTTATTCTATGGTAAATTGAGACCTCTCCCCACTTTAGAAGGGGAATTATGACTCCTCTCCCCTTTAAGAGAAGGGGCTTCCATTCAAATGAAATACAAATTTCCTCATAACTCGAGAAATAATCAAGCAAATGGAACCCAATTTGGCATGTGGGTGTTTTTGGAGACAAATTTTTTTTCTATGATGAATTAGGACCCCTCCCCACTTTAAGAGGAGGGGCTCCCATACAAATGAAATACAAATTTCCTCATAACTCGAGAACTAATCAAGCAAATAGAACCAAATTTGGCACGTGGGTGTGTTCGGAGGTAAGAATTTTTTCTATGATGAATTGGGACCCCTCCCCACTTTAGGAGGGGGGGGGGAGGGGCTCCTATACAAATGAAATACAAATTTCCTCATAACTCGAGAACTAATCAAGCAAATGGAACCAAATTTGGCATGTGGGAGATTTTTGTTTCTTGAATTTATTTTATGATAGTTAGAGACCTCTCACCCCTGTGGTAGGGGGATATGGACTCTCATACAAATAAAACAGAAATTTTTGCGAAACTCAAAAACTAATCGAACTCGAGAAATTCGAATCTCTTCCATAAAACATTAGTCAATAACACGACCACAAAAACTATCTATAGTAACACTAGATCATTCAGGACGAGATGGCCGCGAGTGTTGCCAGCGACCCGTCGTCGGAAGCGCCGCTCACTACGGGGGGGGGGCAACGCCCAGCAGAAATCACTACTGTCTAGGTTTATTTGATTTCCTAGGTCTTCCTGGGTTTCCTGGAACGAGCGACAGCGAGTAAGGAGAGGATCGCGAAATGGTACTTTCCACAAAAAAGTTTTCCGTGAAATGGTATATTCCGCTTAAGGTTTTTCGCAAAATGATATTCGGTGTAATGTTGTACAATCATGGCGAATATTACTATCCGCTTTCTGGCTATACAATGAGGGGACAGGGGAGTTGTTTTCTACTTTACTGTGAGGAAAAATTGCAAATTTGTATATTAAACTATCCATTCCAGGTAACAAATAAGCATTAACATAAGCAGCAAATGAGCGTATCTGGCATTTTATACTGCACGTTGTTGTATATTAGCTTTTTGACTGCATAGGTGTTGTAAATTGGCATCCAAAATTGTATTCAAATTCTTCGTGTCGGTAATTAGCTGTAAATTAGCATTGTCAGCACTATAAGAAGGTAATCAGTAAAGTAGCTGTATATTTTGCCAAAATAGCATTTAAGTAGCATTTAAGGCGACTTAAATGCTTATTGGCCTATATTTGAATAGCATTGGCGATGCTCATTGGTTACCTGGGATGCTTTCATAGTTACGTAACTGCCAAAATGAATCATCTAAGGTTGAACTCCTCAGAAACTTGCAAAACTCGAGATTGTGACAAAGATCATCCGAGTTTCATGATTTATGTACAACACAGGTTAATTTGTGGCAATACGAAGTTTGTCGGGTCAGCTAGTTAATTATAAATGAATGCTTTCTTGATTTCAATGATCTGCTACTAATAAATGTTTTGTCGATTAGAGGATAAATATATTCCAAATAGAGCTGTTATAAATTTTATTATTAATAAAGAAAAAAATGCTGACGCCAAGCAGCTTCCGAATAAACGTTTGCTATGAGTTCCGGCATTCATTTTCGCTAGTGTTGCAAACTAACTATCAGTCAAGCTATTCAAATGTTTTCCAAGCTATATAATCCAAATTTACAACCTCCCTTTGAAGCTTTCATCATCAGTGCAAACAGTGTGGATCAATGCTTGAGCACCCGAAGTTTTCCTACACTCGACATTGTAAGCATAGCATAGCTAAAGCTTGCCGATAGCCTGGAACGAATCATTCCGGCATTATGTGAGGCGCTACCAACGGGCGTCCCCCGCCCTAATGAAATTATTGCTACCAAATACTGGTTTATGTACAGCAGCAGCAGCAGCAGCAGCAGCAGGAGCTGAAGCAGCAATAGTGCAGCAGCACTGAATTCGTCTTTATCCAGTCGGCAGCAGGCAACATCGCTGGGTGCCATAAAATTCCGCCCGAAGGCCATCCTTTATTGGGGCGCTCATTGCCTGCGCTGGGTGCGCCGCAGTCATCCTTCCGGAAAATTTTCCAAGCAAGAAGCAACTGCGATGGTAGTAAAGTGAGAAGCGGTACGGCACGGCCAGGCCCCCCGGTTCAGTCTCATAAACAACTCCGAAACATTGTTGTCGAATAAATCATGTTTTCATTTGATTCCATACAAGCACTCACAGCAATGGCAAACATTGTCGTCGCCGGCGTGATGCGATAGAGTGCCGTCTGTATGATGAAGGTACTATTAACCGGAGTACACTTGCTCTCGGCATGCTTCCGGCTTTGGAATGTAAGTCCAGCTCGCAGAAACGCCCGCGTAGCTGGGGATACTTTCTTGGGATTCTCGAAAGCATTGTGCGAGGCTGAATTTTATTCTCCTCCTCAGAATACGCCTTTTGCAATTTTCCATGCAGTACCAGACGATTCGTTGATGGTGTTGTTCTACAAGCTCATCGAGTGAGTCTGTAAGCACTTTTAGGCGAACTGCTGGATTTCCTTTAAACTACATTCCTGTAAGGTTGTACCATACAAGCGCACTCTTAAGAGAGCTTTCTGAAGAATTATTGCTACCAGCATCGTGCATGTATTCACCACCTACAAGAGAGTACTACCCACATTTCGGTGGGCTCACTTCCGCCGACGACGTATTCCCTACGGATTTCACAAAACTTCCAGACATTTCCACTGCAGCAACGAAAGCCCACGATAAGCATTGCCCGTTGTGTGCGGCAACAAATTTGTCAGCACGCCTCCGCGCTGCGGCCTGGTGCGGTGCCATAAACATAACTCATTGACGCCCTGACGGTGCTGAAGCCTATCCAAAACGTCAATTCCACCCGCATCCGACACTCGAAAGTGACTAAATATTATTTCGTTCTGTTGTTTATTTGAATCTAAAAGTAACGGAGGATCTTGCGAGTAAACCAGGAGCCCGCCAAAATATGCATTATGAATAAATATTCAAGTGGAAATGTTTTTTCACACACCCGAACTTGTGCGTTATAGGCGAAACTGACCGAACAGAGACGGATCGAGGAGTAGGCTAGGGTAACTAGGGCGGAAGATCAAATTTCACCCTATTAAGCGATTGCTTCTATTTCTTCAGTGGAAAAACACGTGGCTTTAATGTTCATTTAATAAAAAACGGCAGATTACTTACATTTTTAAGAAAATAGTTATAACACATTAAAGTTATATATAAGCAAAGTCTTTATTTTGCGGAAGAGAAAGATAAGCTGAATTTACTAATTTAGCAATAGGCTGAAAATACCGTCCCGTACCCTAGCTTCGGTTTACAAAAGCCTTTAATAGTATCTCAAAGTTCCAGCGTCGCATATTATTGAAATCGCTGTTGTCAGCTTAACTTCGAGGTAAAACTTTGAACTATACAAACTGCAGCGTGTCATTCCATAATTTTGATTCTAGTTTCTGTCACGAAAATACGAAAAAAAATTAACGCTAACAGCTCTGCCAATTATGAAAGAATTTTCATGGTTTAGATAGTGATGGTTTAGTGAAATTAAAATTTCAAAATCAAATGTCCCCATACATTTTATTCGTGATCGGCTTGCTTCACAGGCAGGGACGACAGTAAATACACCATTCGTTTACTGCGATTCCGATTACTTACTTTTTAGAAAAGTGACAGTCTTCCCGTCCCAACAGGACGAAGATTCTTTACCACGATTAAACCTAGACTAATTTGATGATTTTGCTTGGAAAGTACGCCAGTAAAAGTGGACAAATTCTCCTCGTCCCAACCAAATTTCTTACAACCGCGATTGTATATCTGTGTTGGGGAAGTGTGCCAGAAAAAATGATAAAAACTTCTTGTTCCAACAGATCGCAAATTATTTAGGGCGATTTATGACGATTAAACCTAGGCGAATTTGATATCTGTGTTGGAAAAGTGCGCTAAAATTGTAGTTTTTGGTTGTAACATAATTCTATATGTATGCGCAAGTTTGCCATTTCATTGGAAAAGTATTGAAAAGGGAATGTATTGTGTTGTAACAAGGATGTGCTACTGATAAAAAGGGACCGAACCGGTAAAATGTCTTCAACGTGGGAAAAGGGTTGGTAATAAAAACAATCTTTGTTTTCTGTAAGGTAACGGGACAGCAGTAGTTTTGTTTTTGATTTTGTTAAATTGTTGACTCAAAATAATATGATTTAAATCCACAATTTAAATGCGTTCTATGATATTTTTGAGCAGTGATTCAAAAAACATCAACTGAAGATTGTTTCTGTGCTGATAACTACTAGGCTATAAACAGCGAGTTTGGAAAACATAAATATCCAGTGATTATCTTTTCTCCTCCATTGGGTTTTCGATAAAGCGTTTATTTCTTACCTCGTTAAAAGACAGAAACAGAAGTTAGTTCGTTTCTATACTCTAAACACTCTCAAATTTCTTCTAGCCTACAGGACCACAACATTAGTTGAGTACATTTACATATTATTTACTGAATGTTGACTATGAAAATCGCCGGTAGCTACGCATCGCTATTTCAAGACAAGTCACTGAAAATACAGGTAGACTTCTATTATAGATTGAATCGTTAAATTGCTATCGAAGTATCGGTTTGTAATATACATTTCGACAAAATAATTTGATATCTTTATACGAAATCTATAGAAAGGGTCCTAGTACCAATATCAAGGAAAGTGACTGTACCTATAGATGTATACATTCGTACGCAAAGCCTACCTTTATGTCCTGAGACACAACCCCTTCTAATTTTAAAAACAGCGTAATCGTTTGCGCCATGTGCGGTACAGAAGGGTGGTAAAGACGGACACTTGTCATATTTCTAAACAAACATTTTTGGACGCAAATCAATGATGGGAAATGTTTCTATAGACTGAATGAACACTTTTTAATTAAACTGCTGATTGTTAGCAGCGCAGTTGTGAAATTCACAAGCAAAACAAAGAAAAAATGCGTTAAGCGATTTAAATTTGTGTGTGAATTGAATAGCTAATAAATCATTTAAAAAACAATGCTTCGGTTTTCAGTTCCTAACCTTACAAATGTAGTTTTAGGCAACCATTAAACCACGCGACTTTATTTTCAAGTATTATATAATGTTAACTAATATTTTTGGCAAACTAATCTATTTTCAGAGAGCGAAATAAGGCGTTATATCCTTGGCCAATTGCAGCCTGGCTTCTGGTCTAAATGCCATTAGTTCAACGCTGAGGAGTATCACGTAACCTTTATTAGTAAAGATACTCCCAACGACTGTAAATAAATCATTATCTATGGATATGGGAAGCGTTTGGTACGGGAGGTCCACGCTTTCTTCCTTCCCCTTGATTTCAAGGAGTTTGATGGAATTAGGTTTTTTTATGGTTCCATTTGATTCCTTGGAATTCTCTCTGCGGTACACGGCCTGGCCGTTGACAAGAAAAATGATTGATTCAAGTAATCGTCATTTTTCAGGATGCCCAGGATGATTTTGTCCACGTCCGACAAAATAAGAAAACGATGACATTGCGTTAGTTCGATCCTTCGCTGAATATCCATTGGAAGTCTGGTGAATTTTTGAATATTCTCTAAAAAGTTATTGAAGTTTGAAAAAATGGTATCCAAGTCGGGAAAGACGGATACAAATATTTAGAATTCGTTTTGCCCAACAACGATTTAACATTGTAAATACTTATATATTATATATGTAAATGTAATAAGAAGTCATGTGACAGTTGGAATAGTTTATTTCGAATGTTTGAATCACCGTTCAATTGTATGTTTGGATTTAGTTGATGAACGTCCACGTTCACAATCACGTCCACGTCCACATCCACGTCCACGTCCACGTCCACGTCCACGTCCACGTCCACGTCCACGTCCACGTCCACGTCCACGTCCACGTCCACGTCCACGTCCACGTCCACGTCCACGTCCACGTCCACGCCCACGCCCACGCCCACGCCCACGCCCACGCCCACGCCCACGCCCACGCCCACGCCCACGCCCACGCCCACGCCCACGCCCACGCCCACGCCCACGCCCACGTCCACGTTCACGTCCACGTCCACGTCCACATCCACGCCCACGTCCACGTCCACGTCCACGTCCACATCCACGTCCACGTCCACGTCCACGTCCACGTCCACGTCCACGTCCACGTCCACGTCCACGTCCACGTCCACGTCCACGTCCACGTCCACGTCCACGTCCACGTCCACGTCCACGCCCGCGTCTACGCCCACGTCCACGTCCACGTCCTCGTCCTCGTCCTCGTCCTCGTCCTCGTCCACGTCCACGTCCACGTCCACGTCCACGTCCACGTCCACGTCCACGCCCACGTCCACGTCCACGTCCACGTCCACGTCCACGTCCACGTCCACGTCCACGTTCACGTCCACGTTCACGTCCACGTCCACGTCCACGTCCACGTCCACGTCCACGTCCACGTCCACGTCCACGTCCACGTCCACGTCCACGTCCACGTCCACGTCCACGTCCACGTCCACGTCCACGTCCACGTCCACGTCCACGTCCACGTCCACGTCCACGTCCACGTCCACGTCCACGTCCACGTCCACGTCCACGTCCACGTCCACGTCCACGTCCACGCCCACGCCCACGCCCACGCCCACGCCCACGCCCACGCCCACGTCCACGTTCACGTCCACGTTCACGTCCACATCCACGTCCACGTCCACGTCCACGTCCACGTCCACGTCCACGTCCACGTCCACGTCCACGTCCACGTCCACGTCCACGTCCACGTCCACGTCCACGTCCACGTCCACGTCCACGTCCACGTCCACGTCCACGTCCACGTCCACGTCCACGTCCACGTCCACGTCCACGTCCACGTCCACGTCCACGTCCACGTCCACGTCCACGTCCACGTCCACGTCCACGTCCACGTCCACGTCCACGTCCACGTCCACGTCCACGTCCACGTCCACGTCCACGTCCACGTCCACGTCCACGTCCACGTCCACGTCCACGTCCACGTCCACGTCCACGTCCACGTCCACGTCCACGTCCACGTCCACGTCCATGTCCACGTCCACGTCCACGTCCACGTCCAAGTCCACGTCCACGTCCTCGAGGCCAAGTGGGAGGTTACCTGGCCGGGGAGAGGGTACCTGGGAGGCTACCGAGTCACCTGGCCCCTCTTTTTCTGCTTCCATTTGACGATTGCCCTATATTTCACGATTGCGCGAAATTGCGGACAATTAGGTAGATTGGGGACTTTTTGAACTAAGTCCACCACGTTATTACGGTACTAGTGAAGTGTCTCTTAGTTACAGTGACAGCAAGCCAAAACTCCACAGGGCCTTTGTGAGCTTTGATATATTCGAGCAACCTCGCTGGAGATGGGGTAACCAACCCCGGTGGAAACCAAGATTGTATGCTGACAGACAAGGAGCGCTCTTTTGAGCTACCTTGGTCCTTTGACGATACTGTGGAGGTTGATACTGTGGGGGCCTTGCAAGCCAGCACCACTAAAAAACCGAAGCAAAGAACGACGTAAGTAATAACTTATCAGTTAAGAACAACTAAATTTACTGAAGGCATCTCTTTGGGATGTGGTCACATAGATATTATGCCTTTCTAGCTACACGAAATCCTGCATCTCTTTCTGTCTCTTTCACTCTCATTGAAAAGCTAAAATAGCTGTTCAATCTGTGTAATTGGCGAAAATCTATGCATACAGTTTCTGTACAGGCGATATCTTTCAAATATCTGTCAAACACAAAATAATCTGTGCATGTGGCAACCATGTCCACAGGTCAATATGCGTAATACTTCGTCAGAACTTTGTTGTACAACGTCCGAGCGCGATTTTAGGCCACTATGCTCTGCATCCGTGGCCGGTTTGGTTTTCTGCTAGCACGAGATGACCAATAAACTTCGCATAGATAAATTTCGGACGAGGTTCTTGTTGAAATTAGAAAACCTGCAAGTTTTCCATAATTACGAGAGGTTATTGGATAAAACACTACCATCCTCTATGAAGCAAGGTGCTTCGACCCTCGCAGACAAATGGAACAGAATACACTCGGTCGTCAATAAGGCAACAACCGTGGTGATAGGTGAAGAAGCCGCGAGTCCACGAAATGATTGGTTGGACGGGGAATGTCAGCAAGCGATGGCGAGGAAAAAAGAGCTTGGAAATACTATCTAAACATTGACGCGAGGAAGAATTTAGTCGAGTATTGACGAGTGCGGAATGAATTGACCTCGATTCTGAGGAGGAAATAGCATCAGATGGGGGACAGATGTCGTGAAGAATCAAAATAACCATTGAACTAATGTGAACCAGTGGTGAACCATCCTCATAAAAGATACATAGCGAAACCTGATATGTGTAGGGACGAGGAGGGAAACTTGATCACAAATGAACGCGAGGTGATTGGCAGGTGGGAGCAGTTCTTTGACGATCATTTCAATGGTGATATAACATTACCAGCTGTAATGGAAATTACCAGCGCCAAAAAGCGATGAAAGCTTCCCTGCTTCTGATCTCGAAAAGATTTGGCAAGAAATCGGAAAATTAAAGACCAATAGTGCTGCTGGAACATAGCCTTCATCTATCTGTTGACCAATGATAACGGTCTGAGGCTCATAAATTTTGCCGCGGCCAGAGGAATGGCCATCTGTAGCACCTGCTTTCCACGTTTGAATATTCGGAAACACACCTGGAGGCATTCACATGGAGACTATAGCTCTCAGATCGATCATGTCTTCATTGACGGTCTACACTTTTTGGATGTTATCGATGATGGTCATTTCGGGGACCAAATATCGACTCTGGCCACTTTCTCGTAGTGAGTAAGATTCGCGCAAGGCTGTCGAACACGGCGAAAGCTGGCACTGAGAGGACGCTGCGTTTCAACATCCAGCGGTTAACGGCAGACGGCGTGGCAGTGGAGTATGCCAGGAAACTTGACCAACGAATCGCAGAACAGCAGATAGAAGGAGATGAATAAATGGGCTGTGGAACACCCATGGTGTCATCGAAATAGCTGCGAGGGAGATGGTAGGCACGACGCGTGGAAAACAGAGTGACAGCTGGTTTGACGCCGAATGCCAGAGAGTGACAGATGAAAAGAACCAGGCCAGGAGTCGCATGCTCATTGCGGCAACGTGTCAAAACAAAGAGAGGTACAGAGAGACTAGAGCTGTGGAAAAAAGAGTCCATCGCCTTAAGAAACGCGAGTACGAAGAGCACGTGCTAGCCGGCTCAGAGGAGCGATACGCCAGCAACGACACACGAAGTTTATATAAAACAGTGATATGCAGGCATTTTGCCATGCCTGTGATATGCAATGATAGTCCTGGCAGCCTGCTTACCGACAAAACGGCGGTAGCAGCTAGGTGGAAGGAGCACTTCCAAACACTGCTGAATGGAAAGGTAAACACGGAGATTAGCAGGGACAGGATAGGAATTTTAAGCGATGGTCACGCTGTGGAGCCACCAAAACAAAAGGAGATTAAGAAGGCAATCAGTGAGCTGGCAAACGGTAAGCCTGCTGGGAAGGACGGTATCCCGGCTGAACTCCTGAAAGCGGGGAGCGAGCGGTTGTACGAAGCAATCTACCGGATCATTGTCGGGATCTGGCAGGAAGAACAAATGCCGGAGGAGTGGTTTTCATGAGGGTCGCTCCACGACGGATCAGATGTTTACCCTGCGTCAGTTGCTAGTCAAGTTCCGGGAGTACAACTTGCAGACACACCATCTATTTGTGGATTTTAAAGCGATGTACGAATCAGTCAAACGAAATTAGCTGTGACAGATAGTGCTAGAACATGGTTTTGCGACGAAGCTAGTTACGCTGATTCGTGCGACGCTGAACGGATCCTAATCATGAGTTAGAATAGCAGGTGAGACCTCAGCTGCTTTCGTGACGTTGGATGGACTGAAGCAAGGGGATGCACTCTCTAACCTGCTATTCATCATTGCCTTGGAAGGTGCATTACTCACATGCTTCTTGGATGACGTCGATATTATCGGAATCAACCGTGGAGCAGTGGAAGCGGCGAGATTGCGACTTACCATTAACACCGCTAAAATGAAGTACATGGTTGCTGGCAAGGAACGTGGGAGACCAAGTGATGTTGGTGCCGAGGTGGAGTTAGATGGGGAACGATAAGTACTGGAGGAATTTATATACCTTGGTACGCTCGTGACATGTGACAACGATGTAAGCCGCGAAGTGAAACGACGAGTTGCAGCCGCGAATCGGGCTTTCTACGGTTTACGTGGCCAGCTGAAATCCCATAGTTTGCAAATTTGCACAAAACTGGCGGTCTATAGAACACTAATCCTTTCGGTGGCTCTTTACGGACACGAATCATGGACGCTAACGGAAGCTGATCGACGAGAGCTTGGGGTTTTTGAGAGTAAAATTCTGCGATCTATACTTGGTGGCAAAATGTAAAATGGAGTGTGGCGCACCCGCATGAATCACGAGCTGTATCAAGAATACAAATATGCTGATATAGTGAGGGAGTGCAATATGGCACACTGCGGTGGGCTGGACTCGTGACCAGAATGCCCGCCGAAAGAGTAGCTAAAACTATTTGCAGCGGAGAACCAGGAAGAGGCCGTAGACTCCGAGGCAGACCGAGGCAGGCGTGTGCTGTCGAAGACGATGCACGTTCAGCTGATGTTCGTGGGGATTGAAGAACGGCAGCCCAGGACCGACGGTACTGGAGGACCATAATCCGTTCGGCGCAGGATCGGTAACGGACTGTTGCCACTAAAGTAAAGTAAGTAAGTGCTGCTGGAAAGGATCGACACGCGGCAGAATTCTACAAAAATGATAAGTAGCCACCAGCGACGGCTCTGAACGGAATGGATGGAACGTGTCTTCCCATCTACAAAAACGATGATCGGGGGTCGATTGCTGTAATTACCGCGGCAATACGCTGAACAATGCCAAAGAAACTCACCCCAGATCTTTTTACGTCGTTTAAGTCCAATAGCTACACATTTCGTAGGACAGCATCATGCTGGATTAATAGGGATTCGTGCTCCTACAGATCAAATTCTCACTCTCCGTCAAATATTCCAGAAATGTACTTGGTAGAACGTACCCAGGCATAATTGTTTTGTGGATTTCAAGGCAGCATACGATATAATCGAGTGTGAACAGCTATGGCAAATCATGCACTACAAACTGATGCGACTGGTCAAAGCTACCCGGGGTGCGGGGAACGAGAGGTGTTCTACGTGCGTGTTTCGGGACACTTTCGAGTACTTTCGAATCACGCCGAGGTTTGTCCGGCATGTCATAGAATATCGCTAAAAAAAGCAAAGCCTAGGTGCTACATTCCGTTATCGAAACTTGACCTTCTGTTTTTATACGACAAACTTCGCAGCCAGCTGTTAGAGTACAGGACAATTGCATGGCCAGTTGCTACGATCTTATTAACTCTAACAGTCTCTCACGGTCGAGATTCGAACATACGGCGACTGGCTTATTAGGCCAGCGTCATACCTCGAAGCCAACTGGGAGGCTCAACATTGCTTTTGAAAGAAATATAATGCGACGAGCGGACTAAAAATAGCCAATTCCTAGCCTTTGCAGATGACTTCAACGTCATAACGAAGAAGAGGCTCCAAAGAGTTTTTGAGCAAGTTTGAGTTTCAACTGTACTGTTTGGTCAATGCCAGTTTGCAGGGGAAGTACGAATGCACCCAGCAACGTTGAGCAATGCATGGTGTACGAAATTGAACACAAACACGAAGGCATGAAAACGAACGGTAGTGTTGCATACAGTAAAAATTGGGAGAAACTTTAGTAGTAACGTCTACCAGTGAGCAATGGTATGGTTCCAAAACACTCAGCTTTCTAAAAAAAATTACACAGCTCACAAGAATTAATCGAATTCTAGAAATCGCAACGCAAGATTTATAACGGATAAAATTATGATTACTTTGGCCCAAATCAGCTCTGTACTGTTTTCCTTGAATCCATTATTCGACTACCCCACTGCCTCCGTAGTACGGCTCTGTCCAGCAGCGAAGAGCGATTGTTTTCCGTAGCCCAAAACTGCTCTCCATGTTCCGCGTCGAATTACGTATCGTATCTGTGGGCATCAAGCGAAATGGGAATAAAATTAGGTATTCCAGCTGTGACGCCATCCAGTCAGTGTGCGTGTGATTTGTGGCTCACGCTGGAGCCGCATAATTTCCGCAAGGCCATTCCGAACAAATGTATAAGCTATCCATAATTTATTTATCGAAATTGTTTTTGATAGTTCGGTAGGCTGGACGGCCGCCCAAGGGCGGTCCTAGCAGGTACAGCACAATATACTCACGCGCTGCCAGATTGTGTAAACATTATTCTGCCGATCGGTTCGCCGGTGCGTCAACGAATACGGAATCAATTTGCTGCGATAAAATATGTGAGTTCGGCGATGTGTTTTTAGAGTCCACTAAAACACACTCCCCCGTCCACTCCAATCGGCTGTGCACAACCATAGTACCGGAAAGGACGGTTGGCGATCCTAATTGGATCTTTCCTCGGCTTCTATTCAGCAAACACATGGTCCCAATTAGTCAGTTCATCACGACGACGTGACCTGTTGGAAATAGAAATCCCGCAAATTAGCAAGCGCAAATGGAACCGGTGGAAAAACTATCCCTTCTCAAGGACCCGCCGGATGGACCGAAATGGAAATTCGACTCCGCCCGTAGTGCAACTCATTTTGCGCTTCTCTTCGTTCGGCTTGAACCGGGGCCAAACTGGTGCGCGAACTTTTCGCCCGGTAACTTCATTCCCAATTTCCGACTCATTCCAGCGCGTCAGACCGGAGCCAGAACCGGAGGAAGAGGCGAAAAAAAAATCCAGTAGAATGAAAGCCGGGAAAAATAGTGTCACACCGACCGGCAGGATTACCCGACCGAACTCATCGTGGCGGTCGCCAGCCGTTGTCAGTTGGAATAATTACATCGTTGTTGCAATCAAGCAATTTGCCCGTTTTACAATTTCCTCGGGTGTAAAGGTGTGGTGACAATTTTCATTTTGCCTGCGCTTTCGGTGCTCGCTTTTCTCGAAGTAGACGAAGAAAAGCGAAACGGATTTTTAAAAAGCATCCCGTTTTGCGGACGGGAGGAAGTCAATTGATTTTTTTTCACGAGATTTTCACTCGAAATTCTAGAAATTTAGGAACATACATGAAACGAAACATAAAACATTGAGGCGCACACTTTCCGGCTAATTCTACATTCATTGCGTATGACGATTAGGATGATTAGGTAGAAATTAGATTACTGTTGAATTGAAAGGTAATTTCAGCAAAAGATACTTAAACTAATCATCCCATCAAATGGGCTACTCACTTCTTTGAATTTTCGTCAGACAGAATTTATTAGCAGTAGAATAGCGTTGCCATACCTGAAATGAAACACAAAGAGCTCGATTAATTCACTTGTTTTCCGGAGAATTGATAAGATTGCTATATGTTTCATGTTTCTTGCAGGTAACGCGCTTCGGAATTCTCATTCGGTATTCTTCGAAAGCAGAGGACGATTGAACAAATTCACAAACAATTCAATTTAGAGATCTTCTGCACCATAAGCTCGGGAAGAGTAGCATGACTCAATTCATACATAAATTCATGCACTACCTTCGGTACTCAGACCTGTCTTTGCTTCGTCCCCGGCGGCAATCCAATCCAATTCCGGAGCAGGACTGAAAGTGGATTGAAAAGATCTTTGGTGCGATGAAAGAAAGCGTATACTTTTGCCTTCGAGAAGCTGTAATCAGACAGAATGCTTTGGGCAACCGTCGTCGGTTGGTTGGTCGGTGGGAGGAATAGAAGAAACAACATGAGAGAGCAGCCAATCAGCCTGGGCGATGCGATGCTGCAGTGCGGTAACAATGATGTTGAGATTTTAAAACATCCCACCACGAGCAAATACCTACCGTCCCCTTCCCGTCGACACTCAGCTGGCAGGGCAGATAGGCAGCAATAATCACAATAATCATCATAATTCTTCATACTCATCGATTTGAGGTCTGCTCGTTCTCTATAAGGTGATAATTTTTCCTTCGGCTCCTAGAGGGCATCCAGCACGTTTCACGGAACGAACCAGTACGGAATTTTGAGCTTGTCTGTTACGCAGATGGAAGGGAAAACGTGATTTGCCATCAGGTGCCAATTGCCGTTGCAGATCGTAGTCCATCGTAGCCCCCTTCCGACGAGATGGTTGGCTGGGGAGGACCACAAGTGTTGAAAGTATAGCTTTGTTTAAGACATAATTTACTCCACTCATACACTTCGCATCGTAAATGAGCTCGGCATGTCGGTTATGATTGCTACACTCGCTGACTGCATTCGCGACCAATCTGCATTCGTTCGTTGTTCGTTGAGATGCAACAAACAGGCCGGAAAATGCAATTGAATTTTTCCGCCTGCAGCCGGTATGGGTTGCATTGCATGATTGATGGTTATGGCGGTGTCCGTTGTTGTTTGTCGGAGGTGATTATGATGGGAAAAATGCCACACCGCGTGTGCTTCGACACATCATCGCTTTGCAATGCGAAGCGCCCACTGCACAATAAAGGCAACAAAGTGTCGGGTTTCTGCCACAGCCTAGAAGGGACCAACAACGGCGTTGTTCGATGGTAGTTGTTCGGCACCACGTTCTTCAACGGACGAGGACGGCCGCGGAAGGTGGAATGTTTCGTTTTCTTTTTGCACCTGTGTGAATCACAGGTCGTTTTTCAGTCACGCTCCTTCTGCTCGTCGATAACTGTGATTATGAATAATTGAGTTCGGGATCACGAGGATCAAAGGCTGTTGGAATCAATTGAGCTGATTGGAAATGGGGCAAACGTGGTACTCCGCTGTTGACTCTCGAAATAAGAGGCCGGGCTGGGCTGGGCAGCGGTGGCGGTAAAGTAAAGTACGTCAATCGCTCTAGAGGGTGTGAACTGATGATGGAGTTCAACAATGAGAAATGGAAGTGGATGTTGAAGTGATAACGCATCAATTATTTTTTGAAGTATTCTTCTGTAGTGTGCGATAATGAGTTGTACGCCATTGATGAATGGCAACACACATTAAACTGCAATCACGTGCAACGAAGGGATTTAGGAAGAAATTTTTCGTTTAAAAATTTTGCTCTATAAATTTGTTACTGCAGGCACAAGTATTGGTACTAGAATAATATTTTTTTAAAGCATTAAACACGTTGTGTAGTAAAGCTTGCTTCAGATAGTATTGGAACAAAAACAATTGCGTGTATTTCAAATATTTATTATTGAATTCAAGATCTTTTCTTACACAAATGTAGCATTTTCTTCTTACTTTTAAGAAAAAATACGGATAAAATTATTCGTCATGGTTTCGAAAGAATTTTCTAACTTTTCCTGTAATATGGCTCATTAGGCGGCGCACACTTTCTTCGTCCATCGTTTTGGCAATCTTATTCCACCAGGTCTGCATCTGATTCATGTCTTTGACAACATTTCCGTTTGCTTTGAGCCTCCTCTTCATGATTGCCCAGTATTTCTCAATAGGGCGGAACTGGAGGCAATTGGCTGGGTTAAGGTCTTTCGGAACAAACTGGACCCCTTTCTTTGCATACCATTCTTGAACGACTTACGCTTGAGCTTACCAAATCTGACCAAAACATCACGGGATGGTGGTGGGATCGAATGAATGGCAAAAATCGTTTTTGGAGACACTCCTTTTGGTACAGTTCCGACGTCATTTTTTTTATTTGTAACGAAAACTTTCGTTTTTCTGCCACAGCTGCAAATGCCCTGCAAAATCATAAATTTTCGTGCAAATTTGTCGGCCAAAACAAATTGAAATTGGCTGGAACATCCCCCCGAGCCGTTGCCAAGTAAAATTTTTAACCCGGAATTTGCCCGAAGTCAGCCTTGACATAGGTTTTATCGTCCATCAGCAGAAGACACCCGTCGAACTTGGTTAGCACCTGGTCGTATAGCTTTCGAGCACGGGTTTTGGCCACACTATTCTGTTTTATGGTTCTCCGCACGGTACTATGGCCAGCACTGAATTTGCTGGTCAAATCATGGTCCGACAGATTGGAATTCCTTTTGATGGTCTTCAAAATCTTACCACGTAGTTTCCGGTTGACAGTTCTACTCCGATGATCAGCTTGAGGCTTCCGAATCGTGTCAATGTTTTCTTATACCGCTGTTTAGCTAGCCTAGATGCAGACCACAAAGGATTTTCCAAATAACGGTGCACAATTTTTTCTCTTCTTTCGACTTCCATGTTGTTTGTTTACAAAATACAGTTTTTTTGCGGAATGTCAAAAATACATAGGTGAAGCTAACAAAATTTCCGACACGTGGGCTCCAAGAACTTCCAAATCCGTCCACCAAGAGCATCACAATAGGAGCAAAAGTTTGTTCCAATTCTAAATGAAGCAAGTTTTACTTAACAATGAAACTTAAATTCTGCCTTAAAAAATTTTATTGGATAATAAAAAATCATTGATTATTTCAGTCATAATAGAACAACCACATAAAAACAACAAAATGATCGCCAATTGACAAACTGATTGTGGAAAAATTGATAAATAAATTACCAAAACAAAACGCTGGGCAGCGGTCAACATCATAAAATAGTTTTTTTACATGGCGTAAGTAATTGGCCGCATGACGTTACTCCGTTGCATGACATGTGCATAATTAATTTTATATTGTACAAAAAAGTTCGCTACAGCCATGAATTTGCAGTTAAACGTACTGCTTCGCAATACATTGCATTCAACTAAACAATGTAAATAATATATTATAGCTTTACTGTTACAACCGATACAATAGAAAAATCCAATTTGAATGTTTTTGATAGTATTTTTTGCCTTCACAGCGTCATGCGCTTTGTTCTTTAAAAAACAAAACTCTTAATTGATTGCCACTAGTCTCTGACCAGCTGTTGATGTTGTATGTTGATTTTATTCAATTATTAGTTCATAACAGGACCAGGCATCGAAACAAATAAATAAAGCTGAATTTCTCTTGCCTTTGCTTCATACATGAAGCTACTTGCTTCCTTTATAGAACAGAACGTTTCAACCAAGTTTCAGTTGAAGTTGGTGGCTGTTTCAAAACTGACGACGACTGAAAGTCAGGCACGATTTGTCGATATTGACTAAGTTAATTATAATATGCATTACATTATAGGAAATATTACTCAAATTCAATTCATTTGCATTCAAAGTCGTTGGCATTATTCTGAATATTTGATAGAAAAGTACAAACGAAAAGTTAAAACCGATAGTCATGATCAAGTGAAATGTGAAACCCGTTTTACTGACGCTGACTGGAACAAGTTTGGAAGCGTAGCGGTGCTGCTTCAGTTAAAACTGAAGCTTCATTGCTTCATTATTGAGTGACGCTATTCAATTGAAGGTGACGCTATCGAGCCCTTGCTGATACTTCTTATCAAACTAGATACTCAATGTGATTAATTCCTTGATTTTCTTTCTCAGTACTACTAAAAACTACCGGGGAAAATCTTGCTGAAATAAGCGACTGTCTATAACAAGAGTCCAATTGAAGGTACATATTTGCGTTCAATTTAATTGCAGCATCTTCCAAATTAAGGAATAGTTCAACTACTGGCGAATAGCCAGGATAACAGTTTAGAGCCATTTTAGAAAATGAAACTTGAATTGTATTTGTGGCATCGTGCTTGGTGACATAATTACTCTGTGAAATCTAGTTGAAAATGTTATGATGAAAAAATGTTATCTATGAAAATAGATAGAATATCATAAAGAAATATGTTTTAGTAGAAGTTTGTTGAATAAGTTCTTGGTGTCACGAATGTTTATTTTGTTATGTTATGTTATGTTTATATTATTTATTTTATTATTATTTAATAGTTATAATACGGAGGCGTTTTTTGTATCTCCTCAGCTTAGCAACCGAGTGTCCAACAGCCATCTGCAAAATGGCGTGCGTTTACCGCATTCAATTTAAAAATTCTTCCATAACCCTCATGCAAATCTGTTGTTTGAATTTATGGTTTATCATATTTATTTTGAATTCAATTCACTGTTCACCACACCTTCTGCTATCACTAGGTTAAGAGCAGTTGACGAAAAAATTGACAGCCCTGTTTTACCCCTTTTATCTGTCAGCCCTACTGTCAGTGACTACTGAACTGCTGACAGTGTTTGTCTTTCTCATTTTTCCATCCCTCAAAACCATTGCTGAATTGCAGTACTAAATGATTGCTCGACTAACCTTTCAGTCAATTTTCTTGCTTTGAACTGATATCTTAGATCTCAAAGTTTAGTTTTTTAAACTGTTTACTTTTTAAAATCAATCAAAAACTGGCTGATGGAAAATAATTTAAACTTCGGAACAATGTTTACGTTTATTGTAGCTCAAAATGAATATGATTCAATGAATGATTCATATTTGTAGACGTAAGCGATTTTCAGTTTTAAATTAACTTTACCTGTAAAAGAAACAGCAAATAATCAGCAGTATATTTCATCAATTCAGGCGTATTACATAGATTTGATATGAGATTTCTAAGTATTGGTTAAGAGATTTGAACTCGAAAAAAGCGAGACAAATAGAAATGCTCGCCAGAGATAAGCCTAAACATAACCATAGAATAACGTTAGCGTGCTAATATTCCGGTTATTGACTACGACCGATGAAAATTGCAAAATGATTGATGGAAAAAGCATACTTGGGACAGCACGCTATTCCTCATTGTGCAACCTTATTAGTTCCTTAGATGCTGATTAATACCGACGCCATCGGCCACGTCCGAAAACGGGTCCGGGTTGGATGCTAAATGTGATAATCTATTTTTCTTTGCCACCTAGCACCGACTGAATTTCGACCCCGTTTTCATAGGAAGCTGTCCTTTATTCGTTATACGCTATCGGCTACTCCGTAAATAATATATAAGCTACACACTACACATTTCAGGCAAACTCTGTAATATGATGTAAATATCAGGATGCCACATCCTCCCCCGACGTAAATTAAAAAAAGTATTTTTTCATATATTTTCAATTCTCATACAGAACCGCTAAATGGTCCTCCGTTCTGTAATGTGACATCCCAAAATAGATACTAATACCAAAAGTCCGTATTGGGGCACGCATTCGTCCCAGTAGCCATAAAGTATCAGATATATTGTAGACAATATAAAGGTATGAATTTTACCTTCTCATAGTCAACACTTCATTTTTTATAACGTTAGTTTTTACAATCGACGGAGGGATGGTAGGAGAAATTAATAAAATAAAGAGGTTTTATGTACACTCTTTTCCTTTATGCTTTGTCTCCCATCCCATGAGGTATTATAAAATACCTTTGATTCGTTACTTTCTCCTACCTGTTACCACTACCATTATAAAAAATTAATTAAATGCCTGACTTCATTGAATGTCAAGAAAAAACACGAGGTTGGTCTAGTCAATATTCTACCTATCCAACACACAGTGGTAATGGGCGAAAAGTGGAACTTTTTTCTACCGTGTTTTGCTTTCATTTTAACAATATAGTGTCTTCGAAGCTTTTGTTTGTAAGAATACAGTCCCCCCATAATCTGAGAGTGTCAAAAGGTAGTCATCGCTTACTGTCGCTTATGGATTATTTGAATGCTAAAATGAAAGCTAAAGACGCTAGGAAAAAAGTTCCATGTTTCGCTCTTTTGTACCACCGTGCAACGCATTAAAGATTTCAAAACATCATTGGCTTTCAACTCATCTCGACTCAATCTTCATAGGTGTTGATCTTGGCCTTTTTCCAACCCAATCCTAACAAATGTTTGCAACGGGCTTATCCCAACTCTAGTAACTGATCCCTGACTGTTGTATGACTTATTTAGGTCATTAATAAGTATATAACCAAAAGTATCATAAGAAAGGAACTCAACCTCAATATTCTTTGGCCATGGACTTTTATTCTCTCAATTTTAATTTACATTGGCCATGGTCTTTTCCCGAATCACCATTAATACGCGTTGGCCGAGGCATTCTGCCGGTTCAACCGTGATATATATTGACCACGGGCTTTCCCAGGCTCATTTTTAATATATGTTGGTCATGACCTTTTTTCGGATCAATCTTAATATACTTTGGCCATGGCATTTTACCGGCTTTACTGTAATACGATTAGACCATGGGATTTTCCCGGTTCAATCTTAATATGCGCTCAAATCTACCTAATGGAAATTTCCATTACCATGTATAACTTGATTCACAAATTGAGACCGGGCAGCTTCATTTATTGTTACGAATGCAATTATCTCACCCCTTTTCATGCAAAACCTTTGGAGCTCGATGAATACAACACTACTGCCAACAAATGTTTAAATAAACCCTGCCTAAAAAACTTACAGTGTGAACAACTTCGCAAAAACAAACGTCAGCCGCTGCAAATCGTTACTTGCAATTAGAATTACACCCGAATGGTTAATATATTGCGCTACAAAATGTATTTCATTTGTCTTAACTCATAGTTTTCCTCTAAATTCACCCCGAAAGTTTAATTTAGCAATAGATCGCCAATGTGATAATCTGTCTTTCTTTGTCATCTAGCAACGACCCCGTTTTCGCGTGTAGCTGTCAACTATCACGCTTGTTTGTTACACGCTTACGGTTACTTCGTAAACAACGTGTAAAGAACACATATTATTCATTTCTGTCAAATTCTGTAATATGGCGGAAACATAGGAAACAATATTAGTTCAATACTAGTTGCTACTAAAGACTGGGAATTCTTTGCATCGTCACATGTATTTCAGGAAAGGAATTGTTGTTAATGGAAGAGGCACTAGATCAGGACCCACCTTAATGGATGGTGTGATTTTTTGGGGAAAGCTTCGCTTCGATTTGGTATGGTTTTATTAAACGGCGCGCGAAATTTCTTGGTACTTTATCATCGACTAACTCCGACGTTCGACTACTTTCAGTCAATTCAATTTAAATGGTTAATATTTTTTGAAACGGTGGTTCTACAATTGATGAAGGGACGGTAGGGAAAAGTAATGAAGTATTTTGTATGGAGAGGAAAGATTGGAAAAGTGGGGGGTTTGTTATCTACGCTCAACAAGTTGTCGTTGTGACTCCTACTTTTTGCCCAATGCTGGTGCAAATGGTTGCCAAAAATTCATTTAAATAGAATTTTCTACAGACTTTTGGGAACAAAAGCACAATATCATCTTTAGGTTTCTATTTCATTGCTTTATAGGATCTGCTATAAATAACACGAACGCCCGCTATTTGCCCTTAACTTCACCTGTAGGCCTAAAAATAAAAAATAAGAAAACTTATCCAATTTAATTCTATATGTGTAAATTGGATAAGTTTTCTTATTTTTTATTTTTAGGTTTCGTATTCTACTAAGACGCTCCAAAAACTTCAGTTCACCTGTAGGGTTGTGGACAATGCTAGGACCTGCTTCAACCCACTGTTTCTTCAAACCCAGCTAGTTCTCCTACACCTTAGGTATTTTACGTAGTCCATGGTGGTCCGAAACTTTTCAATTCGATGGAGTTTCCCAGATTCGGTGGGTTGACATCTTTTGGTACAAAAGTAAGATTGTTATCTCTGTACCAGTCTAACACGGGCTGCGTGACATAGCAGGAGACCAAATCCGGTGAAAACAGTGTATCATGCCTCTGGGAGACCGCAGGAACGGCAATAAGCGCTTCTGGAGGCACTCGTTCCGCAAGATTTTCCCGTTGATAGCACCTGTCGTAACGTAGGAGGATCTGCCAAACCAAGAACTTTTTGGGAAATTTGAGCACCTTCTTCTTTCTTATCTTCTCAGGAAGAGCCGAGAGCTTTGTATCCAATTTGATGTAGGTTTTGTCGTTCATCACGAAACAGCTCGGCTTCTTTCCTTGTTTTGTTTGTCGTTCCGGGTCGGTACCTTCCGGACCATTGAAGACGATAGAGGTGGCAAACTAGATGGAAATATCCGCCTTCTTCGCCGCATCGCGAATCGAAACTTTCGACCGAACCGCTTGAACAGACTCAACACCTTCCTGCCCTTTATCACGGCGGCTATCTACGGTTTTTTCCCGTTGCCTGACCACCGCTGCACAGTGGGCAGAATCGACCTAAAAAACGGAACTTTTTGTTGCCGCTGTTTTTAAGGGGTAAGAAGTGACTTTTCTTATCTAAAAAATCACGAGAAATCGCTTGGTCATGGTCTCAATGCGTGGAAATGACGGAAAGTAGCCCATTTTGCCCCATTCACCTCCTATTTCTAATAGTTTTGAAAGAATGATGTACAAACTTTCTCTAATTTGAGATTCTACGATTAGGAAATAAGAAGAATGTTAGGAAAAAGGTATATCAACAATTTTATTTTAATGCAAGATAATCCAGTAGTCTGTTTTGCCCCTTTTACTCAAGGTTTTTGTGTCACAGGTAAAATGCCACTTCGATACTTTTGCAGCGGCAACAAAAAGTTCCGTTTTTTCGGTCGATTCTGCCCACTGTGCGCTGGGTTGTCTCCGTGAAAGACTTTACCACCGGATTCCTAGATGTTTCCCGATCCATTTGTGGGATGTAAGCGAATTATCCACGACGGCGCACATGGTTTTTTGGCGGATCTGCTTTTCTTCCTGTCATCTCGAAAACCACTGAACAGATTATGATGGAATTTTGCTAGTGTAGACATTACATTCTTAGTTATTTTAAGTCAAAATTTCATCAAATATTACCTATACGCAAAAATATTATAAAATAATTAATTTGTCTTACTTTTTTCGTATCCGTCTTTAGTCATGTAAATCTTAACTTGAGCTGTTGTTTGTTAATAGACACGCGATCAAACTCTTTTACTTTTGATCAGGAAGAGTAAAAAATTGATGCGAAAAAAAACTTCAATGTGCGTACGACTCTCACAGTAGCAGAATCGCTATGTTTTCGAGCCTATAAAGTTTCCTTAGTTATATTTTGAAATTATTGTCGGCTTTCACTTCACACGGGCGGTACCAGTTACCAATGACCAATTCTCACCGTTTAAAGCAAAGTTGCGAATCGAATGAGATGCCAATGATGTCTACTCTCACGCGAGAGAGTATGAGAAGCATAGCATTCAACGCTTACGCCGCTCACACAAGCGTAAAACAAACAGCTGCCGTTGCTGTGTGCAGACATTCTGCTACCTACACACTCGCGAAAGCACAGCCACATATCGTCTGTCTGCTAAGCTTACTCGCGAGTTTAATAACTCCTGAGCAATCAGCTGGCCGTGAGGCCTAGTGGCGTACTGGGATACAGATTGTGCATTACTTTTACTTTCCTTGTTCATCTTCGCCCTAGATTCTACTACAAATCCTTGGGAGTACAAACCTTCGCGAGTAATCGATTTCAGCAGCTCGGGCTGCAATGACGAACGACAGCGATGACTGTAGCTGTTAGCTGTATACACACTTGCAAAAACTCGTCGCAATGTATGAATAAGTAAGAGCGAGAGTCCGAAAGGGATGTTTATGCCAGCGTGTTCATTAGAATGAGTTTTGGATGCAATTCTCAATATTTGACCGATCTCCACTTTTATGAATGAAGAACATGAAGGATTGTTTCAACATATTAGTAAAATTGCCCTGCACCAAAAAATGCGGAAAAATAACCGCAAGAATTCTATCGCGTCCTACGCAGAAAGATCGCTTTAAGTTTATTTTCAAAAGCTACGAACCACTTTTCATGATTGAAACTTCCTTATTTCTCCCAGTACGAAAGGAAAGAGAACACCGACAACAAAGTTATTTCTAACTTTAGCTACCACAAGCTCTTTGAGGCCTACCGAGGTTTCACCAGAAATTAGACTACATATTAAAATCATAAGATGCTTTCTACTATTGCACAGTGTACCCTTCCGATTGAAATTGAATCTACTTTGTGAACTTTGTTGCTAGTTTCATAAAACTAAAGACATAAAAAGAGTGCAGCCTAGAAACCCCTCTGTCTCTGAGCTGCAATGCTGTGCATCCCATTCACCGTTGTCCTGTCGGCGCTGCACTGCACTCTGCTGGCTGGCAGGAAGACTAGCAATTGCGGTCCGGTTCGCAATATGCACAAGAGCTCTGCAGAACGGATTCCGTCCGGCGAAGCCAAAAACGGAGGAAATAAATAAAAAGCAACAACTTATAAATATAAATAACCGACTAGAATTTTTAATGCTATTTTCTCGTTTTACCAAACCGAGTTTGCTTATGTTTGATTCTTGTTGTGCTAGGAGGAGTGTAGCATCACAGCCGGCGGCAGCCACGGTGCTGCTGTTGAGTTGATTTCATTTCTAGAACTCGTTTCCTCTTGAGAAATGCGCTCCGGACTTCGGTCGGTTGGCAGCGGTTCTAGATTCCAGCGAGCCAGCAAGCAGTACAGGTTGAATAGTGCTAAATTTATGGAAAATTTATTCAAGAGCAATAATTCTAACACACAAAACAGCTCTTTGCTTAGTCGTTGCGTTGGTCGCAGGGGAAGAGGGGCTTCCTTAAATTGTAAATTATTCCGACACGTTAAAAAATTCGTATCTTGCCTCGAAAGAATTTTCTAGAGTCTATTATCAATGTTGGCTCAATTGCAATCTAGCCAATCAAAACACAGCAACGGATGCGGGTTTTACCTTTCCGTTAAGCAATAGATAGCTCGGTCAGCTGATCCACGGGGTCAAGATCGTAATCCGTGCTTCGTTTTGGTGTCGAACGAGAGTGCCGGCAATAACTAATCGCTTTTCGAGGGTTTCGTCTACCGATTCCTAGAGCAATGCAACAGTTACGTAGCCGCAACGTGCCGTTCATCCGTTCATTGACGCTTGAAAAGGGAGCCAGAAAGTGCAGGCAATCGTTTGTATAGGATATAACGTATTAGCTTCGTAATAAGCGCATGGTCTGTTACCCCGATTCGGTCCTCAAGCAGGCCAGAACCGTCGAACCAACCGACGACCTATCTACCGGCAAAATCAGTGTTCAGCCAATAGTATACACGTTTTATGCATCAAGATAAGCACCGTGAATCAATGTAATGGATACGATGTTGATACACATGCAGCAAGCTGCCCTCCTGGCTTCGGGCGGAATGGGTCAGAGTGTAACATGGCCGCAGACAGGATGTGATGATGGGGAACAGAGTTTTTTCCCGTCCTCATACAACTTCCACATCTAGGGCAATGCAAGTCCGGCCTTTCACTCCTTGCCGACGTCACCGATGTTCCTCGGTCGATAGATGGCTTACATCGTCTGCACGGACAGGACACGCCGGTTTCCCGGCACAGCACAACCAATGCAAATACACCCGAGTAGTTGTGTTGAAGCGATAATGACCTGGGATAACTTATTTCAGTTCGCCAAGGGATTCGGAGAGCAAAAGCATGGGTTTACTTTTTGCCGCGTTCGTTAATAATACTCTTCTTTGTTTATCATTACGCTCAAACAAGCTTAATGGGCGAGAATAAGCTCGGCAAGCGACGAGAACACAACACATGTGTGCAGAAATGAGTGCAGGTTGTCTGCCTCGGCTAAGTGTAATTAGCTTTTAATTTTCCAGGCTCATTAGTAAACAGAGTATGCATATATCAAGCAGTTATGGCTCTGTGCAGCAGCGCTATGACGGGGCTATCGATTGCAGAGTGGTTTGTTTGCACACGAGGGATACGGTGGAATACACTAATACGGGTATTTGCCGACACTAATGAGTTACCCTGGGATCTGCAGTCTATCGCTATGTGGATGTTTTTCGAATTCGATCAGGGTTTGCAAAAATATTGAGCTTTTTTCGAGGATAAATTTTGCCCAACGTTCTAATTGTGATGTAATTCGAATTATTGAGAAGATTTATTAATTTTATTTCATATAATTTATATTGTTAATCGAAGCAACAGAGCTGCTAACAAGTGATTTTCTTCTCAATATAATACGCTCACACTGAACTACTTGTTCATTTATACAATATTAAAAGAATTGTTACCGAAAAAGACAAGTCATTTCGTACTAATTTAACCAATCAACGCTCTGTATTTTTGTATTTTAAGTTACCGTAAAATTCATCCAGTTTGGTTGAAAATAAGCAAACTTTTGAGAAAAGCACTTGTCACGATCCAATATCGTTTTGAAAATAATTGCTTCAAACGTTCCTTCGTTCTTCCCACAGATTTTCTGTGGGATCGCGTTTTCGATTTTTTTTCTGATGGGTAAGCTGCTGATGTTGTAAAAAGCAAACGAGCGAGTGCAGCTGTGTCAAACTAAATCTTGGGGCAGTAGAATACCGAACGCAAATAATTACTATTGTAACTTTCAATCACATTTGCCGGTCCAGATTTAAACGATAAGTAATTAAAAATTTTACCCTAAATTAAATTAACCCTATTTGCCACGTTCAATTTATATAAAAAATGTAGAAAAACTATTCAACTAAGTTTCCGGTTGATCCAAATTCGAATTGTGAATTCATTTAACTTCTGTTATCAGATCCTGTACAGGTACCGCTTCCACTTTGTTCGCCGCAGTACGCCAGTTACTTTTAAGACGAGCTTTACGACGAGAAGCTCTCTTTCTCAACTGCTTTTGGGTCTTTTTTTAGGATCTATTGGGGCAAAATTCTGGTTTGTTGGATGTTTTTTTTTTGTCCTTGGGTACCACGTGCACGTTGTTGGTGGCATACCAATCCATGACCTTTTGTTTTGTTATAGCAGGAAGTCAAATCCGGCCAAAGCAGTACGGAACAATCAAAAATAGGCTTCAGGAAAGGTAGCATATGCTTATCCAGATACTCGTTCACATAAATTTGCTGGTTGACAGTTGCGGCTTCGGCTTTTTTAGCCACAGGCCTTACAGGCAAGCCTATCAATACTAACATTTCCTAACGATCTTCGAGAGTTTTATATTCTTGAAGACGTCTGCCGGTTTTTCGCTTCTCTCTGCCATATAGATTTAATATTTTTTGAAACGATGGTTCTACAATTGATGAAGGGACGGTAGGGGAAAGAAATGAAAATTTTTTGGTGAAGGAGGGGAAGAGCGGAAAGGAAGGGGGGGGTATTGGTAGCTATGCTTGACAAGTAGTCATTTTGACTCCTACCTTTTGTCCAATGCTGGAAGGTGCATGAGTCAAACCAAGCTGTAATCTGAGATTATAACCGGATTCGAACCCACAACACCCGCCAGGGCATTTGGTTCGCTGGTACTTGTACCTTTGAACCATAGAGGCGCTGGACTGCCGCTCAGGAAGTGGTTTGAAGTCTGCCTTGAGGTAGGTTTCGTCGTTCATCACTAATTTGTCAGCATCGTCGTGTACAGCTTCCGAGATCGTGGTTTGGCAGTCTTCTAAATTTCCAGTTGGACAGTGCTTCATTATTTTCAATTTTTCAATAGTGCGTACATACTATGAAATCAATAGGTTTCTTTGTTGGAGTCAATGTCATGTCATTGGGGCTCAAATCCTCGCATGTTTTGATTTTTTGGAATGACCCCCTATATCAGCTACCTTCCTAAAAGACGTCCTACGTCAAAAATGAGTAGTAGCATGGACGATGGAATTAACTCAAGCGTTTCGTCGGTTTGTCTGTCACTTTAATTCATCCTCTAAATGCATGTAAACAAGCCACCGATAAATGTTAAAGAAGTGAGATTAGCTTCGCCCCTGCCACACTTTATAACAGCAATATAGAGATTGTTATCAGTAACCGTACACATACTTTACCGCGTATACGTATACACAATGAGTTTTTAACGGTTATGATTACAACGTTCTTTTGATTATCTTAAGGATTGTCTCTAATTACCATTAATATTTGGTAAACATGCCCTTCCCAAGTAACAATTTGGGTTTTATTGCACTTTTATGATGGCATTTAAGACCGAAATTGGTCTTGAAGACCAGCATAACAGTACAATAAAACTCACATTTTACGTGGCATCTGCTTATTTTCCTAGTGATGTTGAAGATGTACCTCCTCCAGAAGTTGCAGCGTTCGTCAACTATTGCAGAAGCCAAAATAGAGCTTTTATCATCGGATGTGATGCAAATGCGCATCACACAATATGGAGCAGCTCAGGAATCAACAAGAGGGGTGAGTCCTTATTTGATTTCATTTCTAAACATGACATAGATATATGTAATAAGGGGAATTCTCCCACTTTTGTTAATGCGATAAGGGAAGAGGTTTTGGATCTTACACTCTGTAGTTCTATACTTTCCGATCGTGTGGTAAACTGGCATGTATCAGATGAAATCTCTCTATCCGATCATAGACAAATTTTGTTTGAAATTGTAGCTAGTGATATAATCAAGGAAACCTATAGAGATGCCCGAAAAACAAATTGGGATCTATTTATCTCAAATATGAATCAATATAAACCCATCTTAAGTGATATAGATACCATCCAAGAGTTGGAAAATGGTTCTAATTACCTAATAACAAATATTAATCAAGCCTATACTGCCAGCTGTCCTCTAAAACAGCGTACGACTAACAGAAATGTCTCATGGTGGAATGATAAGTTAGGGAAACTACGCAGGAAAGCACGGAAGCTGTTCAATCGTGCTAAAACAACGTCAAACTGGTCTGAGTACAAAGAGGCCCTGAGTAATTACAACAAAGAAATAAGAAGATCGAAGCGGAAAGATTGGAGGCATATGTGTGAAAACATAGAAAGCGCTCCTGAGACTGCAAGACTTCAAAAAGTTCTCTCGAAAGATCATTCAAATGGCCTTGGGTCCCTCAAAATGACCAACGGCCAATTTACGAAAACCGCAAATGAAACTCTGGAACTAATGATGCATACTCATTTTCCAGGATCGCTCTTACTCACCGATCAAGTGCAAAATTTTAATAGCATGCAAAATGCTACAGAAGAACAAGAGGTCCGAAATGAACCTACTAGGACACTAGATATGTTCAGCGAAGAACCTACAACTTTAGCAAACTTAATTTTCTCATACTCTAGAATTGAATGGGCTATCGATTCTTTCAGTCCATTCAAATCACCTGGTCCAGATGTAATTTTTCCGGCACTTATTCAAAAGTGCAAACCGGTAATAATTCCCGCTTTAGAAAAACTATTTAGGTCAAGTTTTGTATTGGGATATATTCCAAAAATGTGGAGGAAAGTCAGGGCAATATTTATACCAAAAGCTAATAAAAAAGATAAGTCCTCTCCCAAATCATTCAGACCAATTAGTCTCTCGTCAATTTTCTTGAAATTAATGGAAAAACTGATCGATGAGTATATTAAATCTGAAATACTTCCTAAAAACCCACTAACCAAAGAGCAATTTGCTTATCAAGCAGGCAAATCAACGATAACAGCTCTTCACACTCTTGTAACAAAAATTGAAAAATCTTTCGCTACCAAAGAAATTCTTTTAGCGTCATTTCTTGATATTGAAGGCGCTTTTGATAATGCATCTTTCGTATCGATGAAGAATGCCATGAGAAATCGTGGCTTCAATGTAAGTATAATCGATTGGGTTGTGGAAATGCTATCAAACAGGGAAATATCAGCTAATCTTGGAGACACAGAAGTAAAAGTAATAGCTGTCAAAGGCTGTCCTCAAGGGGGTGTCCTGTCCCCTCTTTTATGGTCTCTAGTAGTTGATGATCTTCTCGTTAAACTGAAGCATAAAGGATTTGAAACAATCGGATTTGCGGATGATATTGTTATCATAGTCCGCGGAAAGTACGATACCATCATCTCTGATAGAATGCAAAGCGCATTAAACTTCACATTATCATGGTGTAAATGCGAGGGATTGAGCATAAATCCTACGAAAACAACAATTGTGCCATTTACTAAAAGACGCAAAGTGTCTTTCACCGATTTAAAACTAGGAGACGTAAAGTTGTCTCTATCTACAGATGTCAAGTATTTGGGCGTTACCTTAGATAAACAACTTTGTTGGAACACGCATATCGAACAACAAACAAGTAAAGCAATAAATGCTTTTTGGGTCTGTAAAAGAACCTTCGGTAAAAAATGGGGTCTTAAACCAAATATGATTTACTGGATATACTCAGCAATAGTTAAACCTAGAATCACTTATGCATCGCTTATCTGGTGGCCGAAAACAAAACAAAAAACGGCTCATATTAAGTTGAACAAGTTACAAAGGCTTGCTACCATCTCCATAACAGGAGCTATGAGTAGCACTCCCTCTAAAGCCTTAGAAGCTCTACTCAATCTTCTTCCTCTACATCAATTCATCCAATTGGATGCTATGAAAAGTGCTTTGAGGCTCAAGCGATCCATGAGGTTCTTCGATGGGGATCTCGTTGGACACTTGAGTATTCTCAAAGAGTTTTCCATAAATCCCTTAATATTAATGAACGAAGACCATATGCCTAAGCGTAACTACTTCGATCACAAATTTCGTGTTCTTGATTTTACGCGTTCTGATTGGAATGCCAGAGAACCTAACTTTCGCTCAGGATCACTGGTGTTCTACACAGACGGATCAAGACAAAATAACATGGCAGGTGCTGGTATAACAGGCCCAGGGATTAACGTTTCAGTTTCAATGGGAAAACATCCCACTGTATTTCAAGCAGAAATATATGCAATACTAGAGTGTGTATCTATCTGCATAAAAAGAAACTACAAAAATGCAAATATATGCATTTGCTCGGATAGTCAAGCAGCATTGAATGCTTTAAAATCAAAAACTCACACTTCTAAACTGGTGTGGGAATGCATAAAACTGTTGGAAAAACTTTCCTGTCGCAATATGGTCAACCTCTATTGGGTTCCTGGTCACTGCGGAATCAAAGGGAACGAAACTGCTGATCAATTGGCAAAGAAGGGGTCATCCATGCAGTTCATAGGACCCGAACCCTTTTTTGGACTATCTTCATGTGCCCTTAAAATGGAACTTAGGAATTTGGAAAAACTAAAGGTACAGTCTAACTGGAATATTACCTCGAATGCCCGGCAATCGAAACGTTTCATAGAGCCAAATGCTCTTCAATCACAAAAACTATTAAACCTTTCAAAATCCGACTTGAGCACATACACCGGTTTGATAACAGGACATTGTCCTTGTAAGTACCACCTGAAACTCATCGGTAAACTTAATGAAGCTAACTGTCGCTTTTGTAATCATGAAATTGAAAGCTCCGAACATTTGTTGTGCGACTGTGTTGCACTATATCATAAACGACGTAGATATCTTGATAAGGGGCTGACTCAGCCCTGTGATATTTGGAATGCTGCTCCTAATCAGGTGATAAATTTCATACGAAATGCATCACCTGATTGGGATAAATGCCAACAGTAGTTGAGGTGGCTCATCAAACTTTGATAGCTCACTGATACGACATGGCATAAATTAAAAGAGGACACACCACAATAGATCAAAATAATGGTCGCAGTGGTAAGTCCCCAACACGGGAAAAAAAAAAAAAAAAAACTCACATTGTTGCTTGGGTTGTGATTACTAAAAATTAATTATTATCGATTATAAGATTATCGTTAATTCGTTAATCGTTGGTTAAGTATTAAGACGTAAATGAAAGTAAAAAGCAAAGCCATGTGTATAAACGACTTTAAGAGCTGCACCCTTCTTTATCGACAGAGTTCGCAGCCGGTTATTAGAGTACATGAAAACTACGAGGCTAGTGTAAAGATCTTACTGACTCAATAGCCGGCACCGCCCAGTTGAGATGCGAACCTACGATGACTGGCTCGTTTGACCAGCATCGTACCCCGGAACTAACTGGGCGGTTAAATGAAAGTAATCTTACTTGTATACACCTTACTGGAAACCCCTTGCGCACACACGATTTATTGTTGCAGTTGGTGGTTTTCCCAAAGTACTGTTGTAGAGTTTTTCGAACTAAAGAAACACAAACCACTAACACAGCCAGGGATGGTCTGATTACTTTGACTCAATTTCTGATTCATTTGACAGTAGCGTCTTAGCCGAGCAAATCATTCGTAGAACTAGTTATTAGGGTAAAGAACCGGTTTTAAGCAGTCTAAGCGGGTCACTGATTGTTTTACCTTATTACAAGCGATGGGTTGACTAAGTGGGGGATATCAGCATACCAATCTTCTGGCTATCTTTAGTTCTTCAAGCTGTTACCATTGGAAGACACTATTGTTCAGCTAAACTTTTGATTTTTCGCTTTAAAAGTTGGAGTGGTGGAACTAATTTTGATCAGACCGAACATATTTTCACCCTCAAGGTGCTTTTTTAAGCAAAATTCTGAAATCTGAATTTTTTTACGTCCCCGTAAAAAATCCCTCGAACTATTCCCCCTATTCAGTAAGTTCGCGTTCCTATCCGCGACCTACTAATCGGCATCTGATGCGTAATCGGCATAGCGTATCGGCATAGATGCGTGAAATGCCATCTGTCTAAATTGTTTATCGGGGCATACACTCACCGCACCGTTCGGTAAACGGTATTCGTCGTCTCTTTTATTCTCTAGTGTTCTTATGGGAAACTGCGAGTTTGACGTCTCACTCGCTGTTCATAAGGATGGTGGGAGAACAAAAGAGGTAAACATAGCAGTACGCACGGTCCGACTTAGAACAGTGTTGTCAAAGCAAATAACATTGAAACACATCGTTGCTTCATTAAATCACTGAGAAAATCTTCGAACATTATTGAAAAAGCTGTTTTTTCTGTTGTTTTTCATAAAGAAAAATTAATTATTTCTCTTGAAAGTATTGAACCACATTTTCACCATTGGAGGTTTCAGTTAATTTCAAACCTATAATTCTTATTTCCAGAACCGAAACAGTGTCTTGGCAACACGATGGTTCATCAGTTATGCTGCAGCTGCTGCTACTGGTGAACAGGTTCCGTCAATTCAGAATTTGTTTTCAGTTTTGTTAAAAAATAATAAAACTTTCGGCTAGTGACAAAGCCTTAGATTATAGAAAAAAAAAAGTGAATAATATGGTATGTGACAATTGAGTGCTTGACTTTTAGAGTGGTTGTAATCAGTGCTGAAAAATGTGATGGATTCGTTAGTAGCGAGGTGGCGATTGCCTTTAGCAGCTGAAAAAATGTACGTTTTTGAACAACAATTTTAATTAATCATATTTCTTGTCGGAAACCCAGTAAATTGTGTTTGTGTGAATCAAATGTCTGGTTAAGTGATTTGTGAAGATGATCCTATCAAAAGATTTTGAAAATATGAATAAAAAAGTGCATTTTCGGCTCATTTATTCATAACTGATTAAAATAGGTGACACTGCTTAACTCGTTCCTTACCCTATCTACAATTTTGCTGAATAAAGTTTTGCTGTATTTTTTGTAGTTACGGTGCTAAAATGCTAGCAGCTCATTGGTAACTAAATGAACGTTCACTGGGACTTTAATCAGGTTACGGACATCTGAACATTGTTGTATTACAAATTTTTAACACCGATTTTGGATACCTTCTTTTTCGGGCCCACAAAAAATCCTGCCCCGGATGACAGTCTGTTAGTGAGGTACTCGCACCAGCAGTAGTTTAAATGAGACATGTATTAGTTTCAGCTTTGTACAAAGCGTGTAGGGAGCGCTTATCACGAAAACGTGGCGTCCTGGTTTTGCTTACTGACAAGGCTCTTATGTACAAGACTAGCTGTAACCCGCGTGTGTCGTTTAGCGTCTAATTGAGAGTGAATCGGTGGTATGCTATGGAACGCTAACACTATATAACTCAGCGAGATGCAACTACGTTAGTTTTGCTTGTGTTGAATGCAATCTGATGCAATCTGATATAGAGTAAGGAGGGGTAAAAGTGCGATGCGGGTAAAAGTGCGATTCAATGATTTATAGGTGCAGATTCCGAGTAAATTAATTACATTGGCATGGATGGGTGAGTACTTTGACAGCTTGAATTTAACGTAAACTTTGAATACTTGCGAAGCATAGTTGCTGAGTTATGGGGAAATGTTATTTTGGGGCGGTTTTGATGCAATTTTTCGTTATACGGCAAATACGATATCAACAGGAGGATATTACTTGTTGAAAATTTGTAGCAGCGTTTTACATCACTCACATATCTGTTTTGAAAATACGGTGAAAAGAATTTACAAAATATATTTCGCTTTTCCGTAATTTTATCTAACCCCGTCAAGCGCCTAGCGGGGTACAAGTGCGATTCGCGGACGGGGCAAAAGTGCGATCCATGGATGAGGCAAAAATGTATAGCTAATTATATACAGCTTTAGGCACTACATTACAGATACTAGAAATGGAAGATCTGCAGAAAACTGTGTGCTCTACAGATGTTGGCCGAAGGAAAACAATGTTTTTCCGCTGATGAAACAAAAAAACAAACGTTTGGAAAAGTTTCGATCTGACAGGGGCTGCAATACACCAGCGCAAAATGGAAAAGGTGCAAATTGAAAATATTCCTTACCGAAACATAACGCAGATTAAGGAGAATATGGTTTTGTTAGCTACTGCTGTGCTAAATTCATGGATCGATTCATGGAAAACTTTTGCCCCGCTAGTGGAGTAAAAGAGCGAATTGGCACTTGATCAGAAGAATGAAAAATTTATTTTACATAATACTATTATTCCAGACGATTTATAGTTGAATGTGAAGATATTAAGTTACTGCATCACTGTAAAATATATTTTGTTGTTGTCCTTCTTTATATCTCAAGAAAATTGATGACAACTACAAACATCGCACTTATGCCCCGCCCTACTCTAATTGCCCAAGTAACCAAAAGTTTCGATAAAAGCGGATTATCGAAATGATCATGAATAGAACTCTATTCAGCCTTATTTTTAAGTAATTAACGGTACTTTCAAGTTCGTGTTTGATGATTAAACTTTGGAGGGAATACAAAACAACTTTTAATAGAACTAGAAAGTTCGCAAAAAGTTCACTTAAGTAGCTGTATAGAACGCTGTTCAGCTAAAAAAGAAAGAAACAATAATCTTAAAAATAAAAAAGATTGGGGGAATTTTCCCACTTCTTCCTGTTTTGTAGATTCATGACATTTCCCATTTAAACTAAGGCATTTAATAATTTCGGTTAATAGTGATAACCCACATCAATTATTTTATTTGCATTGATTCTACTCGATGTGCTAATTTCTCATTGACCACAGCCCCGAAACGAACTTGCACTCAAGCACAACTCAAAAGCAGAATTCATGTCGCTAGCGGCGTCAGAGATGGTGCAATACATCAGGATAGGCTTGCAACGCGGTACGCTCGGGTTCAAATCCAGCAGCGGTAGGTTACAGTTTTTTATTTGGTCTATCTTAATCGCATGAACCGACTTTACAGCAGTTAGGAGAAGGCGGAGGTAGAAAATAGAAACGTATAAGAATAGAACTTAAAGTGTTTTTTTATAAATATTTGGCAAAGTTTCTTTAGAAGCTGCTTAGCGCTCTATGCAGCGAACCCAAAGCAACTTTGAAATTTGGGCAATTACAGGTAAAGCTGCTTAGCAAGCTATATATCCATAGACATAAAGCTTATTAACCTTCCTTAGACACCATTATCCAAACTCTTAGTTACTTTCAAGTTGGATGTTGAACTTTCAAGCCGCATGCTGAACTTTCAAGTTGCTTCAGATATTAACGGTACTTTATTAAGAATGAAGTTCGGTTTACAAATGTAGTATCTGATTGTTCAGCATGAAAATTCTGCGGAACTAAATTAGAACCAAATCTGAACTTCCAAGTTTGTTCCTTATGTGAAATTTGAACTTTTGGTTGCTTGGGTGGTTTGTGTCTTTGCTTGATGTGGGCGATTCTTACCACGAAAATATCGCACCTGATCGCCTGGTTTCCATATTCTATTATCAATATTTCAGCATTTTGATTATGCGTTCAACAGTTATCATCATTCGAAGACTAGATTATGTGAATGTGAAAACTAATTGTGAATTGGGTATTGAAAATTGATAAATGAAAAGCGGGAATTGGGAATTAGAAATAAAAAAGCAAAAGAACCAATAATTAAGAATTCAGAACCGAAAATGAAAAATTGAGAAAAGAGAATTGAAAATTGCTAAGAGAGAATTGAAAATTGGAAAGAGTTAATTGAAAATTAAAGTGGCCGACTGAGAACTGAAAACCTCTGACTGTGAACTGAAAAATCACTGACTGAGAATTGAAACTAGTTGACTCCAAAAGGGCCGTGAATACAGAGTACCTATGCACCATTTGTTCGTTGACTTCAAAGCCGCATATGATACCATCGACCGGAAAGAGCTATGGAAAATCATGGACGAGAACAGTTTCCCCAGGAAATTTATCAAGCTGATTAAATCTACGATGGATGGTACACAGACTGTGTTCGGATTTTGGGTGGATTGTCAAGTTCATTCGAATCACACAGAGGGCTTCGTCAAGGTTATGGTCTCTCATGCTGTTATCTGCCTTTCAACGTAGCGCTACAGGGTGTTATAAACCGAACGGATATCAACACGCGGGGCACGAGCTTCAACAAATCTAGTCAATTCGTCTGCTTTGCCGATGACATGGATATTATCGGCACCCCATCTGTGGAGGTGGCTGTACAGTACACCAGACTAAAGTGCGAAGCAGAAAGGATTGGGTTGAGGATAAATACATCTAAAACAAAGCGTATGCTGGCCAGCGGAACCGAGACCGACCGACGCCGTTTGGGCAGCAGCATAATGATCGACGGCGATGAGTTTGAGGTAGTCGACGAATTTGTCTACCTTGGCTCACTGGAAACGGCGGACATTCGAAGGCGTATTATCAGCGGAAGTCGTGTTTACTATGTGCTTTACAAGCAATTGCGGTCGAGCAGGCTAAGTCCCCGTACAAAGTGCACCCTGTACAAGACGCTTATAAGACCGGTTGTTCTCTACGGGCTTGAAACATGGACAATACTCCAGGAGGACTTGCGAGTGCTCGGAGTTTTCGAACGACGAGTGCTAAGAACGATCTTCGGCGGCGTACAAGAGAACGGAGTATGGAGGCGGAGGTTGAACCATGAACTCGAACAGCTCTATGGCGAACCCAGCATCCAAAAGATGGCTAAAGCTGGACGGATACGATAGGCAAGAGCATGTGGCTAGAATGCCGGACAACTACCCTGCAAAGATGCTGTTCGCCCCAAATCCGATAGGATCAAGACGACCAGGAGCACAGCGAGCAAGATGGATAGACCAGGTGGAGCGAGATCTGGTGGAGACTAGGGATTGTAAACAGTTGACTGAGGCTTGAAATAGATGACTGAGAATGGAAAATAGTTGATTGAGGATTGAAAATAGCTGGCTGAAGATGAAAAAACTGACTGAGGACTGAAAATAGCTGACTGACGATTGAAAATAGTTGACTGAGGATTGAAAATAGCTGACTGAGGTTTGAAAATAGCTGTCTGAAGACTGAAAATAGCTGACTGAGCATTGAAAATAGCTGACTGAGGATTGAAAATAGCTGACTGAGGATTTAAAATAGCTAACCGAGGATTGAAAATAACTGACTGAGGATTGAAAATAGTTGACTGAGGATTGAAAATAGCTGACTGATGACTGAAAATAGCTGACTGAGAAAATAGCTGACTGATGATTGAAACAGAGAGTAGAGAGCGGGAAGTAAAGAGTAGAGAGTAGAAAATAGAGAGTAGAGTGTAGAGTAGTGAATAGTAGGCTTCATTTCCGGTGTTTTGCCCAGTAGACTACTCATTGGACTACAGCGCCACAGTTAAACAGAATTCTAAAAAGTAGTGTAAAGGGCAATTGTAGAATTAATTATTATCTATAATATTGTTGAAGAAAGTATAGTTTAACGACCCCTAACTCTCCGTTCTTTACTACTATAATATTGTTGATGAAAGTATAGTTTAACGACCCCTAATTCTCCGCTCTTTACTATTCACGTCTTATCCTACTCTAGAGATACTATAAAATTGGTTTCCTCACTTTCACCATTCCCTCCGTATATTGGAAAGACTACGGCTATAAAAAGTTAATGACACCTGACTTCGTTGCACGTCAGGACAAAAACATGAGGTTGAGACTAAAAAATATAACATATTTAATAATAAAGTATTCAATTCTCATTTGTTATTAAAGTTTCATCCAGTTCATCATTCCTTGCACCAGAATCTCCTTCACTTTACAAAAAAATAGCAGTTTTACAGTTGCAGGTAAAAGCGAATTCGAATTCGAATCGAATCCGCAGTATCAGCTATTGCATAATATGTATCTATCCACCCAACTAGCTATATTTTATCATCATATAAAAAATTTATGTAAATCATAAATTGTTCATTTTTTCTGTCATTCTAAACTGTTGGGAAGGGTAATCTTCAAAGCGAATTTTATGACACGATCATTGCCAATACCTCATAAACAAATTGATTAATACTACAGAAAGTTCTTTTTAGTTTTCCAAAGCTAAACACCACGGCAGCAACACGGTTTACGCCCTTCCAATAAATCAAGATGCAAATGAGCCTTCCAGCAATAATCATGTTACATAGTTGGTGAGTACTTTTTGCGCAACTACACCCTCAGCAGGGATCTGTGAAACCACACAATATTTACGGCTCAAATAAATATCGGGCCCGAACGAAGCATCATTGTCGCCCTTCTGACCGTGGTCTCGAGTCGAGTCTTGAGGTCCGTCCTGTCTTGCCGCCTGTCCGGGACCGACCGTAAGCAACGGGTCGGCAGGACTAATGGAAATCGACATCTTTCTAGATAAAAAGTGGTCGACTAGCATCGACAATAGCCGGCATTTAACTATAAGAAAATCAACGAAGGGGGCACCAGAGAGCAAAAGTTTTGCCTCTTTAATGGCTTTTCGAAGTTCAACGTCACAGCAGCAGCATCAGCAGCAACACCATGCAGAAACCCGCTGCGAAACTGCATAATAAAGTTTCTCGCCGTTTTTCTTACATATGCCATAGGTACATGAGATCGTAGCTTTACCGGGGTCCCTCCATCATTGCGGAGGAAATTGATTGGGGAACTTGAACTGATCGCTCTAGAACTCCACTATAGTGCAATCGTGGCGACTGGATCTATTGTACGGCCGGTCGACCTTCAGCCCGGGTGGTTGCTGCTCCCAGCAGGATTTATGCAGGTGTTCTGGCAAAATTATATTCTCAACCCTATCGATAGTTAGATGGAGGGAGAATGCGCCCGAAGTGCAAGAATCGAGAATTATTTGCATTTTCTACTCAATAAATCAGACAGTAAATTCCCGCCGGACAGACAACGAGCAAAGTTCTCAAACCATTCACCAACGAAGGCTAAAAATGGCGTAATTTAAGAGAGGTTCACCAGCCAAAAAAAATTGTTTCTTACGCTAACGGAAGGCATAAATAAAATCCACAATTAGGCTGCTGCCGTAATGCAGTTTGCAAAGTGCATTACCCCCATTCCGAAGGCTTCTGGGAAGGATGCGAACTGTGTATTTATAATTGTTTCGTTTCGTTCGAGAAGCTGATTGTAATCTGCATGTTTTTCGTCGTTTCGTATAGAAATAAACGCTTTTGGGTGAGTACTTTCACGAGGGTTGTAAAATTGTTATGATATCCAACGAAAAAATAAACAGAAATAAATTATCGTTACCATTCTGATGAGCAAATAAAACCGTTAATCGCTCGTTAGGACGGCAATCAGTTGACTCGTGCCCGCCTTCGCAAACACAAATGACAAACCATTCCCGTGTCCCGTGTCCGTGGTCGCAAAAATGCTAATAGTTGCCAGAACGAACGGATAACGAATTTGTCCCACATGTGCACTATAATTTCGTCAATTTATTAGCGAATGCCCCACCTCATCCCAATTGGTGATGATTTTATTCTTCCAACCATCCGGAGAGTTTGTCTCCGCCGGCAAAATTTACGGCTCACAATTAATTTTCGCACATAATTAACCACTAGTCCGAGCGGGAGAGCTAAACTATTTTTTGTGCCATTTGTAATAGTTTGTCCTGATTAGACCCACCGCCACAGTCCCGGTCTAAATTGTCCATTTCAACGACCGTCCGATTTGAGTGGGAACATAGAAATTGCATATTTCAGTCTAAATATATATATTGAAAATCACACAACTAGCAAACCTGCAATCGAAAAATCACTGGAAATTGAAATCACCATTTGGGTGGAAAATTTATCACGAATCGGGCGACCGAAGTCGGTGGCGGAGGCGTCTGCTTTCATAAATATACATGATATCGAAATAACAAGAGTCGTTGGTAGCGCGGTAAATGGTTGCCACGAAATCGTTCATCGTTTCTCCAGCACTTCCATCCTAGTCCACCCATTTGCAACTGCCATCCCCACCACCAACCGTACCGTGTGGAAATGTTGTACGATAAAAACTTGTTTTGTGTGACAATTTCGTAGTATTATAATGTAACAAGTTTAATGAAAAACAGTTAGTATTGAGATATGCAATTCATATTGATGGTCCCAACTGACTTCCTTGAGGTACACCAGGTGTTTCGAAAAACTACTAAACGAACTCGTTGTTTTTTTAGGTAGGATTGGAACAGACAGTATCTAACATTCATCCAAGCAATGGCTCAAGGTCAAGCTCAGCGTTAAGCCCAATCACAAGTTCAAACTCAAACTCTAACCCAATTCCAAGCTTAACTCGGATCCAAATCTATGCTCAAACCTGAGTCCATGTTCAAATCAAAGCCCAAGTGCAGATTAACATCCAAGCCCGGATTCAAAACCATTTGCAAGTTCGAGTCCAAGCTCAAGTCCAAATTCAAGTCCAAATCCAGGTCCAAGTTCAAGTCCAAGTCCAAGTCCAAGTCCAAGTCCAAGTCCAAGTCCAAGTCCAAGTCCAAGTCCAAGTCCAAGTCCAAGTCCAAGTCCAAGTCCAAGTCCAAGTCCAAGTCCAAGTCCAAGTCCAAGTCCATGTCCAAGTCCAAGTCCAAGTCCAAGTCCAAGTCCAAGTCCAAGTCCAAGTCCAAGTCCAAGTCCAAGTCCAAGTCCAAGTCCAAGTCCAAGTCCAAGTCCAAGTCCAAGTCCAAGTCCAAGTCCAAGTCCAAGTCCAAGTCCAAGTCCAAGTCCAAGTCCAAGTCCAAGTCCAAGTCCAAGTCCAAGTCCAAGTCCAAGTCCAAGTCCAAGTCCAAGTCCAAGTCCAAGTCCAAGTCCAAGTCCAAGTCCAAGTCCAAGTCCAAGTCCAAGTCCAAGTCCAAGTCCAAGTCCAAGTCCAAGTCCAAGTCCAAGTCCAAGTCCAAGTCCAAGTCCAAGTCCAAGTCCAAGTTCAAATCCTAGTCTACGCCCAAGTCCAAGTCCAAGCACAAGTCCAAGTCCAAGCCGAAATCCAAGTCCAAGCCCAAGTCCAAGTCCAAATTTAAAACCAAGTGTAAGTTCAAGTTTACATTCGAGTCAATTTTCAATCAAAATTTTTTGGCAGATTTTATGAAACGCAGCCGAAAAAGTTTCCTAGAGAGCATCAATCTCAAGGAACGAATATCATCAGAAATTTACCACACGACCGCGATGGTTTAGCAGGGTATACATTAGCAATTAGACCATCTTCAGTACACTTAAACCGATAAACGGTGAGTTACCCTGCTTGCCCAAACCAAACTCCCACCACAACACGGTGCCGCTCCATGCACCGTTGAACCGAACCAAGCGACCGAGCCACTGCACCAGCAGCAGAAAAAATCGAGCACCGTAAAACTAAATCAAATTTACATCTAATCCAATATATAGATAGCAGGCGTCCCAGCCGGCAGCGGACCTGCCTGCCAGTAGGAAGTGGAGAAAACCGCCGATAATACGACCGGTCATGACGATCATCAAATTGATAGTGGCAGGTCACCAACAAGGACCGACGGACGACGACGCGGTGGCCAGCAGCCGGGATGGTGACGCGAGGAACCGAAAATAACCATCAAATCGAATAACATATGAAGATTTAAATGATTGTTACGAGCGGATTATTAGCCGGCGAGAATATTTCATTAGCGACTGAGATAAGCGATGCGATGCAAGGAAGCAAGCGAGAACGCTCCTGCCTGAACGTTCTACCCGAAGAGAACCAGCAGCGGGGCTCTGAAGGAGGCTGGCGCAAAGTAAACCGGTTCGATGGATTGCAATTATCAGCCTCATCATTGTCGGATTCGTATCGTTTCGTATCCTATCGAGCCGTATCGTGGTTGTCATCTTATGAATCATGATGCGCCAGCCACGCAAATGGGATTGAAGGTGGAAGTCGACGATTCCGACGCGGTGATTGCCTTCGAAATCAAATTTGTAACTCAAAAAGTCTTTTGCAGTCTGATTATTTCAACGTTAGGTTTGTGAGAAGCAATCTTCCACAACTATTTTTGGAAAAATTGTCAAATTCACACACCGAACTGGTAGGAGCGGCAGAAAAAAAGCACCATCCGACCATCCGAACATATTGCCAAGCTGCTGTTCGTTCTTTGCTTGAATAACGAAATTTTCGACTATCTTCCCGCGGTTGGTTGGCAGGTTGCCGGAATGAACGGCTGAGGAATCCCGTCCCAGCCTGCCCGATTCCTGCACTCTTGCATGGGTTTTTGTGAGCCGAACTCGAAACTCAATATAGATATGCAAATTTTCGGAATTTAAATTATCTGAATTTTAAATTCAAGTTATATAACTGAATAAGAAACTGTTGAGCTGCTGGCGGAGGCCAGAAGCACCGTACAGCCGAGAACAACCGAAAGCGAACACTGTAAACATAACATTGACCTGATGTTGAGCGTTTCTTTTTCTCCTGCCTGGTCCTGCCGGTCGTCGTCGTCGTCGTCATGCTTGCAAGCGAGCTAGCTTGGCGAAATGCGATGCTTTCGCACGGCTCATAAGCGACCATCGGAGGAGATTGGATGACAGATGACTTTGAGCTGATGACTTATTTTGGCAAGATTACCCGTCAACCTTCCAAGGAACGGTGAATGGCAGACTACACGGCTGTCACTTTGTTTTCGTATGCATAATATCAATGATTGATCTCTGCTATCGGGGTGAGTCTCCGTCACCGGACTCCGGCAAGACGGATTCGATGGTTCTCTGCCATCGACACCACTGCTGGTTTGAAAAGGTCGTACCAGCAGAGCATTGTCCGAGGAAGTGATTAGACGATACAAACAGATTAGGATGGATTGAATGATGACTTGGGAACGTTATAACAGGCTTTATACCGGGCAGATTGCGCTGTTTCAATAACAAGTTTGTAAATTTCCTAGTACCTAACAATTTGAGTTTTTTTCTTACACCGATTCAAGTGGTGGAAATGAAATATGAAAATAGTAGGAGAGTGACGTGATTTATTTCTTCACAATTCACATGGCAGACGTTCTCCAGTAAATATTGCACTTCTGCGCTTAAAAATATGGTGGCCCAACCATGACTACACGAGTATCCCGACCTCTACAATGAGCCATTTTGTAGCATTTTGTTTTACCCTGCCCACCTGCACACCTTACTGGATGGAATTTTTCTATGGTCTTAGTGTGGAGCACAACACACTTAATAAATTTTCAATATTTATCTTCATAATTGCATTTCATTTCGTTTCTTGTAGAAAGGTTCACTGCGCCCGGGCCCGGTTCACTTTTTTGTAAGATTTACTCACTGAACGCGTGTTTGGAATACATGAATGGGTCACCAAATCGTTATATGAGTGCAATAAACCGTGAACTCTTGTTTTTTCTTCAGGAAGCTGAGAAGGGGAAAAGCTTTTACTCATAAAAAAAAAATTTCGTCATTGTAAAAACAACGGTCCTCAAGTGGATCATTGATATCAGAGGGTCATTAATGTCTTTTTTTGGAAAGGCAGTGTTTGATGCGAAGAATGATAGATTGGATGAACTGGCAAATTTCGATATTGAACAAAAATATATCGGGTTCTGCAATGGCAGGTAGGGCTCACATCCACGCTCTTTCGGTTGGTATTCGAATGTTTTATTTACTAAACTGCTGCCGTCCGTTATATTAGGTAGACTGATAACTAATTTTGTTTGATTCCCAATTCTATAGTCCATGAACATTTAAAAACATCGAAGTATTTCTGCGAGGGCCTCCAGTGCTCTTTGAAAATCGCATAATTTTGTCCCAGCACAACATGTGGGCGACACAATGAAAAATTTCAGCGGTTTAAATAGTCTAATAACGCCAAAAATTACAAAGCTGCGCTGCCAGAAAAGAACGAAGCTCTTCTTGAGGACTGTTGCAAGTTGCAACACAATCAAAACGGCTATCAACTCTTTTCTAGTTATTGTCTTTCACTTTTCTGTCTGATTTCTCTCTGTTTTATGTTTGTTTTCTGTATATTTTATGTCTGTTTTCTCTCTGTTTTCTATCTGTTTCCTATCTGTTTCCTGCCTCCTTTCTATCTTTCTGTTTTCTCTCTGTTTCCTGCCTCCTTTCTGGCTGACTGTCTATTTTCTGCCTGTATTTTCTCTGTTTTCTCACTGTTTTCTGTGCGAAGAACAAATTGCATGGCGATGAATGTAGAAGTATAATATATAAGCAGAACGCTGCAGAAGAACTTACAGCGAACTGAAATCTTCCGGGTGAAAAAGCGCTGGAGTATTATTGCGAAACCCGCAATCGTGCGGCATAATTTTCTCTCACGCGCGATCTTGTTCTAACGAACAGATTGTGATGAGCATCTCTGTTGGACTCTCTGTCTTATTTTTTAATGCACTGTTAGCAGTTTTTGTGAGCATGCATTTAGCTATCAGCCACAGTCGTCGCTCAAGGGCAACCCGAGCAGTTGATAGCGATCGCTCGCAAGACCCGCACTATCACCATCGTGTACAAGCGAGGGCATGTAGTCATACATTTCAGTGTGGCGGTCGCGGGCTGTTGGCAGCTCATGAGTTGTTGGATTCGTGAGCGGGTTGTGCAGAAAGACGCAATGAAGCAGTGCGCTCACTAGTGTACAGGTTTTTACTTATTTTTTATTGTTTATAATATTTTATCTGAACAATGTTCTTAATAAAGTCTTACAAAAATGTTATATCTCTTAAGTTTTGTCACAAATTTCTGTGTAGTTCCTTAAAATCGGATTTTTTTCAGTTAATAGTCCTAGTTCTAGCGGTAATGGTTTCTTGACATAAACCAAACAACGTGCGTTGATAATTAGTTTTTAGCAGGCCAGTTGAGCGAAGGTCACATTGCGAAGCACAGAATTTTATGAGAGACAAAAGCGTCGGTTCATCAATGTCACTATTCATCAGTTTCGCAATAAAAATAGCCTGATGCATTTTACGACGGCGCTCGAGCTTATTCCAGTAGACGGCAACGGTCTGGATACGGCGGTACGTTAATAGAATCACGCCAAGGAAGCTCACGTAGTGTAAGTCGGGTAAATCTTTTCTAGATATGTTCAGTCCGCAAATTCCAACACAACTGGTATGGGAATCAGGCTAAATCAGGGGCTCCATAGCCGCAAGGTTACCGAGTCTGCTTTGACAAGCGAGTGGTCGTGGGTTCGAATCTTAGTAGAATCAGACCATTCGATGTCAAATGACTGATAATGAGTGATGCGGATATTGTGAAGCGACTAAAACACGGCAGGCTACAAGGGGCTGGCCACGTAGCAAGGATGCCGAAAAAGAGACCGGCTAAAACAATATTTAGCAGAGAACCCGACACAGGTCGACGACTCCAAGGCAAATCCCGTACCCATTGGATGAACGCAGTTGACATAAATGCTAGAGCAGCGAATGTTAGGGGCGACTGCAGAGCGGCAGCCCAAGACTGAGAAACATGGAGACGTCTCCTGAATTCGTCATGGATTCGTTAAGAGGATTGTCGCCGAAAAAAGTAAAACTAAAGAAAAGTAAGTAATGAAAAGAAGCGAGCTTAGAGACAACGAGACAACTTTAGCTTCATTCCGTCGACACGATAGTAAAACAACATTTTAAAATTCGGTGAAACGTTATAACTTCACATTTGGTAATGCTGATCACGAACCAGTTCCTACGACACCAGCCAACGAAATCAATTAGCAAAGCTTGCAGACGACACCAATCTTCAATGTTTCTAACTGATAAATGCTATTTTAGATCATCAGTTTATACTAATTTGCAGCCAGATGGTAGTGACAGAGTTATGTCGTTGAAGAACAACATGAATAATAGGGGGCCAACGTTTCTTCCTTACGGCACATCTGAATTATTGGTAAACTGCGAAGATATATGTGTACCGCCTTTAACGCGTAAGTAGCTCCAAATCGCGAAATTTTACGCAGAAGCGTTCTGTGATCAATACGATCGAACACGGCTTTTAAATCAGTGTTAATAACATCAAGTTGTGTTTTCTAATTGTGCTTTTCTATTTTCGCAAAGCTCAAGTAAGTTTCTACCTATCAGAGCAACCCGACACGAGTCCATGTTGGGATGTAGAGATATAATTTTTCGTACGAGAAAGTATGACACCGCTAACTCTAATCTCAAATAGCTTAGGGCCAGCCGAAAGTCTCACGTACTGCCGGTCTCCAGATTCAAACACTGCAGATATAAAATTAGATAGGCTAAAATTAGACATAGTGACAGCAGGAATTTCATCGTGACCCGCCGGGTATGATTGTTTTACTTTCTTTGCGGCCGCCAAAATAGCGGGTTGCAAAATGTAGAGCAAGGCGGGGTAAAAGTGCGATGAGGGTAAAAGTGCGATTTAATGATGCGAGTGCGATTTAATGATTTATCGTTATTTTAGGGCGGTTTTAAAGTAATTTTTTGTTATACAGGTAATACGATACCAACAGGAGGATATTACTTGTTGAAAATTTGCAGCAGTGTTTTACATCACTCGCATAGGGTAGACGCACCATTAGTGGTGGTAGTACCAGTAGTGGTGGAAACTTGAATTATTCCAATATTTTTGCATATTTTGGTACAAGTTTGGTAAGTATCGAACTACCAGTAACAGTATTATTTGATAGGTATCTAACTTGTACCAAAATCTGCAAAAATTATGGAATAATTCGAGTTTCCACCACTACTGGTACTACCACCACTAATGGTGCGTTTACCCTATCTGTTTTGAAAATACGGTGAAAAGAGTTTACAAAATATATTTCGCTTTTCCATAATTTAATCAAACCCCGTCAAGCGCCTAGCGGGGAAAAAGTGCGATTCACGAAAGGAGCAAAATTGCGATTCATGGACGAGGCAAAAATGTGTGGCTAATTATATACAGCTTTTGGCACTATATTACAGATACTAGAAATGGTAGATCTGCAGAAAACTGTGTGCTCTACAGATGTTGGTCGAAGGAAAACAATGTTTTTCCGCTGATGAAACAAAAAACTACAAGGTATACAGCCCTAAGGGTTGTACGAAAGGGTGACGTAGGACTATATCAGATCATCAGATCAAAGACTAATGTAAACTGCATTTCTGGCATATGTATGTTTATAAGAATCTGTGAGTGCCATTCTTTAAGTGAATGTTTAAAAGATAAGAGCGAAATAGTCAGATTCAATTCTTCATTTAATGCATGGTGGCTTTGAAAATATGTGGACGGGCGTTCATAAGTACAACGCCTGCAACATTTGAGCATTGGCGGAATTAGTGCACATTTATAGGGGGGGCTATAGTTCCCGGCATTTTTTACGACCATTTTTTTGGTCGGCCTGGTCTATTTTTCTAGGGGGGCTGAATCTCTCTTAGCCCCCACCCCCCTAGTTCCGCCAATACCTTTGAGCCATAGAAATTTCGTTTTTAAAAATCTCTTGTGTGCATCATAAAGGTTGAAATGGTAATGAATGACAAATTTCCAAGGGGTCGGATACTCAGCACATTGTGCCGCGGCACTCCAGAGATATCAAACGGAACACCTCCGGTTCAATTTTACATATGAAATGGGAGCACTGCCAGTTGTCAAAATCAAGTAGCTGGCAGGCAGCCATGTTTTCGATGCCAACATGTTAGCGTTAACGTAAACGAATAGACAGCAAAAGGTAAAAGCACGGACACGTAGCGTACAACCAGTGCACCAAGTAGGAATGATAACCGCCAATAGAACAGACACAGCGTAGAACAGTAACCACAGTGAACCACAAAGAAATCAAAACAGCTGCACTTAGAGGGACACCATTTTTAAAATAATACACACAACCAAGACAACCAATGTTAGACACTAACACAGTTAACGACAAAACGATAAATTTTCTATTCCTCTGAAAAAGATGAAATAAATCATCGAAACTGTCGGATGTAGAGACCAAGCTCGTTTTTGACATTTTTGAGACTGATCAAGCCGAGGAAAAAAATCCAACAAGTAAACGAGATATTATATATTCGCCACTCTTCACACAAGTTAGCTCTTCAGCTGTCAGTGGGGCCCACCCCTTGCCAATTTCTGTTTTATTTGTATGTGAGTCCTTATCCCCCTACCACAGGGGTGAGAGGTCTCAAACCATCATAAAATAAATAAATTCAAAATAAATTCATTCCTCCAAGACCCCCACATGCCAAATTTGGTGCCATTTGCTTGATTAGTTCTCGAGTTATGAAGAAATATATATTTAATTTGTATGGGATCTCCCCTTCTTAAAGAAAGCAATGGTTCTAATCCACCATAGAAAAATCTCCCCCCCCCTGTTAAAAGACGGATGGCTCTCATTATACCACAGAAAAATTCCTGCCTTCCAAAAGCCCCACATGCCAAATATGGTTCCATTTGCTTGATTAGTTCTAGATTTATGAGGAAATTTGAATTTCATTTGTATGGGAGCCCCCCTCTTAGAAGAAGAAGGGGACTCAGTACATCTTAGGCAAACATCTTACCTCCGAAAACCCCCACATGCCAATTTTGGTTCCATTTGTTTGATTAGTTTTCGAGTTAAGAGGAAATTTGTATATTATTTGTATGGGAGCCCCCCCCCCTCCTAAAGAGGGAAGGGGTCTCAATTTACCATAGAAAAAATTCTTGCCTTCTGAAACCCCTACATTCCAAATTTGGTTCCTTTTCTTGATTAGTTCTCGAGTTTTGAGGAAATTTATGTTTTATTTGTATAGGAGCCCCCCACCCTCTTACGCTCCTAAAAATTGCTCTTACCCCTCTAAAAAATTGCTGGTCATTTTATCTATCCAACGACATACAAATTGTTCAGTTTCGTTCAGTAGTTTAGTAGTTATTAGCATTTGAAATCTTTCATTCAAACGTTACACTTCTATTTTCGTTTTCACAAAGTGCTACCCAGTCCCAGTATAGTAAACAAAGACATAGTCCTACGTCAAAACAAACGTTTGGGAAAGTTTCGATCTGTCGGAGGCTGCAATACACCAGCGCAAAATAGGAAAGGTGTAAATTGAGAATATTCCTTACCGAAACATACCGCAGATTGAAGATAATATGGTTTTGTTAGCTACTGCTGTGCTAATTTCATGGATTCGAACTTCGCACTTATGACCCGCGGTATTCGCATTTTTGCCCCGCTAGTGGGGTAAAAGTGCGAATCGGCACTTGATCAGAAGAATGAAGAATTTATTTTCAATAACACTATTGTTCCAGATGATTTATAGTTGAATGTAAAGACATTGAGTAGCTGCATCACTATAAAATATATTTTGTTGTTGTCCTTTATATCTCGCGAAAATTGATGACAACTTCAAATATCGCACTTATGCCCCGCCCTACTCTGTGTATGCAGCACCAGAGGTTGTTTGTCGTACGCTTGCGTCAGTGAAGTAAGCATTGGATGCTATACTCGCGTGAGAGAGGGCATCGTTTGCTTCTCACTCGATTTGCAACATTGGCCTGGAGGAGGAGAAGTGTGCAGAATTAACGCAGCTAAAACATTCTCAGGAAACGCGAGAATTCTACCGGAAACCCACGCATGCCACAAATGGGTTGTACCACTAGCCGAAATGTCTCGGGCTAAGAATGGTACTGGCTAGACAGACGACTGTGAGGTGACCGAAGAGTGAAAGCAGTACTTTGAGGAACACATACGTGGGAAGTTTTCAGGCCAACTTCGTTGACAGACGGACAGTCAACAACGAATCCAATTTCACGCTGTGGCGGATCCTGTGCACAGGTCGTAAGTACAAAGTTTGGGTGTACCGTCCGTTCGTCAACTCTAAAGCCGCATATGATTCCATTGCCTGTAAATAGCTCTGAAAAATCATGTCGGGACACGAATGTTAGTTCCGTCTCTAGTTCCGTAGTCATCGTCGAAGCTTGAAAAATACAGAAGTTATGAAGAAACATTGCCTCTTGTGGATAACCAATTTAATTGCTGTTAATAAATTCAAGTTTTATTCTTGCCTGCAATGCTTTTTAACACTAGTTCGTACATTTTAAAAGACTAATTGCCACTATTTTTTGCATTAACTTTAATAATATTCATATTTACCTAGATGTGAGATAAAAATTTGTATTACAATTGAAATTATGATCTCTCAAAAGTATGAACTCATAAACACTCATTTTGTTGATGAGTGTTTTTTAATAAAAATGCTTCATTCTACGATGTTAACTGACAAACGCTGTACAAAACTAACTCCACGATAGCTCCATTTTAGCGAACACTTTTACTTCCCCAATAAAGATTATCGTTCCAATTTGGACGCCGTTAAAACTAAAAGCTCTCTCTCTTTCAATTTCTCTGTTAGATATACAGCGCTTTTTATTGTCGCATTATTCACTGCGCTATGAAGTGAGAGATTTATTACGATCTACTGATCAAAAGCGCAGCTCCTGCCTGCGACGGGTTGCTGCGCAGATATAATTACCTTTTGTAGTATTTAAATCTGCTACCATCAACTGCTGCGAAGCAAATTATACAAAGTATTCCGAACAATAATGGACTTTCTGTGGACTGTCGCCATTAGTTGAACGAGGTAGCGACTAGCGAGCGCTCGCTGCAAGAGAACAATACACACGCCCACCACCCAGCGCAGCGTTTCCACTTCAAAAGCCCGAAAACGGAAAGAGACAGCTCTCGGTACAGTGCAAAACTCTATTAAAATTCCTTACCTTTTATATCTGGTGCAGAAGATCTGTACTGCAGTGCGGTTGCGGGCCGGAACGCGGGATGTTCTGACTCGTATTCCACTGCTTCGAAAGTTGCTGCGACAACTGCTAAGCTCGCACCGTGAGCCTGTCGGGCTGGTTCTGGTTCTGCTGGCACTGATGACACTGGTGATGACGACGACGCTGGCACTGGTGGCACGGAAGTTGGACTCGAGTTGCGGTGGCTGTGAGGTTCAAGGTGTGCTTGTATTCCATTATGTTACAATTAGTCGTCACCTGAAAAAGGGCAAAGAACGGAAAAAGAACGTGGTTAGGACTCTCTCTAGCGCGCTCGCTCGCTGCTTTAGACGCAGGCAGGCAGGGTTCAACCGGTCGTAGCCAAACATGGCGCAGGAAAAAAAACCTCCGACCGTCACTATCAGGTTCGCGGGATCATCGCAAATAGTCATCGTCGCCAATGATGCTCCAACTAACCCTCTCTGGCTCTGGCTGGTGCCAAAGGGGAAGGTGCTGGTATGGAATAAATGTATTATTTAAGCATAAATTTATCGATTCACTGAACAAGGTGTTTTTTCTTCCACTTTTGGTTCGAAATCCGTTGCTAGTGTAGAGCCGTTGGAGACGATTCTTCACTGAAGCGAATAAAAGTATTGTGAATTTTTTTGCTGTTCCTTGCTACGACACTGAACCCGTGGTGCATGGTTGAAATGCACTGAGAATAATTCACCCTGAAGTGGCTCCAAGATTGCAGTAGATGTAAAAACGTTTATGATGGAGAGCATCAGCACCGCAGGAATCGACAATACTTTTCCCGATGTGGTTGAGCGGCGGTCCAGTGGACAGACGCAGGAAGACGGCGTTCAATTTACAATTTAAAGTTTTTCACGCGCTTCGAGTGCCAAGCGAGCGGAGAAGAAAACTAGCATAACGAGTGTTGCTTCCTTCTGCGGTGCAGATCTGTTAGTGATGGCAAAACGCACAAGAAACCTCCACCAAAGCGATGAAGAAAAATCAGCATATTTATTTTTATACCATTTTAGTTCGCTCTAGAAATCGATCGGTGAAAATCGATAGCCTTTGTTCTGCGCCACACACGGATGCAATCCTGTGCGGCCGCGAGCAGTTGTTTTTTGTTTTTCTTTATCCTCGTAAAGATGGTCTTTGTGAAAATCTCTGGTCGTCCAGAAGTAGGAGAACAGAAGGAGCGGAGCTGCTGCTACCATCACCCGGGACGGGAAGGTAACCGCAAAACCGTTCATTTAATGCTGCAGCGGAAACAAACCCAGAGAGATAAAATATGCTGCTAACTGCGAATAGCACTGCTTTGTGATGCAATAAATCTAGCTAGAAATTGACGCTTACAAGGAAAAACGCTGCCTTGGAAATACGGGCTTGGGAATCCGATTATCTCCGATGGGAAACCAACGAAACGGCGGTCAGCTAGTTTAACTTGCTAATGATGTACCGGTGTGAAATCTTGTCTGCTTGAATTTCTGGTTTTCAACCTTTTCTAGCGCAATTAATGTGCCGGCTATGAACGGAAGAAGCTCTTTTAAATACTTTAGAAGCTGAACAACTGGCAAAAAATAACATTCAAATGATGTGTCACGCTGAGTTTCCGTGAACCATTCTCATTTACAGCAATTTCATCTATCAAAGTCGAATGATTAACTTATATTCGAACAGTACAGGGAAAAAACATCAAACCGACAAAAATATCCTCTTTCTTTGCGCTGAATCACATAATTTGTACAGTCAAGTGCTCTCGACATTCCTTCGATCTGCCCAGCTGAATCGGCAAATCATGCGCGCTTAAAACGTTCGATTACAGTCGATGACTGGGCAAACTGTTCGAACAAATCAGCGCCTCTTGAAACGAAAAAAAAAAAACGAAAAGAAAAATTAAACCAAACCCCCGAATCGAATATCCGATACAGCACCGGCATTCGCTGTATTTGGTTGCACACTTGAATCATTAGCAGCATCCGCTCCATCGTCGTCGTCGGCCGTCGTTGGTGCGCTGTTGGTGTTTTCGGCAAGGTGAAGAACACACCCTCTGCCTGCGTCGTGGCACAAGCCGTGCTGTGCGGAACGGATCCGAAAAGCAAAAGTTTTTCCCAGCCCATCGAAAACTCATGACCGAGAGACAATGTTTGACTTGTAGTTGAAATCGAATACTCGCGTGAAATGCGCTCAATACCGGGCCGAACTTCACCGCACCACCGCACCGTGGGTGTGGGTGGGTAGGTGGTTGGTTGGTGGGAACGACGACGGCAAGACGGGAAACATATCTTTGCATACGAGCTCATGAGCTCATAGTCATTGAGATGGTTTGTGTCGGTTCGATTGACAGGGTGGTCTACAAATCCGCAAGCTCATTCCAAGCACATACCAAAGGAGCGACCGGTTGACTGGTCGTCAAGTTTGCGACCGCGCGGGGAACAAAGGAACTGCGAAGCAACGTGCGCGCACTGCTGCTGCTTCGACTGACTGTTGACAGGTTATTGCTGGTCCCCAGGTGGACTTCTACGAGGGTTTCCTCTATATTTGCAAATCTCAAACGAAGTCAGCATTCTAATGGACAGCTTATGTGTCGGATTGCCGAGGCTCTAAGCGGCTAAACGGCGATAAAATAGTGATTTATTGTCCCACGTTGCCACCTCCCGGTAAGCTACGGCAAGCGGCAGTGAACCAGTTGAGCAGTTCAACCCTGCCTTCCTCAGTACCTACAGTAGGCAAATGAGCGAATGTGGCTTGAATTTGTAAGTACCATTCATCGGAACAACTGAAAACAACTCGGCTGTTTTGAATGACAAAAGAAGCGCTTTCGCTCCGGAGTGGCCGTAAACAAGTGCACACCGACCGACTGAAGTGTGGGGGCTGATGATAAGTCCGAATTGAGTGGATTTTGACACCAATTTCGCTCTTGTTGTCGTCTCATATATAGTGTGTGACTTGTGGCTTTTACCTTTCTGCTTACCAATAGATGATCATTGAGATAGCTGCTTGCCGTGGAGTGCCGGAGAAATCTTAATCGAGGTAAGAGTACTTCCAAGGTACAACAATGATAGAGATTCACGAAATGGGGCCATGAGTTCAGAATGAGAATCAATGGCGATCTTAGCGTAAATGAAAGTTTTGAAAATTTTCAACGTCAGTATTACTTTCACAATTTAGAAATTTAATTAGCGTGCTTTACGCTGAAATACATGTAGCATTCATTCTCTGAATTTGAAATTAGTGAATATACAAACAATGCAAGATAGCTTTACAGGTCCCGTTACGGTTTGAAGGAAAGTCGCCGGCGAAGCGAACAATATCTAATCGCAATTCTTCTGTAAGCATTGATTTCATCTACTCACTTAGGATGTGATCACAATAACCATGAGTGCATTGTTTTCCTACTTAAACGAATTACTTACTACTTTAAACATCGAATACTATAAGCGGCTTGTATCATCTGTAATAAAAACCAACCTCCTGATAGGCCGTCATGTTTTCGTAGCAAAAATTGCATCTCGCTTCCTAAATGGTTTATACAAAGTTGAAAGTAATACACGTGTACCTAAATTACAGCTGGTGCGAGCACCTCACGAACACTCTCTTATCCAAGACAGGATGCTGAGGGCTGGAAAAGAAGTTGGTGTTATAAACATAACAATATACGTGTACAGATGCCAGTGCCCTGGTTAAAACTCCAGCGCACAGTAGTCCAAAATGGATAAAAGTGGAACTTTTTTCTTAGTGTCTCTTGTTTTCATTGTATCATTTATGGTCTTCAGCACTTTTGTTCGTATGAATATCCCCCTTAATCTGAAACTGGCAAAGGTTAGTCATCGCTTACTATAATGAAAATAAAAAATAACTTTTTTGGCTTAGGAAATATAGACATAGTTTCTTCGGAAAAGTTGTAAATATTGTAAAAACAAGCAACTTTGCTGAAGAAATAAAATTTCTATCTTTATCGAGTGCTGAACTATAGGTCATATTCTTTAAAACTTCCCTAAAAACTTGTTTTTCATACTTACCTTTTGTTAGTTGCATTTTACAAGAATACAATGTTCTAAGCAATTATCGAAGCTTTTAAAATACACGTTTTTGCAGAGGACCGCAAATCTCTAGAACCTTTACTTGCTGAGTTAGTGCATATTCAAGCTTTAAATTTCCATAGCTTCATGAACCCATGGGGTAAACTGGGGCAAGATGATTTATGAAATCCGCGCTTCATCTTAAAGTTTAAGCCGAGTACTATAAACTTGTATGGGTTCCGCTTGTCCTCAACCACCCAAATGAGAGTACGACAAGCATACGTTTTATGTGTTTCGCGTTCGCGAAAGGCTCGATACACGTCCTTTTTTTTTGTGTTCGTAGATAGACACATGATTTCTTCGACAAAGATAAAGAAAATATCAAGATAAAGAATTTTGCTAAAGAAATGACATTTCTATCTCTATCGAGTGCAGAGTTGTAGAGCATTTTCTTTGTAAATTCTTTAGAAATAAGTTTTTCATATTTAGCGTGCGTTGGTTGCATTTTACAAGAGTATATGATTCTAGGCGATTATTGAAAGACTCAAAAGACATGTTTTTGCAGAAGGTTGCAAATCTCCAGGACCTTTCCTTATAAAGTTGCTTGTTTTTGCAATATTTACAACTTTGCCGAAGAAACTATGTCTATATTTCCTAAAACAAAAAAGTTATTTTTTTATTTTCATTATAGGAAGCGTTGACGGACTTTTGACAGTTTAGATTAAGGGGATATTCATACGAACAAAAGTGCTGAAGACCATAAATGATCAAATGAAAGCAAAAGACAGTTCCATTTTTCGCCCTTTTGGACCACTGTGCAGCGCGGAGTAAGCGAAGGCCCAAACCAATTATGCCAAATTGCAGTCAAGACAAGCAAACGCAGTTGCATCTAGTGTTAGAGACATATTTAGGTGTTTTGGTCATACATTCAGGTTATCTCCGTTATGGTGAATCTAGATTATCACAGCAAAAAAGTGTTTTTCGTCGAAGTTATAGAAAATTTGGGTGAGTACCACAGATTCGCTGTCAGTTAGATGCGAGGGGACGCACGCGGGCTATTGCTAGTTTTTTTTTACTAGCTGAGTGCCCGATCTTACTCGGGGAGCCTTTGTCTCACAACCATTTGTACATCGGTTATTGTAACCGAAATGCTTATAATGCAAAAATACAACGCTTGTTTCTCTTTCGGACGTTCCTCCCAATTTGTCAGCTCCCCTTCTTTTGTCTATCCGGCCACGTGCACACCTGTTTTCTTTACGGGAATTCCTATAAAACCCTATAAAGAAAGAAAAACAAAGCCATTTATCCTATTTGCACCTTCCGCTTTTAACAATGGCCACCCCACCGATAGTAAATGAATATTTTTGTTATTGTACTTTTCTAAACACAGCTTTTTATTTATTTATATCTTTAGTCACTTCGATTCGGTGCATAATTACACTTGACAAATCTACAGTTGCGAGCATTGCAGTTTAGTGTTTCGTAATATGTTGTTTTTCTGTTGTACGGATAAATTGTTACAGTCAGGTGGGCGTTACTCCCCCCTTCTCGTCAGCAACCTCCGGTCATCAGCTCCTCCTTTTATCCTGTCCTTATGGGAGAACCGTCTAAACATTTCGGTCCCCCTGTTGTCAACCCCTTCAGTGCTGATTCTCTTATGTCAAGGAACATGTGTGCCAAGTTTGACGAAAAACGGTCAAGGCGTTTCGGAGTTAAGGGCTCCCTCCTGTTATGAACCCCCCCCCCTCTTTTATCAACTCCCCAGTGCTGATTCTCTTATATCAAGGAACATGTGTGCCAAGTTTGGTGGAGATCGGTCAAGGCGTTCTGGAGTTATGGTGGAACATACAAACATACAAACAAACATACTCACGCTCATTTTTATATCTATACCTATAAAAAAAGATTTCTGTCTGTCTGTCTGTCCGTATGTTCCTTATCGAATCGAGAACTACTGAACCGATCGGAGTGAAAATTTGCATGTAGGGGTTTTTGGTGCCAGGGAAGGTTCTTATGATGGTTAGAGATCCCTTGCCCCACTAAGAGGGCGGGCTCCCATACAAATGAAACACAAATTTCTGCATAACGCGAGAACTAATCAAGCAAATGGAACAAAATTTTACATGTGGGTGTTTTTGGGAGACAAGAATTTTTTCTATGGTGAATTAAGACCCCCCCCCCCACTTTAGGAGGCGGGGCTCCCATACAAATGAAATACAAATTTCCTCATAACTCCAGGACCAATCAATCAAATGGAACCAAATTTAGCATGTGGGTGTTTTTGTAGGCAATTTTTTTTCTATGGTGAATTGAGACCCGTCTCCTCTTTAGGAGGGGAATAATGACCTCCCTTCCTTTTAAGAGGGAGGGCTTCCATACAAATGAAATACAAATTTCCTCATAACTCTAGAAGTAATCAAGCAAATGGAACCAAATTTGGCATGTGGGGGGTTTTGGAGGCAGGAATTTTTTTAATGATGGTTTGAGACCCCCCACCCCTGTGGTAGGGGGATAAGGACTCTCATACAAATATAACAGAAATTTTTGCGTAACTCAAAAACTAATCAAACTCGAGAAATTTTAGACTCATAAAACATTAATCAATAATAAGACCACCAAAAACTATCAATAATAACATTAGATAATTCAGTGCGAGTCGGCCATAGGCCGCGAGTGTTGCCGGTGACCTGCTGTCGGAAGAGCGGGCCACTGCGGGGGCAGCCCCCCATAGAGATCACCTCTATCTAGGTGTTTTTATTTTCCTAGATCTACTGACTTCTATTACTTTCCTTCAGTTGGGTCACCCCTGCGAAATGATACTTTCTACGAAAAGATTTACGACGATATATATATATATATATATATATATATATATATATATATATATATATATATATATATATATATATATATATATATATATATATATATATATATATATATATATATATATATATATATATATATATATATATATATATATATATATATATATATATATATATATATATATATATATATATATATATATATATATATATATATATATATATATATATATACTAGAGGACCCGGCGCGCGTTGCTACGCCATTCTAAAAAGGGGGTCCATGCATAATCATGAAGATTTGATTAATTGTAATCTTGCAACCAAGAGCTTTCTTTTTGACTACCCAAGATATTCCTAAATCATGCAGCAAATTTCTAATCCAACGCATCAGCATTTGTGACTCGAGCAGCCCAACGTAACAATTTGGGTTTTATTACCAACCCTTAAAATGGTAATGTTGGCAAAATCGTAATAAAACATCAATGCAATTCAATTGAAACCAGTTGAAAACTGAAAAGAAACCATAAACTTAGTGTAATCTCAACATTATTTTCATCATATTTTCATTTCAACAATGTATTTTCTCTTCAATTTTCTTTTTAAAATAAGTATTATATTATCTTACTTTTATTTAATTTGACCCATTATCTAGGCTTCACCGATTTATTCTTAACAATTTTGTTCCAAATTTATCTTATATTTTAGTATGAACGGCAACACTCGCGAGTTCGATTACTTTTTGAATATTGCAAACAATTCTGTTTAATTTGTATGAGAGCCCTCCCCTCTTCCAGAGGGGAGAGGGATCTCAATACGCCATAGAAAAAAAATTCTGCCTCCAAAAACCTTCACATGCCAAATTTGGTTCCATTTGCTTGATTAGTTCCCGAGTTATAGAGAAATTTGTGTTTCATTTGTATGGGAGCGCCCCCCCCCCCTTCTAGAGGGGGAGGGGCCTCAAACAACCATAGATAAAATCATGTCTCCAGGAACCCCCAAATGCCAAATTTGGTTCCATTTGCTTCATTAGTAATCAGGTTATGAGGAAATTGTGGTTTTATTTGTATGGGAGCCCCCCCTCTTCGAGAAAGAAGGGTTCTCAATCTACCATAGAAAAAATTTCTGCCTCCAAAAACCTTCACATGCCAAATTTGGTTCCATTTGCTTGATTAGTTCCTGAGTTATAGAGAAATTTGTGTTTCATTTGTATGGAAGCCCCTCCCCCCCTTCTAGAGTGGGAGGGGTCTCAAACATCCATAGAAAAAATTATGTCTCTAGAAGCCATCACATGCCAAATTTGGTTCCATTTGCTTGATCAATAGTCAAGTTATGAGGAAATTGTGGTTTTATTTGTATGGGAGCCCCCCCTCTTAGAAAAAGGAGGGTTCTCAATCTACCATAGAAAAAATTTCTGCCTCCAAAAAGCTTCGCATGCCAAATTTGGTTCCATTTGCTTAATTAGTTCCCGAGTTATAGAGAAATTTGTGTTTTACTTGTATGGGAGCCCCCCCCCCTTCTAGAGGGGGAGGGGTCTCAAACATTCATAGAAAAAGAATCATATCTCTAGAAGCCCCCACATGCCAAATTTGGTTCCATTTGCTTGATCAATAGTCAAGTTATGAGGAAATTTTGGTTTTATTTGTATGGGAGCCCCCCCTCTTAGAAAAAGGAGGGTTCTCAATCTACCATAGAAAAAATTTCTGCCTCCAAAAACCTTCACGTGCCAAATTTGGTTCCATTTGCTTGATTAGTTCCCGAGTTATGAAGAAATTTGTGTTCCATTTGTATGGGAGCCCCCCCTTCTAGAGGGGGGAGGGGTCTCAAACCATGCTAACAACATTCCTCACATCAAACGCAATGTGTATGCCAAGTTTCATCAAAATCCGTCGAGCGGTTTGCGAGTCTATACCGGACACACGAACAGCATTTCATTTTTATATATATAGATATATATATATATATATATATATATATATATATATATATATATATATATATATATATATATTTATATATAGATTAATGCTGTTCACTTATACAAAAAAATTAAAATATAAAGTTTGCAATAGTTTCCTAGAAAAAGGTACATTCGTAGAAGTTCGAAAAACATGATGTCACGACGTTTCTTGTACCTCGAGTTTATTCGGCGGTTCACTGGAATATTTAGGTGTATGTTTAAATTTCCTGCCCTAGGGAACTAGGGCATCAAAATACGCAGAAAAACCTACAAAATTTAAATCAGGAATTAAAAATTATGGATTAAAAAACATGGCATTTCGGCTATGTTTCTTTGATGTGTAATTGTTTCAGTAAGTCAACCACTCGCCCTTAGAACTCCGCCATCCATTGTAAACTAAGCTAGGCTAAAATACTGAAATACATCGGATTTACCGCATGGTACACCGAACCATAACGACCGCAAAGCTTTCCTTTAAGTAAACTTCCTAAAATATTTCACATATCGTTTGGTGTTCCTGAAGGCAGTGTGCTCGGCCCTCTAATCTTTATAATTTACTGGCTAAGGGCCCGATCTTACTGGGGGCCCCTTTGTCTCTCAGCCACTTGTACTATTGTACCTATTTCTATTCTGTAACAAAAATTCTCATAATGCCAGAAACAAAACCCTTTTCCTTCACTTGAATGTGTCTACCCTTTGTCAGCTCCCCCTCCTGTTGTCAAACTTGTAAATCTGTTTTCTTTTCGGTAAGCCCTATAATACGACACAAAGCCTTTTTTTACGTTTCTGAACCTCCCCCTTGTCAATAGCCACCCCATACTCTCCTTTCAGAAAACTGAAATCTCGTCTTGTCGTCCAGCCACTTGTACAACTGCTATCGTTCCAAATGCAAGAGAAGCGCACCCTTGTACCCATTTGAGCCTTCCTTCCTACTTATGAGAGACCACCTACTACTTTTCAATCACCTGTGAACCATTAGGAAAGGACCAGTTTCGAACTTGAACAAAAATTCATCATACATACGTAAATCACACTAAAATTTTTAAAATAGATCCATGTAAGCCAAAATGAGTACCTAGAACCACAATGGCCAATTCCAGACAGGATATATTATCAAACATAGACCACATGGTGTTATTGACTGCTCTAGGGGTTCCCGGAGTCCTCCAAACATATCCAGATATGACCAAACCTGACCCTAGATAACAGATTTTGCTTCCATTGATCTAGTTATTGAATCGGCTCAATTATTGTTTTTTCCGATTGTATTGTATTGTATGTATTTGAATATAGGCTTTGAGCCCGTTACCCAATCTTAACCTAGTTACAAAACATAAACATAAAACACACTCCTTAAAATGAATAATACATATAAACAATAAAGACACTAATACAATTGTTCTCTAAAATATAATCTAAGCTTATGTCTAATTGTATCTGGGCTCATATCAATGGTGACAATTTCCTGCAGTGTATTGTAGGCATTCATGAAGCGGGACGTAGGCTCATTCTGCGTGTAGTTCCTAGTTCGCAACGGTGGCTCGAAGGTCCTCCTTCGCCGTAGCGAGACTGGACTATCGTTCAATATTAATCGGCTGGCAAGAGGTTGGCTGACAGTTCGTCCTGCAAGAATATTCGGGAAGAACACGATGTCGGCTATCTTATGCCTCGCGAGGACCGAGTCAAGGTCTACCAGGCAGCACAGGTCCGGATAAGGTGGTAGCTCTTCTCCGATCCATCCGAGATTTCTGAGAGCAAATCTAACGAATCTCTTCTGGATTCCTTCTATTCGCTGAATGTCAGTTACGTGTTGCGGGTGCCATATTACGCTAGCATAGTCCAATTTGCTTCTAACAAGACATTTGTAGACTGCTAATATAGCATAAGGATCTTTGAGGTCACGGCCAAATCTTCTAATGAACGAGAACAGTTTCAGGCTTTCCTTGATTACATTATCAATGTGTCTATTGTAGGAGAGCGCGCGGTCGAATATTACACCCAGGTCACGAACATATTCTGTGCGCGGCACTACTCTATTTTGGTACCCGTAATCGAAAATCACGGGGTCGATTATAGTCACTTCCACCAGCTTGGGTCATTCGTGACTTCTGCAGGGCTGGGATTTGAACCCGGGTCCTTGGCGTGAGAGGCGTGAATGTTAACCACTACGCCGGGACTGACCCCTTTCAATTATTGTTATTACTGCGGCATTACGCTGATCAACGCCATCTACAAGGTACTATCTCAAATTTTGTGACGTCGTCTATCCCCAACAGCAAAGGAAATCGTAGGGTAGTATCAGACGGGTTTATGGGAGTCCGTGGTACTACGGATCAAAATTTCTTATCAAACAAATCCTACAGAAATGTCGATAGTACATCGTAACCAAGCATCATATTTTCGTGGATTTCAGGGCAACATACGATACCGTCAAACGCAAACACCTATGGCAGATGACGCGGGAAAACATTTTTAAGTACAAACTGACGCGGCTGATCAAGGTTACCCTGGAGCGTGCGTTTTTCGGAGGCACTCTCGAGTACCTTCGAATCGAGCAGAGGGTTACGGAAAGGAATGGACTGTCCTGTATGTTATTCAATATCACTAAAGGTATGATCCGGCGAGCGGGCATCGAAACGAGAGGAACAATCTTCAGCATAAGCAGCCAACTCCTAGCCTTCGCAGGCGACCTCGGCATCATTACTTGAAACCTTGGGATGTCGGAGGCAATCTACGCCAGATTAAAAATGGAGGTTAGGAGGATTGGGCTATGAATTAATGCATCGAAATATATGATAGGAAGACGTATCACAGAAAACAACGTTCGCTTCTTACGGGCAGTCACTATTAACTGCGATGAACTGGAAGTGGTTGATAAATTCATATATTTGGAATTTCTGGTCACCACCGACAATAATACGAGAGATTCACCGACGCATTTAAACTGGAAGACGAACCAACTTTTCTCTCTGCAAGATGCTTTGATCAAGGAGCATACGCCGCCGCACAAAGCTGGCGATGTACAAAACGCTAATCAGACCGGTAGTCCTCTACGGACTTGAGACTGAAACATTGCTTACGGAAGACACACGTGCACTTGTCGTATTTGAACGAAAGTTGTTGCGAACTATTTTTGGCGGAGTACAAACGGAAAGTGGAGCTAGAGAGTGATGCAGTTGAGTGCACTACGAGCCTACGTATGTATTACGAGAAACTCGGGATACTACGGTGGGTCGGCCACGTCGCAAGAATACCGGACAACTGTGCAACATCCGCACCTGAATAGAGGTTCTGAAAGGGCAAGATGACTCAACCAGATTGAAGCTTGTGAGTGTCGAGATACTCAACAAGTAGGACACGAATATCCCATGACCGAGTATCGATGGAGTCAAGTTCCTGATACAGTATGATCCATCCCAACTCTAAACTTTTAGAGAAGGAGGAGAAGTGACTGAACTGATATTTGAATTAACGGTATTTAAGCCACTATAAATTCTCAGACTTCTTCCAAATCAGACTTCTTCCTGAAGCTAGTTTAAGTCAGCTTTTTAACCCTATGGAATCCTTTTCAAGGGTAAAACTATCGAAGTACCTAAGGCTGGTTTAAAATTTGATACATAGTGGGACTGGTCAGTGACAACTAGGAGATTAACGGTTCATTATTGGCTGGCTTAAGGTCGTTGAACAAAGCGAACTAAAGTAATACAGGGATCAATGGTTAATGATATGCTTACAGATTTTGAAACAGCTGTTTGAAAATGATTGAGTATCTTAATGAGAAAAATAATGAGAAAAAAATCAGTTTGGTTCCGAAAAATAAATTCGTTAGAATTATAAACAAATCGTAGCAACAGTTAAACGATAAAGTTTTATCTTTCTAAATGTACAAATTCAACCTACATTTGGAAAAATCAAGTAGTAACTGTGACACTCTACGAAGGAATATGAGTCATCGTTAGTTTGTCGAAGGGATCGCTTCCCATTCTATAATACGTAAAAAATATAATCAAATATGTTTACTCACATAATAAGAAAAACGAAACTATTTTCATCTAATTTGATGAACTTTTACTTTTACTTCAACGAGTTTCACTACGGTGGGTGGTACGGCAGCATGTTTTTCTGTTTTAAAAAGTCCGTGATGGCAAGACAAAAGGATTTTTGTCTACAACGAAAGCAAAGTAATACCAATTTCGATGATGTTGATCTTCGCTGAGTACGAATTTCTCCGTTCATTTGTTTCCACGAGTTAATAAGATAGAAACATCTCTAGTTTAGTATCACGAGATGTTGTTTTTGTTTTGTTCAGAGAACCCATCATTGCGTGCGGATTGGCTTGCGTTACTATTTTGCCGTTATTTTTGCCATGCGATGCGACTGAGATTTGCCTTGCATAAAATTTTACTTTATATGAGATGGAATTTTAAATTTAGATCTACGAAATAGTGTTTTCAATTTGTTGTGTTGTTGTTTGCCCTTAGAGGGTTGTGTATTAGAACTGCTCGAAAACGAAAGTTTGTTTATACGTTTTAAAACTCAATGCGGTCAATGTTCTGAGATTCAGTAACACCGTCAAGTTTGGAAAAGTAATCTCATTTTCCTGTTTATCTATGATCATATTTACAAAATTGATTTGCTTATTTTGGAATTCACACCCTTAAATATCATTATCTTTGGATGGATATTTTTACTTTTATCAAATTTTAGGTTAGTTAGCTTATAGACTACTCAAAATCTAAGTCTGTACACTTTAAGGATATTTCAAATACTTTTAACAGCGTTTTAGCTAAATCTAACCTATCAATAGGTAAACACATTTTGAAATTGTAGCATTTAATGATAGAAATCGCCTTGGCAAATACCATTGTGCATAAAAGTCTAAAACAGTCGCAACAGTAATTGGACTGTTTAAGTTTGCATGTAGTACTAGTTGGTGTCGTCCATTGCCTGAGGACAAATCACACGCATAGCAACTTTTTAGGTTGACCTTCGCTCTAAATTAGTCATTATTCTAATTCTACCAATCAGAGCAATTTCAGAGCATTTTGCATCGGCGATCAGCAGTTGTAGTCATCATTTATTATTCAAAGTTTGCCAACCAAGCAAATCAAGCAAACAAAGTAGTAAACTAAATCGTAAATTTCATACTAAGATAGATTGCGTATACTCTCAAATAAGCAGCTTTAGAAACTCTACTGTTTGAGGAAATATTTTTTGCCATTTTTATACACATGATGAGCACTAAACAGAACAAAAAGCATATGCAAGGTGAGTTTACTGTTGTTGAAATGTGCAATAAATAGTTCACAGTAATAAAATTGCTATAGATTTCCAATTAAGAAAAGTACATATAGCATCAAAATGTTTAAAAAAACATTATAAGCTACCGTGTCAGCACTATATCTAAGACAGTGCCTATTTCTGTACAGTTGCAGATTTTTCTTGAACATTGAAAAAAAATCTAGCTATTTAAGCAATAAAGTCATGATGTAATCTTTAAATTGTAAAATAATGAGAATTTTGTTAAAATTGAAGAACTATCTACTGTTGTTCAAAATTGGGCACTGTCCTGAATATGGTCCTGGTACGGCAATGAACAATCAACAAAAAAAGAAATAAACTAGCTATTTATTAGATCCGTACCGAGGTAGTAGGTTGCATAAACATGAGCATTATAAACAACAATAGAGATTTCGCAAAAAAAAATACAATCCCATTCATAGCTAAGGCATTTGAAATGTGTTGCAAGCTTGGTGATGTGTAAAATGAACACTTAATTTTAGCCGTCGGAAAAAGTTATTGCTCTTAGCGCGTCCATGTGCTTTGTAACGGTAACATATAATTCAAATGAAATTAAGCATTTATTGCTGTGCATAACTTTGGATGCTTCGGTTGCATCGTTGGAACGTTTTATGTAGCCCTATTTTTCTTTGACTTAAGATGAATTTTAACCTCTGCAATTTTGCAAGAATGACGTTACGTTGCTAAACTTTAGTTGTCCAGTCAAACATGTGCCATTTGTTATGTGGTTAATTACTTTGTGAGTCCTTAGTTAGTATCTGCAATTTACTGAGTGTAAGTGTCGCTGGTACTAATTGCTGATTGCTGACCGAGAGACGACAACAACTAAATAGTTGCGTAATTATCACAAAAAATAGCAGCAAGCTTAGTGTGGTATAGTTGGTAGCTGTATTGGGATTCATCATACAATCCGGTTATTTTTTGAGGCTGCACCTCATTGTTTGTCTATAAACATAACGATGACTGACGGTGAAGTCAGTATCATACCAATGTGCCTTTGCTAACATTCGTTTTTCAAAGGTTGTGTGTTTTCATTGTATCAGTCAAAAATACGTGTTTTCGACAAATCAAATACTCATTCAAATACTCAGCGACATGAAATGCGTATCTGCACTAATAAACACAATAAACGCTCTTGCAACAGAAGATTCTCAGGACTCGGCATGATAATAGTGCCACAATAGAACAAAGACGCTAAGGTACTGATAACATCATTTGTGTCTGTATTAATAGTTTGTGAGTTTTAGAATATAAATACCACTGCCCTAATGGGGATAGAATCAGTTGGAAATAAGTATGAAGTTATAATCATTTTGCCTCCACCGGATCTTACATTCTTTACATTCCTTTTTTGGCGACAATCTATTTAACGAATCCGTGCCGAATTCAGAGGCCGTGTCCACGTATCGCATTCTTGAGCTGCCACTCTCCAATCGCCCCTAATACCCGCTGCTCTAGCATTCACGTCAACAGCGCTCGTCCAACGGATACAGGGTCTGCTTCGAAGTTGTCGACTTCTGTCGCCTCACAATATCCGCATCTTGGCTAAGAATTGGTTACAGGATCTTACGCTCAAAAACACCAAGAGCTCGGTCGTTCTCTTTCAACGATGTCGTCTGCTAACCCTCGGAGCATGTGAGAATTCGTGATAATGATACCGCTTATCTGCACGCTTGCCCTTCGAGTAGCACCTTCCAATGCAGTGTTAAACAGCAAATACGGTAGTCCGTCACTTTGCCTTAAACCATCTAAAGTCACAAACGAATCCGCTGTCTCCCCCGCAATCCTGACGCTTGACTTTGAACCATCAAGAGTAGCACATAGCAGCCTAATCAGTTTTTATGGACAACCATGTTCAAGCATAATCTACTAAAGCTAATGTCGTTTAACCGAATCGTACGCCGCCTTGAAATTTACAAACAAATGGTGAATTTGCAGGTTAAATTCCCAGAATTTATCGAGGATTTGTCGCAAGCTGAACATTTGGTCCGTCGTGGAGCGTCCCTCGAGAAAACCACACTGGTATTTGCCAACAAAGGTTTTCTGCAACGGCCTCAGTCTGAGAAACAGGATGTGGTAAAGAATTTTGTATGCAGAATTAAGCAGAGTATTGCCTCGGTAATTGCTGCATTCGAGTCCATGGCCCTTTAAGTAAAAAAGGCCGACAATAATACGAGTAAGGAGATCCACCGACGCATTCAAGCTGGAAATCGCGCCTGCTTTTCCCTCCGCAAGACGCTTCGATCAAGGAGCATACGACGCCGCACAAAGCTGACGATGTACGAAACGCCAAGCAGACCGGTAGTCCTCTACGGACTTGAGACTGAAACGTTGCTTACGGAAGACATACGTGCACTTGCCGTATTTGAACGAAATGTTTTGCGAACTATTCTTGACGGAGTACAAAAGGAAAGCGGAGTGCGGTGGAGGTGTATGAATCACGAGTTTCAGGCGCTGCTTGGAGAGATTGCCATCGTACACCTGGCGAAAGTTGGGAGACGTACACCTGGCGAAAGGATGACGGACGATTGTGCAGTGAAATCCGTTCTCTTAAAGAACCCGACTGGCACCAGGAATAGAGGACCCACCGAGCTAGATAGCTTGCCCAGGTTGAAGCCAACTTTTGTGTATCGAGACGCCCAACGAATTGGCGACGAGTATCCCAAGTCCGAGTACAATGACGACACCCTATCAGGACACCCCAATGGAGAGGAATTCTTGATACGGCAAGAGCCACCCCGGTTCTCGGCTGGTAAAGCAGTAAGTAGTAGTATATGAGACCTTCTAACCAGTCCGTAGGTACTACGTAGCTTATGCCTGACCTGACCTGACGTCCCTTCCCGACTATCAAAAGCTCGGCGAGAATGCCGTCCTTTTCAGTTATCTTATTTCTGTTGACCGCTCCATCTTGTTCACCATTCGATACATTCGATACATACAAATATTGTTTCAAATGTCTAGGCACCTCTGATTTTTCAGTAATCAGGTTCCCTGTTTGTTATTGCATATAAAAGGAGTAGGCACGGTCCAGTTCCTGATTTCATTGATCGTATTAAAGAAACTTCTCAGATCATGCCTCTCGAAGCAATTCTCCGCCTCCGCAAGAACGTGATCCCAGTGGCAGTGCTAGCGTTTTTTACGACGGTGAAGTTTGTTTTCAGTATATCTAGCATCTCGGTATCTCTCTCTGCTCTAGCTTATCACAGTTGCAGCCAATATGTGACTTCTGGCTCGATTCTTCTCAACAGTTACTAGCTGGCTCACTGCGTCAAACCACTCGCTCGAAGTGGATGCAGCAGAAATACCTCACATTTCTCACGATGTAGTATTCATCGTGTCGTGGATATAGCTCCACTATTCGTCCGAGAACCTGGACCAGGTTGTTCACCTATCCGCTAATCAGTCTTCCGAGAATACTCTGCAGTTCAGTTGACTATTTTTCACCGTTGGGACGTCCACTTCGACGTTTCAGGAAGGAATTAATAAACTTTCCTTGCAATGCAAGACGGAGATCTTTATTCACGTGGGCGAACAAGTGTTGATCGGTTACGTGGAATGATTCCTATTTGATTGGTATTCCGAGAAACAAGCGTGCAATACTGCGTCATTTGTCAAGTACCTAGATGATACAGTTCTGTCTTCCTCGCAGTTCAGTCATAGGTTGGTAAACAAGGCGTCTGACTGATGAGCATTTTCTTATTCCCTTCTATCGTTGTAGTGCGTCGCACAAAATCGGCCGCGTTGCGTCGATAGAAGATATACCAGTTCGAAAAATCAGGCGAAAGTGATCAGCCTAAACCAAGCCCAAGGTCAAGCCTAATCCTAAGCTTAAGACCAAGCTCAAGCCGAAGTCCAAGCCGAAGTTCAAGTCCAAGTCCAAGTCCAAGTCCGGTTTTCGTAATTTTCAAAGTAATTTTCCAAGTCCAGGTCTAAATCCAAGTCCAGGTTCAAATCCAAGTCCAAATCCAAGTCCAGGTCCAAGTCTAAGTTCAAGTCCAAGGCCTAGTCCTAGTGCAAGTTTAAGTCCAAGTCCAAGTCCAAGTCCAAGCTCTATTCCAAGTCCAATCCAAGCCCAAGTCCAAGTTCAACTGCAAGTTCAGGTCCAAGACCAAGTCAAAGTCTAAATCCAAGTCCAGGTCCAAATCCAAGTACGAGTTTAAGTCTAGAGTCTAGTCCAAGTCAAAATCCAAGTCCAAGTCTAAATCCAAGTTCAAGTTCAAGTTCAAGTTCAAGTTCAAGTTCAAGTCCAAGTCCAAGTCCAAGTCCAAGTCCAAGTCCAAGTCCAAGTCCAAGTCCAAGTCCAAGTCCAAGTCCAAGTCCAAGTCCAAGTCCAAGTCCAAGTCCAAGTCCAAGTCCAAGTCCAAGTCCAAGTCTAAGTCCAAGTCCAAGTCCAAGTCCAAGTCCAAGTCCAAGTCCAAGTCCAAGTCCAAGTCCAAGTCCAAGTCCAAGTCCAAGTCCAAGTCCAAGTCCAAGTCCAAGTCCAAGTCCAAGTCCAAGTCCAAGTCCAAGTCCAAGTCCAAGTCCAAGTCCAAGTCCAAGTCCAAGTCCAAGTCCAAGTCCAAGTCCAAGTCCAAGTCCAAGTCCAAGTCCAAGTCCAAGTCCAAGTCCAAGTCCAAGTCCAAGTCCAAGTCCAAGTCCAAGTCCAAGTCCAAGTCCAAGTCCAAGTCCAAGTCCAAGTCCAAGTCCAAGTCCAAGTCCAAGTCCAAGTCCAAGTCCAAGTCCAAGTCCAAGTCCAAGTCCAAGTCCAAGTCCAAGTCCAAGTCCAAGTCCAAGTCCAAGTCCAAGTCCAAGTCCAAGTCCAAGTCCAAGTCCAAGTCCAAGTCCAAGTCCAAGTCCAAGTCCAAGTCCAAGTCCAAGTCCAAGTCCAAGTCCAAGTCCAAGTCCAAGTCCAAGTCCAAGTCCAAGTCCAAGTCCAAGTCCAAGTCCAAGTCCATGTCCAAGTCCAAGTCCAAGTCCAAGTCCAAGTCCAAGTCCAAGTCCAAGTCCAAGTCCAAGTCCAAGTCCAAGTCCAAGTCCAAGTCCAAGTCCAAGTTCGAGTCCAAGTCCAAGTCCAATTCCAAGTTTAAGTCCTAGTCCTAATCCTAGTCCTAATCCTAGTCCTAATCCTAGTCCTAGTCCCAATCCTAGTCCTAATCCTAGTCCTTGCTATAGCCCTTGCTATAGCCCTAGCCCTAACCCTAGTTCTAGTCCAAGTCTGAGTCCAAGCCACGCGTCTCTAAAGTTGGTTATTTCTAGGATTTGGGAGGAGGAGAAGCTACCGAAGAAATGGATTCAAGGGGTGGTTTGTTCCATCTACAAAAAGGGTGATCGGTTCTAACGGGGACACCTACCGTGGCTTAACGCTGATAAACGCTACCTACAAGGTACTCTCGCAGATCCTGTTACACCGGCTGGCATCGATAGCGCAAGATTTTTTAGGAAATTATCAGCCTGCCAGGGGGATTCGGGCCACTATGAACCAAATTTTTACTATCTTACAGAAATGTCGGAAGTACGACGTGCTCACACATCACATATTTATTGTCTTCAAAGCAGCATACGATACAGTCGATCGGGACCAGCTATGGCAGATAGGCGACGGTTGAGACTAATAATAAATGCATCAAAGACAAAATACATGAAAGGGAGAGGCTCAAAGGGTCTGTGGCTGTGTGCTATCTTTGTGTAATAGAAAACGTATACTGTAACATCATTAGACATGAAAATTATTTCGTATTGTACAATTGCCGTGAAAGGATATAATAAAGTCGGTCATGTATTGAATCAGTGTTTAGTTCATTAATTTTATGCCCTGTACAATGCTGTTGTACATTTTTACAGCAGTAAAAAATCCATGGTTGACTGTTTTTCTTTTTTTTTTTTGTTTCTGTGACGTCCAAAGGGGAAGGGGAGATTGAGATTGGTAACATAAATGGTCAGAAGGTAGATGGCGAGTTGAAAAATATATGAGGCGTCCCTTTTAGCTGTCATGTCATGTCAGTGAAGTTAAATTTGGACTGGTATCTGCTAAATGAACTTACTAAAATGAACTTATTAAATTTGTTTTATTGAACATATTTAAAGATAGATAGATTTCATTACTTAACCGTCAATTGCTTCGAAACCACAAAGTAAAAAAGTTGAAATTAACTTTGACTAATAATTCGAAACTCTGTCGGTGATTTATTGCCCTCCAGGGTGTCACAAGTTCCATCTATAGTTTCCAATGGCTTCGCATTAGGTTAACCATGGTTCGAAAAATTCTAGTTCAATTCATCTTGGTTCTAAACCAAAACCTATGCAACATGCATCCAAGGTGCACCGACAACAACACTTGCTCTGCATTTTTTACCAACTGGTTTTATTCGCTTGCATCCTAGCAAACAAACCTTAACCGCTTCTACTAGATCTAAAGTGAAGGAAAAATAGTTCCAAAGGGTACCACACACACAGTACCGTAGCGTGACTGCGATTCAAAATCTGGCTTCCTGCGGGCCACGGTAATCGCAGTACAGCCGCTCGACAGCTTTTTAATGGCTGGAAACCCAAACCGTCACTTTATTACCTCGCCACCTTCCCGTTTCCGACACAGCACTGCTGCTGCTGCACAGCTAGGATCGAGTTGATTGCAACCAGACCCAGAATTGCTGGCTGCTGCGACTGCGAGGCTGCTCCGGTAAAGACGGGAAAGGGTAGCCACATAAACATGTCGATTGCATCTCAGCCGTCGTCGTTGTGGTTTGCTGCAGCCGAGATGGGGCGGCGGTATTTTTAACCGTCGACGTCGTCGTCGCTCCACTTGCCCACAATATTGCTTATGATCGAACGAAATTGCTGATGCTCGTGAGCTTTTATTTACTTAGCCTCGACCATCGTCGTCGTCCTCGGTTGCTGTTGGTGCTGTTGTGTGCGGAACAGCTCGCGATTATGTTTGCTCCACTCGCTGGTTTCATTTGCGTTGTAGAGATTAGCTAATTTATTGAAAACAACGCCGGCACGATTTAATAGAACAAACAAGTACCTAGACGGTGCAGCAGGGAAAAAAACTATGATGCTACGAGTGACATTTGCGATGAAACTTACGGTTTGTTTACCGTTTTATGTTCCAGCCGATGGGATACGTGAGAGGGCAGATTCATTCGAGATGATTGGGAATTTTCTCCGCTTGGCCATCTCTATAACAAAACCAATCTTTAAAGTTAACTGATTAAACTTTAATTGATTCAAATTTAACGTTCCTATCGTAGTTTAAGAATCGAATTGCCTATTGCTATTAATAGCGACGCACAAAACGGCGTATATTATAATCAAATTAACATAGTCTAAACAGGGATCATCAACGCTGTGGTTACGTTCGCGCTTTTCATTACCAATGTTACTGCCAGTTGAGTAAACTTCTCTGGCAAATTACTTTGCACAGAACAGTCGGCTTTGGCACAGGGTTCGCTCCCCGATGCGCGACGCAGCTATATTATGCAAATCAAATCGATGCAGCCGGTACACGTTATTCAAATTCAAATAATCCTCCTGTCGCTACTTTTGTGATTCAATTATCATTCGTTGCACCGCCGGCCGACGCCGCGCTGCGTCTGCCTTTGCCTATTGCTTAAGGCCGACGCACGGTTTCAGTCTCTGTGTCCGGGAAAGTATCGACAACAATACTATCGCACCGTCAGGATAGACGATGAACAACGCTTTGTGAAAACCACGTGATTGCTGCTGCAGAGAGCGTGCATGCGTAGGACAGCTAAATGGCTCTAAGCTGAATATCCAAATTGTCACTGCTGCCAAAATTGGTCGTACCTCAATAATTTACAACCTCAAAACGTAAAAGACATGCCAACGTGTTTTGTGCGGTGGAGGATTTATGACTAGCGTGTTTACGAAATGGTTGGCTAATGGCAGTTCATTGGTTAGATCATTGCAATCTTTCATTATCTCTTGCTATCTTTTCCCCAAGTTGAAATGAAATCCGCCCGAAGGTCGAGTCCCCAAACCAACCGGCCGACGTTTTGAGCATGCCGTTACATAACAACAATACAGCTATTTCGTGAGGTATTTGACGGAGTTAATCGAACAATCCCCATTGTTAGTAAAATCAAACAACAGTACACATCAAAGTTTGTTGAAAAGGTTAAGAAACAGTTTGCAAATATTCCGCCGAAAATTGACAAACATTTTACGCGATACACAAAAAAGAATCTCCCCTGCTGCGAACATCAAAGTGAATCTCCAATTTTTGCCGAATCAACTGAGCTGAGCTGGCTGGTGCTATTCTCGAGCGCCAAATAGGCTCGTTTGAAGAAAATTCAAAAACCCTAAACCGAAAAGAAGAGGCCCATAATCCGGGTTGCGCCAAAGGTCTCTCCCACCGTGCACGGTGTGTGGTGTGGTGACAGGGAGTGGCAACAATGGCCCAGTTCTGTCCCATCGCGCACACCCCTTCTCCGTTCGTGCAGCACCATTTCTGGTCATCCCCGCCCTCGCACGCGGCCTCTGTTCAGATTCACAGATTCTAGCCAGCCAGCCCAACCAGTCGAGTCACGAATCGAAAATCATTCGTTCGATAATAATCGAAAAAGCTGCGATTCAAATCCAATTTCATTATATAGCTATCTGGTGACGATGCTCTGGTGAGACTTGTTGGGACCAGCACTGAGGTAATATCGATCACCTATTAGCATTTTTCATTTTCCATTTTGTCCAGTTTTAGAGTCTTTGTTTGCTGGCCTAATATTTGAGATTTGTGATATTTGTGTGTCGATAATATTATTTTTGACAGATTATTCTTCGTTAACTCATTTTATACATCTTAACTCATTTATGTTATTAAATCTCAGATTATTCGTGTAAGCTTGTTAGTCGAACGAGAAAGTTAGAAATTGGAGGCTATTTTAAATTACATTTTTTGGTTGTCAACAGTTTCGGAGTTCCGACTATCCAATGCGGTAGGTGGTCATATTTTTTCAGTGTTAAGCTTGTTACACTCACGCACATGACAGCAAAACTGAATGAATCTGTCTAATGTTCATGACCAATTCGTGCCTACTTCACTTTACTTTACTCTAGTAAAGTAGACAGTCCGTAATCGATCCTGCGCCGAATGAATTATGATTTCCAGTACTTTCGCTCTTGGGCTGCCCTACATTAACCACCTCGAACGCCAGTTGAACGTGCATCGTCCTCGACAGCGCATATCTGTCGGGTGTAAGGTCTGCCCCGAAGTCTACGGTATCTTCCTACTTCGCTACTGAACGTAGTTTTGGCTACTCTTTCATCGAGTATTTTGGTCACGTGATCAGCCAACTGCACAGCCAGCCATTTTTACTATACCATTTGAACACCCACGCATCCTTCCACCAACCATGTATCTCGTTTTGGTGGTGTTAATTGTAAGTCCTATTTCGCTGTTTTTACAAGCATGTCATGCGTTCCACAGGGTAGTAATCTGAGGCCACTACTCTTCTCTTAATACAAAACGTCGCGGCCTTGCTCTTAAGTCGAGGAGGTAGATTGTTCTTTGCTGACGATTACAGAGACCTTCAGAATCTTTGAGAATCGCTGGATTGCAAGAAATCTGTTAACGTTGAATGTCAACAAATGTTTTTTCGTCTGATATCATCATACCAGACTAAACTTAGTAGAGTTGACCAAGTAAAAGACCTTGGAATCGTTCTTGATGAGAAGCTGATTCTAAAGCCCCATATCTCTGCAATCATCAAGAAAATAAATCGCAACTCTCTCACAGTTGCTAAAGAGTTTAACGATTCACTCTGCTTAAAAGCCCATCGTTTAGTCTACACCGAAATTCACCAATATTAAATGGTGCCCTCTAGAAAACCTTGGATTAACCGTCTAAAGAGTGTACAATGTAAGCTGCTAAATGCCCAAATCGATACGCCAGATCTACCGTCACAGATTGGACTGTACGCACCAGCAAGATTACTGCGAGCTTGGCAAATATTGCAGGAGGAATCAACGCAATATAGCGGCGTACTTCCACATACCGTCAACGATTCAGCACTTCAATCGACGTGCTGATTTCATTTTCCTTCAACGAATCACCTCAATTGTACCACCAGTGCATTTTTGAACTTTTAATAATTAATAATTCGTGCAGGAAAGCTTGGTTAATGGATTATGTAAATAAATAATAAATTATACATTAAAAGACCTACTTAACTAAGTCCTCTTCCTCTGCTCTACGGTTGATTCCGATGATATCAACGCAAAACCAAGAAGCATGTGAGATTTTGAGATGATAGTCCTGTTCGTTTTTACGTTTGATCTTCGTATTTCATCTTGCAAGACAATGTTGAATAGCAGATTAGAGAGTGTGTCTCCTTGCATCAATCCATCCAACGTCACGAATGCGGCTGACGTCTCATCCGTTATTCTGAGGCGTGATTTTGACTCATCCAGCGTCGTACGAATCAGCTTAACTAGTTTCATCGGAAAACCATGTTCTAGCATTATCAGCAACAAACAGCTTATCTTGTTTGACTGATTCGTACGCCGCCTTAAAGTCCACAAACAGCTGATCAATCTACAAGTTTGTCGGAGCTTGCCTAGTAACTGACGCAGCGTAAACAACTGATCCGTTACGATGAATTGCACATTCGACGTAAACTGAAATCCGATATATTTTTCCATCACATAAAACGTAAAGAACCTGAACCGTTTTTAAAGATATACTTTTACATCAATCCAAACGTAATAAACAAGCCTTTAAGTGAAATAACACATAATTTTATATGATTTGTGATGTTCCATAATGTAACTTCCATTTATGTGCATGTCAGAAGACGTAAAATTACAAGATTTTTTCGAAGTGTGTCCAAATGTGTTGGTAAATTCGGGTACATGGAGCAGCGTCGTAGTGTGTAGTTGACCAGATTGGCCCCCGCCAAGGGCGCTCGCTCTAGAGGGCGCCAAAAACGGCCTGAACCTCAATAAGGCACTCTTGAGTGTAGCGAAGTACTGGATATAGGGAGTTGTACGAATCATGTATGACAGCCTAGTTCTAAAAAATAATTAACTTCGAAAGAGCATTGATTTAAGAAATGAGGGGTGGCCAAATCGGGTCGTCGTCGCTACAATGTCACGCTACGACGTACTGGAACTAGGTCTAGAATCTGGTAAAAAATGTGGTCCAAAATATAGTCCACGATATAGTCCAAATCTGTTCCAAAATCTGAAACAGAGTTCGACATAAAATGTCCCCAAGGATATAGTCCACGTTCAGGTCTACAATCTGGTTCAAAATATTATCCAAAATCTGGTTGCTGGTTTAAAATCCGTTTAAAAATTTGGTCCTAAATCTGGTTTATAATTTGTCCCAGTTTGAGAATTTGGTCCAAAATTTGATCCAAAATCTAGAAATCTAGATAAAAGATGTGCTGCGGAATCTGGCCTTGTATATGGTCCAGTATATGGTTCAAAATCTGGCGCAGATCCTGATGGAGGTCCAGCATTCGGTCTAGAAAGTGGTCCAAAATATAGACAAAAGCTAATTAAACATGTCGTTTAATATCTGGTTCAGAGTGTTTAGGATTGGGCAAAATTCCCGAAAGTATCGATAATTGAATATCAATATCAAATCCGCCGTTTTATCGATACCGTCGATATATCGCTCGTGAAGCATCGATATTAGATTTATCGATACTATTTAAGGCGGCATTCTGAGATTAGGAAATGCTACTCAAAAAAAGGGATTCATAAAAATTAATCAATAAAAAACATGTTGAGCAAAGAGAGGGCCCCCAAAACACGCACGCAACACATCACTCGCTCCAGTACAACTCTATTTCGGACACGTCGCTTTGTACGGAAAACCGCACCACAGCTGTTCACGCCCGACTGAATCGTATGCTGCCCCGGAATCCACAAAAATATAATGGGTTGTACTCCCGACACATCTAGATGACATGCCGAAGAGTAAAAATTTGATCCGTATTAGCACGGGCCTTCAAAAGCCAACCTGGTACTACCCTACGAACTCTCCAGCCACCGGGGATAGACGACGTAACAAAATCTGTTGGTGACTTTGACCAGCGTTATGCTGCGGTAATTGTAGCAATCTATCCGATCCCCCTTTCTGTAGATGGGACAAACCACACCCTCATTCCACTCATCCGGCAGCTCTCTCCCAAACCCCTGAAACCATCCAGTGATGTGTCGTTGCTGGCGGTTCTTGGCCATTCCTGTAGAGTTCCGCCGGGAGTTGCTCCTTTCCGGTTCTAGCTCTGCTCGATCTCTGTCCCACCTCTGCCACTTTCACCGCTATTATGGCGCGTAAAAACTGGAAAATCTTTATGCCTTCAACGCGCAATACTACTCTATGTGCTCTCTGGTCAGTTTTGAATTGCTGAAAATCGCATATCGTACGCACTTACTGTTCAATAAGCGTTAAACACGTAAGTGACATTGTTCAAGGTTTTGCATAAGAGTCAATTCCAAGGGGTCAGACACTCAGCACATTGCACAGCACGGTTGCCAGATCGATAAGATTATAACGAATTTAACAAATCTTGCAGTTCGGCACTTGTACCGAAATCGACACAGTTCGGCTCGTTTCAAGTCGTCTAACATAAAAACGGCTGTGTCGAGGTCATTTCTAAATGTAAATTTAGAAATTAGTAAATTTGAGAATTAAGCTTAGAAGCTACCCGAAAAGAAAACAGTGCGATAAAAAATCCTAAAAATTTTGTTTTTTTGAGCATTTCCTGACCTAGTTTTAGTCTATATTTTTTCAGCTGCATATCCCGCTTTATCAGAACAGTATCGGGATGAAATTATCGATTTAGCATAATATCGACGTCGTAAGTATCGATGAAATATATCGAAATATCGGCCTTCGAGTATCGATACGGTATCGCCCAATCCTAAGTGTAGTTACAAGCTGTTCCAAAATTAGTTATAAAATCTGGAACAAAATTTGATAGAAAAATATTGTCCGCAAACTATTTCAGGTGCAGTATCTGATTGCTGATCCAAACCTAATCCAAAAAAAGTTGGTTATATATGATATCATCAAAAATGTGGCCCAAAAACTGGTTTAAATTCCGGTTCAGTTCCAGTAACTGACCCAAATTTGAAGCCAAATCTGGTTCAAAACTCAATAAAAAATGTTATCCAAAATCTGATCTAGAATCTGATGCAGCTTCAAGATCTTGTTCAGGTTCACACTTTGAAATCTTGAAACCTGATAAAAAATAAGGTCCAAAATGTAGTTCAAAATCTTATTTAAAATCTGGTCCAAATCTGATAAAATGTGGCCTAAAATTTGGTCCAGAACCTGATGCAAATTGACAATGTGGTCCAGACCAGATCTAGAATCTGCGTCTAAATTCTAATCCAAAGTCTGACTCAAAATCTGGCCCAACATTCTGGTGTCGCGCGCAATCTAGTCCACGTCCGCAATCTGGTTCAAAACCTGATCAAAATCTGGTTTCAAAACTGTGGCCCAAAATCTGTTTGATCAAAAAGATCCAAAATGTGGTCCAAAATCTTATTTAAAGTTTGGTCTAAATCTGATAAAAATGTGGTCCAGATTGTAATGCAGATCGAGACTGTAGTCCACCAGACCAGATCTATAATCTGGATCCTAAAACTAATCCAAAGTTTGATTCAAAATTCTGGTGCGATTCGCCATCTAGTCCAGGTCCGGATTGGTTCAAAACTTGATCAAAAATCTGGAAGGTGGTTTCAAAACTGATCAAAACACTGTGGCCCAAAATCTGCTCCAAGTCCAAATTCTAACCCAAATCCAGAATTTCCAGAATTTAGTCCAAATCTGTTCCAATATATGGAACAAAATCTGATAAAAAACAAGGTTCAGAACTTCGTACATATTCAGAATCTGGTTGGTGGTTTAAAAGCTTTTCAAAAATAATAAACTTGAAAGGAACACGGATTTAGGAAACAAGTGAGTGCTAAATTGGTTCTTCGCCAAGGGCGACACAACGTCACGTTACGGGTCTGATGTGGAGCTTGAGTTATTGAGGAGATGGTGGCATATATTCTTCTTTTTATAATTTTGGTTCCAGTTGTAAGCTGGCTTATATCTATTCATTACTTTCTATGAAAAGATTATTTCTGGGGAATGATCTCCTAGAGAATGGTGCTTTCTAGGAAATGATTTTCTAGGAAACGGTTTTCGCAGGAATGGTAAACAATCGACTCTATAATATAAACCAACGTTATGCTGTAATAGTTGCAGCAGTCGAGCCGAGTTGATGGGACAAACCGCTCCTTCCATCCATTCTATCGGTAGCTTCTTCTCCTCCAATATCTTGGAAATATCCCCCTGGTATAGAGTCATTGTGACTGTGATAAGGCCCACTCTTCAGAAGGTTTTCATAAGCTTTTGAAGAGTCAGGCTATAAGCTCAAGTAGGTTTATTACGCTCTGTTGAAAATAACAGTAAAACTGATTATGCTTTTCGTTGCTGGACGGCAACCGCCATAATGTATGAAAGCTTTTCGCTTTGTTCGACTTCAACTTTGTTCGACCAATCAACTTGGAATTCGATTTGATTTACAGCGACTATAATATATTATCCGAAAGAATATATAATAAATTTTCAGCAGTTTCCGTCGTTGTGCAGCACATGCGCATTGAGTTTTGTCGTGCATATTGGCTAAAATTACCGCACCATCAAAATTAAGCAATTTTTGAAAATATGCGCATACAATGTAAATATATAATTTTCAAATGTGTGATGTTTACCACGAGCACTGCAGCGACACTGGTATTCTATATATATATATATTGATTCTACTGTCGAATCAAGCTATAATCTAAGATTATAACCGTATTTGAACCCACAACACCCGCCAGGGCAGTTTTCGAGAGATTCTCGGAGTTTTCGAGAGATTCACAATCTTCAGTGGCGTGCAAGATAATTGAACTTGAGCCCATTTTACAGCGAAAATTTTTGTACATTTCTGCGATGGAATGAGAGGCTGGAGCGGTCTCAGGTATTCATGACGCTGACATTTTCGTAGATATGAATAAGGAAACTGGGGCTGGATGCAAGGAACGCACCAACAGTTGAAGAAGCCAAAGGGTACTTACCGTTCAAGACGGTTTGGATATCCCATTCACCTCTACCATGCATAAATGGGGTGATTGGGGAACGCTGGTTGTAATAGTTTGACTGTTACAGGTTACTTGAGTCCATGTGTAATTTTCGTACGGCTATCCACAGAACTTCTCCTTGTATCTGAAGCATCAATGATTACACTGTGTTCGTTAAGGAAAGTAAAGCCTTGGGTATAAACATTTTTAAGAATAGACCCTTCTTTATCGACAAATAATAACCGCCTGAACAGTCTGTCGATAAAGAAGGATCAAGTCTTAAATACGTCTATACCCAATGCTTTGCTTTGCTAATTTTTGTCAGTAGACAGTATTCATCATTGTAGTACAAGATAATCGAGATAATTTACACGGTGAGATTCTTATACTCGAAATGTTCCGTCAAGCAAACTCAACTTTAGATCCATGATCAACAATATCCATTTCATAAAACTATTTGCTTCAACTTACTCAGACCTTTTACTACCCTTTGCTTTGCACTACAGCTAGAGAATTTATGCTGATTAGGTTGCAAGTTGTTCTCCGTTACCATTTTAGTGGGATCGAAAACAGCAAAATTTTATCTCACCAAACAACTATTCCGAAAGAAAGTGTAGGGAAAAAACTGCCAATCTTCCATCAATTGCTTTCACTTCTTCATAGTATTCGAGCACTCGGGTAAACTTTGATCGTAACTGTTGGCGCTATATGCTTGTTAGGATAGTTCAAAAACTTGAAAAATAATAAAAAAAACCTTAAGAAATGTTCGATTGGATAATTTATTTTAACCGTCATAGAATTGTATTGAAAATCTGCTGTCATTCGAAATCTATGGGTGCCTATAAGGTCCATTATAAAAACAAAGATAATACTTTTCTACAAATCCATTTAAAAATTTTGAATCGTTCTACATCACCGGGTACCCGAGTGAAGATCGTCACGCAAAACTCAGAATCCAGCTTACAATGGATAAGTTTGAAGTCTACTTCAGGATTTGCCACATCGCACAGTAAGCTGTACAGAGGTTTCCCATCACGTCTCTCCACCCAGGCACGGCATAGATCATCGAATAGCAGCGAACAAGTGCTTGAATTTTTAATTGGGAAAATTTCCACCAGGAGTAGCAGCCCCCGTAGAGTGCACCCCCACACCCGCACCCGCCTCCAATGAGCTTTCAATGCGGCGCGCAAGTATATTACGAACTATCCTAGCGAGAATTTTTTTCCCACCCTTTGTATAGTTTAAAAGAAGTTTCTCCCGGCAGAGCAGCAAGTTTCAATCGTCTTTGGAGCGAGTTCTTGTATAGACCCCCGTTTTCCTACCACCCTGCGTGTTGCAGCTTCCATTTGACTGTATATTTTTTTCTTACCCGCACCCGCGAGCGTAAAGTCAAATTTATTCAACGGAGAAATGCGCTTTGCTGTTAGTGAAAGCATGACATTGATTTTATTTTTTCTAAGTACGCCACTGGCCGAAGAAAAAATAATGGCTGAAGAGAAAACTGAAGTGAGGAAAAACTTTTCCATCACGGTTGAGAGCGAAAAACTGACGAAAGAAAAACCGGAGTTTACCTCGCGGTGGTTGGCCGTTTTATTTTATGTCCGTGTTTTTTCTACTTTTTTGTTCACTGTAGAAACGGTGTAGTAGCAGCAGCTGCTGCTGCTAACTGCAGTGGCAATAGTTCATCGCAATGCTGAATTGCACCCCGCCGAGGCGCGTTGGGTCACACTGATGCAACCAAAGAACTTATCGAATGGCTAAGTGAGAAAACTACGCGGTGACGGATTTTTAGCACGATTCGAAGAAAGAAGTTGAAGGAAGTACACTTAGGAAAACGAGAGCTTACTTTTGCCTAAACTAAACTACGAATAAAAAATCAATTTTCAAATATTATTAAATCTTCCAGCCTAGGTTCGGATCACGTAATGTCATTCTTTTCCAAAAACCCAACGGATAATCCAACCGTTATTAGTTTTTCTCCTTCTACCGATTTCGCCTCTCTTTGCCTAGATGGATCTGAACCCTGAAAAGGGTGTAAGTGTCGAAAAGCCGGCGGAAAAGCTTTTCTCTGGTCACGCTGATTTCAGCCCCACTAGGAAAAACCACACACAAAATGAAACGAAAGAGGGGGTCGGAAAAAGTTCCCTTCGAGGGGCTATGACTGGAAAAATTAATTTTTATATTTCAACTGCTTGTATTTTTATTGAATTCGCAGGAAGCTTCTACAGGCTGCCGGGGGTGAGAGGCAAAGATTCGCTCCCGGCTGTTAGCGAATGAACGGCGGAAGAACCAACTGGATCCATCCATGTTCGTCGGGGGATTACGATTATTACCCCGATCGGTGTGGAAACATGCGGTAAAAAGGGAAATGAAAAAAAATGTGCCTGACTGTAAAAAAAATGTACTGTAAAAATAGTCCGTTATAGTGGTTGAAGATTATGAGGATAAAAAAATCACGGAAAAGCGAGTAAGCGAGAAAGCGAAAAAGGAGGGTGATAGTTGGTGTGGGAAAAGTCAAGCGAAAGGATTCCATTAAATGACTTTTCCAGTATGGTTCAAAGAAACACGTCCACTGAAATGGGAAATTTCGTTTCTTTGCCTCTAACGGGACAGACATTTGACCGCCAGCGATACGGAGATGATTTTTTTTTTGGAAAGCATTTTTTTATTTTCCTGGAACTGCAAAAAGTTTAAATGAATGTTTTTGTTCAGCACCAGAGTAAAGTTTTTTCGCATAATTTCAAGCCGATTTGAATTAATTGATCAAAGTTGTGCTCGGAAGAATCAGAGTTGCATTCTGCTAGCTAATTAGAGATGATGCCTGCTCCCAACTATGCTCTTACTCGGAGCAGTTCAAAAGTTTTTTGCTGATAATCCTGTGAAAGCTGATGTGTGCGCACAGTTTTCAAACACGTTTCTCATATCGCCGTAGACCGAGACCGAATGCAGCCACCGGTGCATGACGTGCAGTGAGACAGATCAGTCAGCAAAGAAGCCATCGCTTCCTGTCCTCAATGGCATTGCATAGTGCGGTAATGAAATGAAGCCGCATGCTTCGGGATATTGCTTTTTCGGAAGCTGGCTCTCTAGCTTATTGAATATTCCTTTGAATTAAAATATCAAAGGACACAGACTGTGTGATGCTACTCAAGAATTGGAGCCTTCAGCCGGGCGCAGTTGATCAAAAAAAAAAAGAAGATTGGATCTTTCGACACGGATTCACCGAACTCCGAACAAGTACCGGCTACTGATGGCGAATTCAATTTTTTTTGCACTTGTGAAGCGTTACCTGCAGCTCATGCGGGGACTGCATTCGGCTGACGCAAAAGATTTTTTTTTGTGTTCGAATAAATCGCGAAATCTAATTATCCCCGGCTGCTGTTCGGAATTTAAAATCAAATGCTGTGCATTCGGAACGAATGTAGCGTAATGGATTGAAGCTTTGATTTCGATCGGCCCTGTTTCATCCGGAAGGTTGTATTTTTTTTATTTTTTTCATTCATTATGACGCGTTTTGCTTTGAGTTATTTCGAGCTGTTCGAGCGAGTTGAAATCAGGTCAACGCTAGCTCACTGGGAAATCACTGCATCAAACTAAGTGAATGAAAGGCAAAATTAACGAGGTTGCTCAAGCCTAACAACGTCATGCCGAAGATAGTGATTTTTTGCATTTACTATCTAAGTCCGCATTGGAGTTGCTTTATTTTTTGTTTTTGGTTTTTACCGCATTGAAGAGAAAGCAAAAGTTTCAGAATATTTAAATGTATAGTGCTGAGGTTCTGGTGTTGTAATTATTCAACGTGCACGAAAATTTCTACCGGGGCACCAAACTTATGCAACATACAGTGTATGACACCGTTTCGGCAGTATTGAGTTTTAATAGCAGTATTCAGTTTACCCTAGTTTATTTGCCACCAGATTTGAGTAATACATATGGGTAGCGCCTAGGACATGACGCAAAAATCGTCTCCTTGGATAAAAATGCACAGGATAACTGATAAGAAAATCCCCTTTCCTGTTTGGCACAAACGACAACAAACTGAGGCTTATAAAATTTGTCACACCCAAAGAAATAGGCATCTGTATTTGTATCAATTTTGCACGACGGAACATTTGGAAGCATACCTGGAAATACCCTAATAGAGAGGCCTGCTCTCAGACTGACCATGTTCTGATTGATGGTCGTCCCTTTTTCCAATGTCGCAGACGTGTGGTCCTTTCGTGGACCAAACGTCGACTTAGACGACTGTCTGGAAGCAAGTAAGATTCGCACCCGGCTATCCAACGTATTCAAATCGAAATTAACAAAATATGGCTGAGCAATCACCGGTTATTAGTGGAAAGACTACTGCAGAGTACTCTCGAAAAGCTGATTAGCTGAGTTGGACAGAATATGATTGAGTAGCAAAAGCAGTGTGTGTTTTGAGTTCCGACGAGTGACTAACGAGAACAACCGAGCCGCAGCTGACATGTTTGTTACAGTTGCGATACGCCAGATCATGCCAACTCCAGTAATGTGCAATGACAAGGAGGGGAACTTGACTAGCGAAAGATCGGAGGTGGCCAGGCGTTGGAAACAACATTCGATGAAATGTCGAATGATGAACAAGATGTTGACAGCAACAGCATAATGATTGAGGACGACGAAAAGGCGGTGAATCCACTAACTTCAGAACGAGTTGAATAAGCAACTAGAGCGCCAATTTAACAAGCTGGCTGTCGTTTTTTCGAACCTCATCTGTGAGAGGCTGTAACAGCTGGCTACGAAGTATGTCGAGTAATAACAGAAGGATACGTAGCACCTAAGATTTACGTCAATCTATAGACGAGGAACACGCTAACTGGTTGGAAGATTTTACAAAAAGAGCCGTCACTTCGAATTACACAATTACACAAAATCCTCAACTCTAATTTGTTTCATAGATTTAGGCCGTTGCGAAAAAACTTTATTGGTGAATACCAAAGCAGGTGTGCGACTTTTTTTTAAATTCATAGACTTCGAGGCGGTGTACGATTCAGTTAGGCGAAGTAAGTTGTAGCGGACCATATTCGAATATGTTTTTCCAACAAAACAGATTAGGCCGATGGAATTTCCTGCGGTAGACTACAGCGGGCTGGCCTCGATGCAAGCATCTATGATGAGCAACCAATGAAAGCAGTATTCAGGAGAGAACCCAATACATGTCGAAAATTCCCTAGGCAAACACCATACACTGTCGGTTTCCTCGGATGCTGGATCAGCCGGTATTAGGATTGGCAACACAAGAACAACAAATATGGAGACGTAACATATATTTGGCACGCCTCTTATCCAGCATCTTATCCTATTCGTACCTTCTCGTCATACTGCTGCGATAACCAACTTCGGTGAAAACTAAAATCATATACTGGCAGGGAAGAAGGCACCCATGCGGATATTGGAGTAAAACAACAATGAATAGCCTTGTCAGTCTTGAGTGTCATCAAAGGCTGCTCTTGATGGCTTGACGATACCTCAAGCAAGTGTGTGGTTGTGCCCTAGGTAAGGAACGGCTCACGACAGCGTCTGATCCGGAACGAACGGCTCTGAATTAAAGCTAAGATGGCAGCCCCATCACTACAATCGGTAGAGTGGGTCTAGTAAGGCAACCCGCTTCTTTACGAAAAATCAATGAAATACGACTCAGGCATGGACAAATGTGATGAAATAAGGACATGGAATGGATGGTTAGCACTTGGAACTGCAGATCGCTGAGTTTCATGGGTGACGACAGGGTGCAGTTGGAATAGCTAGAACCCCGAAAGTTCAGCATAGTGGCACTGCAGATCTGTCACAAAGGCGAAAAAATGTGGAGGATCCGTGCCAGCAAGTTCCAATTCGGCAGCAGTGGAGTGCCCAGCGAAAAGGCTGGAAAAGGACTTTGTAGTAATGGGCGGAATGCAGGATCGCGTGATGCACTGGAAGGCGATTGACGAGAGGATGTGCATATTAAAGATAGAAGACCGTTTTTTCAACTAAGACCATCATCAACGTGAACTGTCCACATGAAGGTAAACTCGACGACGAGAAGGAAGCGTTCTATGCGTAGCTGAAGGCAACCCAAGTAACAATTGTAGGTTTTATTACGTTCCTATTGTGGTTTTCATGACCAATTTCATAAAATCGCTAATAAAACTATGAGCTCTACCAGAACATTTTTGGTGGCCGCTACAAAACTACCTTCCGACCAAAGGGCCCACTCTTATCAGAAGGTTTCTATAACCTTCTTAAGAAACAAGTTATAAGCTTAAATACTCTTATTATACTTTACAGAAAACAGCACAAAACCGATTACACTTTTCGCTGCCTGACAGCTACCACCAAAATTTGATGAAGCTTTTTTTCACTACAAAGCTATAAAGCATACAGCTTTGTTTGTTGAATTTTACATAAGAAAAAAATATCCACGTGGACAAGCAGGGGAGAGGTTGAGTCAATGTCCACAGTTGTCCACGGGGGGGGGGGGGGGGGGGGCGGAATGCTTGAAAATTAGTATTTTTTGTCCACGTGACATCTGGATGGCCCCTAAGATCAATTTTAATGCTTCGCCACACGTATTGTAAGTTAAGTGCAAATTTCCTCATAACTCGAGAACTAATCAAGCAAATGGAACCAAATTGGACATGCGGGTATTTTTGGAGACAAGAATTTTTTCTATGGTAAATTGAAACCTCTCCCCACTTTAGGAGGAGGGGCTCCCATGCAAATGAAATACAATTTTCCTCATAACTCGAGAACTAATCAAGCAAATGGAACCAAATTTGGCATGTGGGGGGCTTTGGAGGCACGAATTTTTTTATTGATGGTTTGAGACCCCTCATCCCTGTGGTAGGGGGATAAGGACTCTCATACAAATAAAACAGAAATTTTTGCGTAACTCAAAAACTAATCGAACTCGAGAAATTTTAGACTCTCATAAAACATTAGTCAATAACAAGACCACCAAAAACTATCAGTAGTAACATCAGATGATTGAGGGCGAGATGGCTCAGGCCGCGAGTGTTACCGGTGACCTGCCGTTGGAAGCGCCGGCCACTGCGGGGGGCAGCCCCCCGTAGAGATCACCTCTATCTAGGGTTATTTGTTTTCCTAGATCTACTGACCTCTATTACTTTCCTTCAGTTGGGTCACCCCTTCGAAATGGTACTTTCTACGAAACGATTTTCCGTGAAATGGTACATCCCGCGTAAGGTTTTTTGTGAAATGGTATTTAGCGAAACTCTATATTCCGCGTTATGGTTAACCGAGAATTGGTGTTCCGCAAAATGGTATTCGGCGAAATGGTTTGTAATGATGGCGAATATTTAAATGCTATCCGAAATATTTTATCAGACTAAGCCAGAACACCCATGAACCCCACGAGATTGTGGCAAATGTCATCCGAGATTCACGATTTATGTACAACACGGTTTAATTTGTGGCAATACGAAGTTTGTCGGGTCAGCTAGTACCATAATAAAACCAGAGGTAATGATTACTACCGCAATAAAACCTTCAAACAATTCAAGTAAAACCAAGTGAGTTTAAAATTTGGGTTTACTCCTCTTCAGCGTTCCGCTGTCATTTCTTGTAGCGTTCAGTCACTGTTTTACCGTATTTTAGTCGTCTGTTCGCCGCCTTTACTTCATTTATTTAGTTTAATTTTTTCGTCATGTTTTATAATCTGTTAGGCAACTTTTGTCCCTTCTTTAACGTTTTTTCGGCGTATTTTCATCGTATTTTTATCGTCTTTTTCCTTGTTTCCATATTCTTTCTACCTGCTTATCACTACTTTTTCGTCATCTTTCCATCGTATTTTCGTTATTATTTCGCCGCCACTTTTTGTTGTCTATTTGCTGACTTTTATTCGTTCTCTTGTCGTCTTTTCTTCCCATTTTATTGTTGTTTTTTCGACACCTTTTTGGTCATAATTTTATCATCTCTCTGTTGTATATTTGTTATCTTTTTATGGTCCTTTTTCCATCTCTTCAATCGTTTTTTAAGATTTTTGTGCCTTTTTTCGGACGTTTTATTGCCATTTTCATCGTCTTTTTGTTGCTGTTTTGGCGTTTTGGTCTTCATTTCTTTTCTCATTTTTCATTTTTATCATCTTTTTCCGGTTTTTTGTCGTCGTTGTACCGTTTTTGTTGCTGTCACTTTTTAGCCATTTTTTCGTTTCAACAAAAAATATCTATTTATTCCTTATCTTTTCGTCATCTATTCCTCTTTTGGTTGCACTGCGTTGGCTTTTTAAACATAATTTTTGCTGTCTTGTTGGCTTTTCATCGTATTTTTAAGTTATTTTCGTCATATTTTTCCGGCATTTTTGTCCACTTTTCATCGTATTTTCGTCATATTTTCATACCTTTTTCGCCAATTTTTCATCGCATTTTCTTCATCTTTACGCCAACTTTTCGCCGTCTCTTGGTTGTCTTTGGTGTTTTAGTTATCTTTTTATCGTCTCTTTATGTCTTTATCGTCTTTATGTTATGTTTTCTGAAGACATAAATGTTTAACTGCTTTTGATTATCGCGAAAAATGCTTACGCTAATTCACGCAAATAGGATAAGAATTTTGGCTACTTGATTTTGAAGAACAACTTTATTCGCTTGGCAGTAATAGAGGGGTTTGAAATTCTTTAGCACTACAGAAATTATTTCAGGAGAAGGCTTCTATCTGCCATCAAAATGAAAAATGCAAGTTCCTATGAATAGTTAACGTAAATCTTTCCATTTCAATTCACTACTCATTAGAATAAGCACTCTTTACTATCCTGTTCGTTTATTTTCACACAGAAGAATTCTGATAGAAAAAAATAATGCCTTTCAGTATATTATTAACTGTTTGTAATATAGCTCGTGACTTCTGTAACCGAAAAAAATCCACAACTTTTCTGTAGCGCTTGATAAATGAATCAATCAGTAGATCTGGTATCATTGGTTCTTCTGATACCTTTGACCCTATGTAGGTTTAGCTGGAATGGTCACTAGCGAAGCGGTGGGTTGCATAATTTACATCTTACTGCAGTGCTCTTGGAAATGGTGCATATGCTTTCGATGCATTTCTACAGAAAGGCCATTCTACATTTCTTGGAGCGAAGGGATTCACTCGAATTTCACTTAGGCTAATCAACTAACAGGTGTTGAAAGTTTTCACTAAATTTTTCTGACATGGTTTTCAGTTAGCCCCCAGCGCCACATATGGGCGGGTCGTGGGAGCGGCTAGTCCGTTCAATCAAAATCGCTTTCGCTGGCCTCTGAACCGCAAGAAATCCGTTTTACTAGGAAACCCTGGCGACGTTTCGGATTGAAATGGAAAAAGTAGTCAATTCGCGACCACTCATATTTGTCGGACTGGACGAGATTCAACAGGTACTGCTTCATAACCACTTTCTCCTAATAAGCTCTCAGGGATTAGCTCAACGGCCCAACCAATCCAATCCAGAACACGTAGAAGCGACAAGAAGCAACTGAAGGCTGATGGGCGGTTTGACGGATGAATTCTGGCATCGCTAAGTAAAGCAGTATCTTTCTAAAACAGCAAATTGTCTCAAAACAATTGCAAGCGAGTGACCCGGTATTCGTCGTTGACGAATCAATACGGAGAAAGTATGTAGTCTACAACGAAGCAGTCTATATGCAAAAGCAAACGAAATGGTTTGAAAACAAAACCTGTATTAACCTGTAAAACCACTCCCCACCAATGGCATCGATTTGTGAGCCTTCTCATTTCTGTCACAGCACTAAAAATAAGCTTCTTCCCTTATCGCAGCAAGCAGCAACTAACACTAATTAACCCACTTTTAATTTGCCCACACCAGCAACCGCGCGCAGCGGTGCACTGTTTTTTTCGCAATTGTCACCTAATCTCTTGATGCATAATCACTTACTTCCTGTACAACCCCATTACTAATGTACACATATATTTCGGAGAAGTAGGTGCATTTGCTTTGGCTTCAGCCCACACAAAGCAAACATAATTACGAAGCACTCCAATTAGAGGTTGTTTTTTTTATCGGATGCATGATGCACTGCTGCTTGCTGCAACAGGCTTCAAAAAAGGTCCCTCCCATGTGCCTGAACGCATTGCACGCCTGCCACCTTACGCCGGGAAATGGTGCTCGTGTATGGTAGTAAAATAATGCAAAACTGGAACACATAGCAGCAACAGTCTAGCAAAACAAGCTCAGACTGAAGCTGTTTTCACATAGAAGCGTACGCAACCATTGGACAATGGGTAAATTATGACCGAATTTTTTCTAGTTTAGCAGATTTGCTTTCTCAAGATATTGCTCTACATGTGTCACGTGAATAATTTAAACGAATAACATCGTAAACGTGCAGCAGAAAAATCGAATTTAAACTTGCATTCCGTTGGCGTATTCTCCCGTTCACTGCTGCATGCTGGTCTGGCTGGTTGGACCGTACCAAGTTATTGTATATGAAAATAATTTACCATAAACACAATGACTTTTATTCACACATTTGCTGCTCTAAATACCACTTTATGTAACGAAACGGTCGTCCCCATGCAGTTTCCTCTGCAATCAAGTAGCGTCTCGTTGACGACGGCATTCGGTTTTCACATGTGCTGCTGATGTTATGGCTGCCGTTGGTGGGATGGTGCAGTTTTTTTTTCGTGGAACCCACCGTGGAGTGCAGCAAGATCATTGGGTATAGAGTACAGAGGAGGAGGCAGGCGAAATTCGCACTGAAAGACGACTATCATTATAAATTGCAGTATACAGTGTGCTTACAGCACTCACTTTAACCTGGTTTTCCACACTCGTGTCCGGATAAAAAATTACTATTAAAAGTAAACAATTTTCATAACCTGGCAGCCTGCGTTGGTGCCATTATTTTTTAGAGCGCGCGCCCGAACTTTCAGGATAACGCGGGCGATATGTTTTCAAAAGCATACCGTTCCCATCAACGCTTGGGGGAGGTACGCGTTCGAGGGGTCGGCGTACGTTTATGTTAATTCAACCTTGTTCACTACTTTGCTTTCATAGCCAGGCAGGTAGGTACAGAGCTTTCGCTGCTATATTCCGCATTGGATGATTGCACCACAAGAACGAAATCTCAGAGCGAAAGTAGTTCAAACCAACAAACATTTGTAAGCCGCGAATGTGGTTGAAGATTTAAGATATGCGGGATGCTTCTCTGCAATATTTTTGTGTGTGTGTCTGTAATTTGCAATGAAGCGTCAGCACCGTGATACTTAACTATGATTTACCAGAACACATGAGCGGTGGTTTTGTTTTTCACTTCTCTTTGACAAGAGTGTAAAATTATATATGCTAATGGAATCTAATAAATTTTTAAATTGATTAATTATTGACTTTTACACAATCCTGTAAAATAATATTGCACAACAATTATTCATCAAACGCTGCTTTCAACAACCAACCCAGTGATAACATAAATAGCTGCAATCAAATGCATAAATAATGAAGTCCTAGAGCTGCCTTCATGATCTCCACTCCAATTTCCAGTCACATTAATTAAATGCTGCGTCTATGTAGCTGAAGTCTTCCCAGTATCACCACCAGTTGCCGGAAAACTTGGCCCGCTTCTTGCAGCAATAATTAAATTTTCACACCGAATGTGTTGTAACACTCCGTAGCAGTCTTTCCTATTCTGTGTCAAACCTCCAGCTGATACCATCAGCTGGTGAAAAGCACTCCCTCCTCGAATGTTTTCTCTTCCAAAAACCGCCCTAACTTTCCTAGCATCCTTGCTGCTTGCCAGCAGTAGCAGTCAGGAGGGGACTGAGTGCAATCCTGTTACTTTGCTGTCGTGGGCGGTAGAAAATAAGTCAACTCCTACCATTCACCCATCAACGAGAAGAACCACATTTTAGGTCACCGTGCTATATGTCGGGTTGGTACCAAAAAAAGAAAAGGAAATGAGAATGGAGTGGGCTTTCGCAAGTCGTAAAAGTTTCCCTTCAAACGACCGACTTTCAGTTTTCGGCCCCTAAATGTTGTGCCCAAACACACGCGCAGCCCTGGCTTAACTTTTACTCTTCCGCCCAGGACAAATTGCATTCGTCCTCTCTTACCAGGAAATATGGCGATTCCTTCCGAATGATATATCAGAAAAAGAGGCAGAAAGTTCAAGAAAACAACCTCTCGGATAACGGAGAATGCCGGAATTCACTTACATTCTGCTGCGGCTGAGCACAGTTGCTGAACGGTTTTTTGACAGTTGCTTCGGTTTTGGAGAAATTCCAAAATCCAAAAGAAATAATTAGAAAACTTGTTTCATTCTGTTCGTTGATAGATGAGAAAAGAAACTGCAAACACCCCAATCTTGTCGGTGTTAGTTGAATCAACAAAGCCCACTTAATAGCAGCAGGGCTGGCTGTAACATGTTTTTCTTCGGAACCGGAAGTTCCTTTTGTGAGAGACAGTGTACCGAGAAATATCAAACCGGAAATCTTGGCTAACCGCAGGGCTCTAAACACGAGATCAAAGTTTTTCCGGCTTGATGTGTTCCCCTGGTGAGGTCTTTTGCGAACAAAAGGGGCTGGCTGTGCTGGCTGGCGAAACGATTGTAAACTACGGTAGTGCGGCGGAAAACTTTCAACGACGACATTCTAAAGGATGCAAAATTTGCTCGTCTTTCGAGTTCATGGCTGAGCTGCCGGAGATAGTAGATAGCCTGGAGTTTTGTATGCATTGAATTTCACGTTCGACTGCCACTCGTTTGCCGGATGCCCGGCGCGATTGTCTGTGCGCTCGTGTGTAGGTACCTGGTACCTACATATATGTATAGACATGCCTCGGTGAGCGGTGGACCGGTACCCGAAGAAACATACGGGAGAGCACCGTTTCTGGAACAATTTTCCCAGACAAACACTCGAGCTTGATGGATTTTTGAAGAGCTCGCTGCTCGGAAAAAGACAAATATTCGAATCGGAAAATTTCAATTGAGAACAAACAGCATGATCGAAAGGATGTCGAACCGGTTGAGCGTATGTTTGTCATGCAGGAAGGAAGATGTTGCTGGCAATAGGCAGTTTCAGTTTATAGTTGTGGATTGTGCTACCGAAATGTTTGAATTTTTAACGGGATTTGACTCATGCGAAATTTATTAATAGCAAAATTCAAGAAAGTTTCCTCTTGATTACGTTTGGTCCCCAACGTAAGTCTGATGTGAAAAACTTCTTCGAGTGTTTTCGATAAATTTCGAATATTTTTACTACTTTACTACAAAATCCATAAAACGCTCTCATTAGATTATTGCTACCATAACTAGAGAGGCTACAGTAATTGACAATCAATCAGAAGGTGTAAATTCTGAATAATTTTCATTATGATTTCCCAATGATTCCCGAATTCAAGTCCAACTTTAACTGAAATATCAAATTTAATTTCAGTTTTAATTTCAAGTTGAATTGGTAATGCAATTTCTAATCGAATTTCATGTTCGATTGCAAGTAAAAATTTTAAATCCTATTTCAAGACCAATTTCATGGCCCATTTCATGTTCTATTTCAAACCGAATTTAGAATCCAAAAACATGTTTAATTTCAAGCAAATTTTCAAGTTCAATTTTAGAGCTTGGTCCTAGCGCATTTTAAAGTCCAGCTTGCAGTTCAATTTGAGGTAAAGCTTCTAGTCCAAATTAGTTCAAGCTTAAGTCCAATTTCATGCCCAGTTCAATACTAATTTCAAGCTCAAGTAATTTGAAGTGCAATTTGTTATTCATACTCAACTCCAATTTCAAGTTACACTCTAGATTCATTATAAAGTACAAATTGATATAAAATTAAGTGCAATTCATGTTAAATTGTAGCTCCAATTTCACTTGTCATTTCAAGTAGGACAAGAAAAAATATTCCAATGAATTATTCTTTGTAGTTTTTTCTCATGGCCATACGAAATTAGTCCATTTTTTTAGTGCACATGTTATGGAAAAAGGAAATCTTCAAGAGAGCCAGGGCGAATCGTTCCCGTTATGTGATCTGCAGTAAAAATGAGACTCAGTATACGGGTATTGCGGAAAGTTTAATTTTTGATAACTTTTTGCAATGATACCATAGCGAATGCTATCCCCCAAGGCGCGAAATTTTCTTTCCCCTCAACTCGTGGGATTCTTATGGAAGACAAAATCAAAAATACAACAAGTGTGGATACGGTGGAAAACCCGTTCGCTAGAGGAGGCATCCAGCGTTCTCCACCAAGGGTGGAGAAGGATGCAACTAGGAGCGCTAGTGTGGGTGGCAAAGGCAGCGGTATGCCTACCATGCCGGACACAGCGATGAACGGCCCAGCGCTTATCAGGGCGATGGAGAGACGCTGTACCTAAAGTGGTAGCAGCGTCATAGCAGCTCGAGGTAATAATCGAGTTTACGTCAGGTCGAGGCAATTTCTCCAAGGACCTGAAGCAGAGCTTGCTCATGCTTCGGAGAACCTTGAATGCAGCGACCAAAACGCACAACGACCTCGTGGCGCGTGCAGGAGAGGCTAAGAAGGTGACCGTGAAGGCGTCGAAGGCAGTACAAACGGACGCTTGCCCGTTGACGGAGTGTCGTAACGCGGCCCAGGAGGCTACGGAAAGCGCTACCAGCAGCGGTAAGGCATCCGCCAAGCGCCCGAGACAGTCCCCGGGGGATAGCACCCCTGGCGGACCGAAAAAACGCCTGATCGGTAAAAGCCCTCAGGCTAGCGGGTTGGCAGAGCTAACCGATGAACCAGCGGGAAGCTCCAAGACAGGTGGCCCGTGGACCGAGGTTAGGGCCAAGAGAAAAGGCGGAGGAGGCTCCAGTAAAAAAACTGCTCCACCTAAACCGGCAAGAAAGCGAGCGAAGAAGGGCGACGCTCTTATCCTGAAAACCGACGGGTCGAAATACTCGGAGGTTCTGAAGGCCATGAGAGGAGACGCCCTACTCAAGGATCTGGGCGCGGACGTACGGAGCATCCGCCGCTCACGCACGGGCGATATGATCCTCGAGTTAAAGAAGGACGCCACAAAGAAGAGTTCCGCATACAAGCCCATAGCGGAAGGAGTGCTCGGGGACGGAGTGAAGGTACGTGCTCTCACACCAGAAGTGACTCTCCAGCTTAAGAACCTGGACGAGATCACCGAAGTGCGTGAGGTCGTACAAGCTCTCAAAGAGCAAAGTGGAGTGGTGGTGGCAACCGAGGCGGTTCGCCTACGCAAGGGTCCGGCCGGGACCCAGGTAGCCACCATACGACTTCCGCTGATTGACGGAAACAAAGCCCTGAAAGCTGCTAGGCTAAAAGTGGGGTGGTCGGTATGCCCACTGAGCGTGTCCAAGCAGTCGGAAGCTTGCTTCCGGTGTTTCGAGCACGGACATAAAGCCTGGAACTGCAAGGGGTCAGATAGGAGCCAGTTGTGCAGGAGATGTGGCAGTGCTGGCCATAAAGCAAAGGACTGCGCGGAGCCTCCTAAGTGCCTGATCTGTAAAGGTAAACGGGACGCAAAGCACGTAACGGGAGGTTCAAGGTGCCCGGCCGGTGTGCCGGCGACTAAGCCACGTTCATAGTGCAAGTGACACAACTCAACCTGAACCACTGCAGCACGGCTCAGCAGCTGTTACACCAAGCAGTTTCTGAGTCAGCAATGGACATTGCCGTAATCTAGGACCCATATCGCGTCCCTGCCGGAAACGGCAACTGGGTCTCGGATAGGTTCGGGATGGCGGCTTTATAGACGACAAGCAGATTCCCACCTTCCCGGTTCAGGAGGTTGTGTCAACTGCAGACGAGGGAATTGCGGTTGCCAAAGTGGGTGGAGTGTTCTACTGCAGCTGTTATGCTCCACCGAGTTGGTCTATCGAGCAGTTTACGCAGATGGTAGACCGAGTATCAGTTGTGCTGACTGGTCTAAGGCCGGTGGTGGTGGTGGGCGCTTGGGCGGTAGAGTGGGGAAGTCGTCGCACGAACCATAGGGGTCGGATTCTGTTTAACGCTCTTGCAAAGCTCAACGTAGATCTGGCCAACGTCGGCACCAGAAGTACCTTCAGTAGGAACGATGCGGAGTCTATCATCGACGTAACATTCGGCAGTCCTGGTCTGAGAGGAGACTGGAGGGTAGACAATGGCTACACTCACAGTGACCATCAGGCGGTCCGCTATGGTGTCGTTTAGATAACGAGGCGACAGGCGGCGAGTAGAGCCGACACTCAAATCATCCGTGGATGGAAAACATCATGCTTCGATCCCGAAGTATTGGTGGAAGCGATCCGGAGAGAGTGCGGTGATCGCGGTATGCCCGATCCGAACGCTGATCATTTGGTTGAGGTACTGTCGCTAGCGTGTGAAGCTACCATGCCTAGGAAAGGTCGACCTAGGTAAGGGAGGTCACCGGCTTACTGGTAAATGAAATTGCGAAACTCCGCGGAGCGTGTTTTCGTGCGAGGAGAATTATGCAAAGAGCTCGTTCGGGCTTCGTTGTTGCTGCACGCACAGCGCTTAACAGTGGGATAAAAGCTAGTAAACGAGTATGCTTTGAAAGGTTATGTGCTAGTGCCAATGCGAACCCGTGGGGTGATGCCTACAGGGTCGTAATGGCAAAGACCAAGGGCGTGATGGCGCCCGCAGAGCGATCGCTAGAGATGCTGGAGCGAATCATCGAGGGCCTCTTTCCGCGCCACGAGCCAAGGCCCTGGCCTCAGGCCGCTGGGTCGTCCCACGGCCGACGTTCCAGTATCTCAGACCATAGCGTAAGATGGTCGGCCTACATGACGAACATCCAAAGTAACGTGAGCGACGGCGGTTCAGAGGTCGGGGAGGAAGCGACGGTTACGAACGAGGAACTCATTGAGATCGCTAAATCCCTAAAGGTGAGCAAGGCACCGGGACCAGACGGAATCCCGAATTTGGCCATTAAAGCGGTTAATTTGGAGGCTCCCGAATTATTCGGAGCAGTAATGAGTAGATTCCTGGAAGATGGCCACTTCCCGGACAGATGGAAGCGACAGAACCTGGTCCTATTGCCGAAGCCGGGAAAACCTTCGGGTGTCCCCTCGTCATATAGGCCGATCTGTCTGCTCGATACTGCAGGCAAGGTGCTGAAGAGGGTTATCCTTAACAGACTCGTACAGTATACGGAGAATACAAACGGTCTGTCAAGGAACCAATCCGGCTTCCGTAAAGGCAAATCTACGGTGGATGCCATGGTGGATGGACGGTGGATTGTCTGTCACTAGGACACGCTCGACGTGAGAAATGCGTTTAATAGCGCTAGCTGGAACTCCATAGCCAACTCGCTTCGGAACGTCCAAGTGTCGGTGTCGCTGTACAGGATTCTGGAAAATTATTTCCAGAATCGCGTGTTATGCTACAACACGGAGGGTCAGAAGTGCGTTCCAATCTCCGCAGGGGTTCCGTAAGGTTTCATATGACGCCCGGTGTTTTATAACGTCATGCATGATGAGGTGTTTAAGCTGAAGTTCCCGGTAGGGGTTGTGATTATTTGCTTTGCGGACGAAATCACCTTGGAAGTCTACGGTGAATCTATCGGAGAGATCGAGTTGACGGCTGCCCACTCTATAAACATTGTTGAAGATTGGATGCGCTCCAGGAAACTGGAGCTAGCGCATCACAAAACGGAGGTTATCGAGGTGAACAACCGCAAGTCGGTGCAGCAGGCAAAGATCAGCGTCGGGGACTGCACTATTTCGTCAACGCGGTCCTTAAAACTCCTGGGAGTCATGGTCGACGACAAGCTCAAGTTCGGGAGCCACGTCGACTATGCCTGCAAGAAGGCTTCCACAGCTATTTCGGCATTGTTTCGTATGAAGTCTAATAGCTCTGATGCCTATTAGCATCATCATCAGTGAGGACGTGGAGTGCTTCAACCAACGTGGAACTAGAGGCATATGGAGTACCACAAGATCGGCCTCGATGACCACATGGCAACGGGCATGGTCTGATTCCACAAAGGACTGATGGTCACACCGACTTATTCCGGAAGTATCCAGGTAGGTCGACAGGCGCCACGGCGAAGTCAATTTCCAGCTGACACAGATTCTGTCAGGGCATGGTTCTTTTAGACAGTATCTGCACAAGTTCGGGCATGCGGAGTCCCCCGCGTGTCCCGAATGCGTGGATGTAGAAGATGTGCAGAACATGTTTTCTTTATGTTTCGTGGGCGCGGGACGCAACATGCAGGCAGTGAGCGGACTGGACACTACTCCGGATAACTTAGTCCAAAGGATGTGTTCTAGCTCGGACGTCTGGGGAGCTCGGTCAACGCGGCTGCCACCCAGATTGTACTTGAGTTACAACCCGCTGGAGAGCAGTCAACGGCGAGAAAATGTGTTACAGATAAAATCTCGTTTGGTTTTGATTGCCTTGGAAAATATCCTGGAATACTTTTGCGTAAAATCATTTTCATTGAGTGCTCACCCTAATAAATAAGCGCAGTAAATGGGTAGACAAAATACAAGGTAAAATTGATTCCTTATCAGCCCAATTTCCACAATTGTATCATGTTCGTTTGTATCGAATTGCTATATTATGGTTTCAATTTGTTCTCCAGCAGGAACCTACATTCTACATTGTTGCCCTTTACTGCATTCCGAGAAACTAGTTGCATTTCATGGAACTAGAAGAATCTAAACAGTATACAAAATAGCGCAGCAATTTCAAGCAAACTGCTGACCAGACTAGCTAGCTCGCCAACCAAACCAAACCAGTCCACACAAAAGCATACCGGGTTAAATTCTACTAAAAACCCCCAACCCAACCAATACCAAGCGCAAAGCTGTCGGTACAGCAAAAGTCATATCTATCCAGCTGGAAACATCCCCCCGGAACAAGCTAGGGAAACACGGACGAAATGCGATCCGCACAATACAACTTGATTGTTTGGCGAAAAAAAAATTAAACAAGTTAAACATCAAATTACACTTGAACCATTTCGCTCACATACACACACACGGTACGAAGCACGGAATGGCTAACCTCCAACTTTTTGTTTTGGTTTCATACACACATACGCACGCACACACACACGTACTCACATTCATTTTATCCACAATGTAAAAGTTTTTTGTTGCCCTTCTAACAAACAGCTGGTGTTCCCATCTGCACCAACTACACAGTACGGGAATTTTATTGCCAGCGAAACAATATGTTCTCGTTGTTCGGCATCTTATTCGCCATTATTGGAAGAGCAGAACCCGCTGGATCGGATGGATGCACGGCCGGACGGACGGACGGACGGGAAGTTTCGTCAAACGCACGTAGAATCCGCGTGTATCCAACAATTTGACGAGTTGTAACTCACTTGCCGCTCTCTGCCGCGGTGGGTGGCGGGGAAAAGTCTTTCGTTTTTTTTTAATCCAATGTTGCTGGGAAGGAAAGCAAAAAAGACCGGAGGAAAACGATGTTGTCGTGTTGTGTGTGTGATGATACACGTATCGGAAGAAGGAGATGCCACTTCTTGGGAAATTTGATACTTGGCAAATTGAATTAAAAATCTTTGTGCGCATTTTGCAGTGTGTCTGTTTGGTAGAAGAAAACGAGTGTTTCTGAATTGGTGTTTCAAGAGACAACCGTCGCCGGTTACACTGCTAGGAGAATTCTTCGTGGCGTGGCAACCTAACTGCGCTGTCAGCGATACAACGGGACTGTTTGTAAGATATCGCTAAATGGTAACTATTGAGACAGGTGAACTTTTTTCAGCCAACTTTTTTTTATGTCGCGAATAAGAACTCGTCAACTTTGTAACTTTTTGTCGGCGGGAAGCACACCGGGTTTGAAAGAAAAAGAGTGTCATCCTTGGAATCATGTCATGTAAAAGACGGGTGTGACTTGAATGTAATGCCGTCACCTTCGTAGAAGTACGTTCTGCAAGTACGAAGTGAACATGGAATCGAAAGTGTCACGATTAGTCAATTTTATGAACCGTTTCGACTGCGAGTGTTGCCAGCTGGTGCCAACGAGAGCACTGGCGATGATGGGTTATTTTGTGATAGCTACTATTGGATTTTGGGGATGATTTTCCTGCAGGTCGCCACCTCCTGCCGTCGTCTGGCAGATTGTGTTTGTGTGTGACAGGTTGAATGAAATAACAAGTGAATTGGATGGTTGACACACGTATTCATGGCAGATTTCTCCGATTGGATGCCAACTTTATGGCGTGCAGACTGAACGTAGATGCACTTACCAACTTGGGTTGGGTTACGAACCTGCAAATAAAAGAAAAGGTGCCAATTTAGAATATAGTTTAGATGCGATGCACGAGATTGGACTTTCAGCTGTGGATAGGGACTCGTGCTGTAGAGAGAAATGAACTGCCTCGAGGAATTTTTCAGATTGTCTTACTATGAGATACGCTTAATTAAGTCTCAAACAGTTGTCGTGCCAGTTGGCATAGCCAAAGAGCCAAATCTGGCGAAAAGTGGCACGAGAAGGGTTCCACGAAAAGTGTGCATTCTAGGGGAAATGGAGTCATTTTGTAATATCTTCAAGGGATTTGCAGTCAAGCGAAGCCCTTTTGTGCGATGAACGTACTTGAGCATGAAGATTGGGCATTTGGGTGGAAACTGGTATGGCGATAAAGCTACTGCTGGTGACACTTGTCATTGTCTAGTGCTGCTGACAGTGTATTCGAGAGTCTAAAGCGTTTATTGGTTATCGAATTTCTTTTTAAAACTGGGAAAGTTTAAGATGCTAGCAAACAGTTAAGTTTCGTATTACGTTTCGTAGGGTTGTGACTTCGGATTTGTTCTCAAAGAGCTGCTTGTTGATCCCAGTTTTGATAAACCCTTGTAGCTCTTCATCATTTTAACAGCGAAAAATGATGATAAAATGTTCATAAGGTTTCTGTTGTCCAATATTTTTTGGTATTTGGAATTCTCGCTGTGATTCTTTTCTTATTCTGATAAACTGTGGCGTTATGTCAATTAGTCCCGGAGTTATTGCGATGTTCTTCAGAGGACTGCGGATGTTGAATTTTTCTAACAAATTATCGACTATAGTCATCGCCAATTGCTTTCCTGTCAAGTGCTAATGTGTTTTGATGTGTGACCTGGCATAACTTATTGAATTGGTTAAAAAAGCCGCTTTATGGCCACCAATTCCGGAATCTCAGTGTCCTAACGGGTCCAGGTGGCGCGTACTATGGCTTTTAACTACAGCCTATTAACTAATACCACTACTGTCGATGATTTGATTGGGAAAAGCTGTATGTTCTAAACAAATGCCGATGATTTGATATAATTTTATCAAAAAGTAATGTCGCAGTCCCTCTAGAAACATTGGTACAATTCCAGGACCAAGTTACATTTGGCCATAATCTGTAGGGGTTATGAAATTAAAAATTTTTTCGAAAATTCCGACAGGGTACTGTTCGACAGGGTAACCGGGTACCTTTTTAGCTTTCAAAGTACGAAATTCTAAAGTTTTCTTTGATCAAGGATACTGAAACTCTGTGACATCTAAGAACTAGTTGAATTGCAACTTTTCATAAAATAAGTTTTCATGTAGCACTTAAGGGGGTGGAATGGGGGGCTTCGAATTTTTTTATCCCTTAAGTGCTCGACAAGGGTACCCGGGTACCCACAAATTGAAATACTTGTAACTTTGGCAATTTTTGACCGATTCGGACACTTTTATCACCAAAAGATTCAGGAACTTATCCACTTCTAGTGTGGTTACAACAAAACCGGAAGTGGTTCATCTGGTTCCCGGAAATCCGGCATTCCGAGTATGTGTTCCGGGATTAAAGCACTTTTTATATTTTTGGAAGTAATTATAGTAATATGGATGTCCAAAGTTCTTCCAATTACTCCGAAAGGTCGTTCTTCATTGTTTTAAAACAATAAAAACATATATCCTCGGAATTACCATTCTGCAACAAGTTCCCGTGGGACCTCCTGTGGCCATAAAACTGTTTGGTTTGCAACACTGGCAATATGGGTGTCTAAATTCATGAAATTACTCCAGAAGGTCATTTTTCATTATTTTGATTCTATCTGATGATTTTGCCACGGCATGGCCATTCCGGAACATATTCCCGTGGGGCTTCACAGTTGTCCAAAACCAAAAATATGTCGCATTAGAGTTTTGAGTGGGAAAACTTGATTTTAGGTTTATGGAACCTTTGGGAGAGTTTCTTGAAATTAAAAGTTCTATCGTATGGTGAAGTTCAAATTTTGAATAATCCCTCTAAAAGTGAAGAAAAAAAATTATTTTTCTTCAGCTTCAACATAACACATTGATGAGTTCTGCAAAGTTTTAGAGCATATTATTACAAGAAATTTTACTGAAGACAGTAACCTTCTATCTCTTCTGCGAAGATAGAAAAATCCTATTTCTTAGATGTGAATCGTCAAAATCAGTTTTTCTATTTTAACTTTTTTTGTAGTTGTTATATGACTTTTCATGTTTTATAAAGTTGTACAAATAGCAAAGATACACAACTTTGCCGAATGTAGTATACCTCTATCTTTGCTTGTTTTGGAGCTGTAAAACTTTTGTTATAATAAATACCCTAATTCTGACCCCGAATTACTCAACTATGCGCAAACAGATACAAATTACATTACATGAATCTGAAACTAAATAAAAAACTACAAAAAGTCAGGAAGTTTCATTTGTATCCGTCTGCGCATAGTCGCGTAATTGGGGATCAAAATTAGGGTATTTTTTATATCAAAAGTTTTACAGTTCCTAAACAAGCAAAGATACAAGTATACTACATTTGGCAAAGTTGTGTATCTTTGCTATTTGTACAACTTTATGAAACATGAAAAAGTCATACAACAACTACAAAAAAGCTAAAATAGAAAAACTGATTTTGACGATTCACATTTAAGAAATAGGATTTTTCTATCTTCGCTGAAGAGAGAGAAGGTTGCGATCTTCAGCAAAATTTCTTGTAATAATATGCTCCAAAACTTTGCAGAACTCATCAATGTGTTATATTGAAGCTGAAGAAAAATAAATTTTTTATTTCACTTTTAGGGGGATTATTCAAAATTTGAATTTCACCATACGATAGAACTTTTAATTTCAAGAAACTCTCCCAAAGGTTCCATAAACCTAAAATCAAGTTTTCCCACTCAAAACTCTAATGCGACATATTTTTGGTTTTGGACAACTGTGAAGCCCCACGGGAATATGTTCCGGAATGGCCATGCCGTGGCAAAATCATCAGATAGAATCAAAATAATGAAAAATGACCTTCTGGAGTAATTTCATGAGTTTAGACACCCATGTTGCCAGTGTTGCAAACCAAACAATTTTATGGCCACAGGAGGTCCCACGGGAACTTGTCGCAGAATGGCCTTTCCGAGGAAATATCATTGTATTGTTTTGAAACAATGAAGAATGACCTTTCGGAGTAATTGGAAGAACTTTGGACACCCATATTACTATAATTACATCCAAAAATATAAAAAGTGCTTTAATTCCGGAACACATCCTCGGACTGCCGGATTTCCGGGAACCAGATGAACCACTTCCGACTCTGTTTTAACAATACTAGAAGTGGATAAGTTCCTGAATCTTTTGGTGGTAAAAGTGTCCGAATCGGTCAAAAATTGCCAAAGTTACAAGCGTTTCAATTTGTGGGTACCCGGGTACCCTTGTCGAGCACTTAAAGGTGTTTTTTTTTGTCGAACACATAACGGTTAACCAAACATTTCGCATTTATCGGCCAGACACGTTACCTGCCGCTTATGAAATCGTCGGTTCACCGCCGCCAGACATAGGAACATCCGAACCGACGAGCAGTGTTGCGAAGCTCACTGTCGTGTGGACTCACTTCGGACTCTCGCTCTTATTTATTCATGCACTGCGAGGAGTTTTTGCCTCTGCGTATTTAGCTAACAGCTACGGTCGTCGCTCTCGTTCATCATTACAGTCCGAGCTGCTGATACCGATTACTCGCGAGAGCTCGCACTGCCGCTCGTGAGTAGAATCGATGGTGAAGATGAAGAAGAAGAAAAAAAGTAATGCAACGTCTGTATCCCAGTGCGCCACTAGCGCTTACGGGCAGCTGATTGCTCACGAGTTATTTGACTCGCGAGTAAGCTATGCAGGAAGACGATAAGAGATTGTGCGTGTGCGAATGTGTAGGTAGCAAAATGTCTACAGGCAGCAACAACGGCTATTTGTCTTACGCTTGCGTGAGGGGCGTAAGTAATGAATGGCTAAGTGCACGGCTTAGCTGCGTGGTGCTAGACTTAATAGGATCATTGTACTAGCCCCGTAATTGTCATGTATTCTAATTACCGGCTACGAAATCTGTCGATAAAGAAGGGTGAAATCTTAAAATCGGTTGTACCCAAGGCTTTGCCTTGGGTTGTTGACGTAATTCAGCGGCAAGAATCAAGTCTTCCGCGGATCTCTCAATGCCAACTCAGCTGACCTTGGTAGCCAGCGTGACTACACTTGGATCGGCTACTAACCGAAAGATGAAATCGGCGAACGTGCGTATAGACGACTGAAGACTGATTCTCTTTAACTGAGACCAGTCTCGCTTTGCTGAACCAGCAAACTTGTTGATTAGCTCATGGCGTTCGCGAAGTGGGCGCGGAGATCGGCGGTTGATCACAAAACTCTCTAACGCTGCGTCAGCTCACGGAATCCTATTCAGGAGTATAAGGATCAACTGTTCGGAGTAACAGTATAGCATACGGATGGTTTTTATGACCAGTGGAAGAGTCTCGATTCCTAAAGCATAACACGTTGTTAGACTTCTGTTGTTAGACCCATAAGTCTCATTGAAATTGCTCTTCGATAGCGGTTATTTTTTGGACTTTCCTGTAAACGTGAAAACTTCTTTGTGAAGTCGGTTACACGGTTGTATCGTACCAACCTAAACAAATGTTTGTTCTCAAGCTTTGCACCAATGGCAAATAATATTTTTTCGATCGGTTATGGGCTGCAGGCTCTTCTAGGGACAACGTGTATTCGCAGCCAAATCTCGCTCCATCTAGTCTCCCTATCTTGTTCGCTGCGTCCCTGGTAGTCTTGTTCCTACCGAATTTGAAATAAACAACATCTTTGAATATACAAGACAGTCCATCCCCTTGCCGTAACCCTCTGCGCAATTCGAAAGGACTTGAGAGTGTCCCGGAAACGCTCACGTAGCACATCACTCGTTCCAGAGTTGGTTTGATCAGCCGCTTCAGTTTGTCCAGAAAACCGTACTCGTGCATTATCTGCCATAGCTGTTCGCGTTCAACGGTATCGTATGCTGCTCTGAAATCCACGAAAATATGATGCGTGGACACGTTGTACTCTCGACATTTCCGGAGGATTTGTCGGAGAGTAAAAATTTGATCCGTAGTAGGCCCCCATAAAGCCCGCCTGATACTGCCCTATGAATTCTCTATCTATTAAGGATAGACGACGCAATAAAATGTGGGAGAGCACCTTGTAGGCGGCGTTGACCAGCGTAATGCCGCGGTAGTTACAGCAGTCTAGCCGGTCGCCCTTCTTGTAGACTACGTCTTCCATCCACTCCTTCGGTAGTTTCTCTTCTTCCTAAATCCTTGAAATCAGCCAGTGAAGTGCCGTTGCTAGCGGTTCTTGTCCATTTTTGTAGAGTTCTGTCGGGAGACGGTCCTTTCCGGCTGCTCTATTGTTCTTCAGCAGACCGATTTCGCGCCGGATCTCTTCGAGATCGGAGGCCGGTACGCTGTTATCGTTTGTACGTACTCCGAGGTTAACTTCCATTGCGTCTCCTGCTGCTATATCGCCGTTGAGCTGCTCATCGAAGAACTGCTTCCACCTGTCGACCACCTCGCGCTGCTCATGGTATCTGTCCAGCCATTTTTGGAATACTGTGTTGCCATACAGCTGCGCGAGTATGGTTCATCGTCCACCTCCATACTCCGTTCTCCTGTACGCCACCTTAGATCGCTCTTAGCACTCGTCTCTCGAACAGGGTATACTCTGCAGGGGGGATTAGTTTGTTCAACCGCAGCTGCTAGTGAAGCCCATAGTAAGCACGATTTCCGCTGATAACCAGGTGAAATCTCATAGAGATTGTTGACTCCGCTTTAGAGTTCAGTAGTCCAAAACTCATTGGTCAGCTGTAGGAGTACCATCGCGACGGGCGCACACAACGATGCACCATAAGAGCTTTGATTCAGTTGTGACTGTCAGGATAAATTGCACTGCTTCCTGCCATCAATTTAATCCCGATCATATAGTCGTAGTCGTGGCAGGGGTCTTCAAGCTTGTGCCTCCAGACAAGTACGCTTAAATATTCCGGATCTCCTTGTCCCTAATATGCTTTGTTGCTTGCAGAAATATGTAGCTTGATCCATCCTCGAGTTCAGTAGCGAAAGGTACCTTGGTCAGCTGTCGGAATTCAACTAAGATGCACGCAACATGGTACTATGAGAGTTGGCTGTTGGCTCTGACATAGGTATGACCTCCAGTTGAATCGTCACAGCCGTATTGTATTCCACCATCAATGTCATCCCAGCCCTGTAGTCGGAGCTGTAGCATTAGTCTTTCAACCTGTATCTCCGGGTATGTAAGCTTGTATATTCCAGAACTTTCTGCCTCTTGAATGTTTTTTTCCCAGGTGACATATAGACGACTCCGCCCCCGAGTCCAGTTACGCAAGTTCTTCGGTCAGCAGTCAACATTCATCCGAGATGTACACAACAAGGCGCTACGAGAGCCCCTGTTGGTTTTGACAATATATTTGTTATAACACTATAATAGATAATTATGCAATTGTTTGTAATGAAATTATGCACTTCCATAAACGAGTTTCTTATTCACTGAAAGTGCAAACCATTGAACATGATTGAAAATAAAAGAAGGTTCCATGTCTGTTGGAGAACCGACTAAGTAGCTTCATTTCGAGGTAGTTTCCGTCTACTAACAAATAAAAAAAAGAATTTAGCGGCTGGTGTTATTGTTCGCTGTAACCAGTGAGACAAGGTGGATAAATTCGTCAGTTACCAGACACCACCTCGGTTGCTCGGTTCCACTGGCCAGCATGTACTTTTAACCCAATCATCTTTGCTTTGCACTTATGAAGCCCTCTGTGTGATTCCTATAAACTCGACAATCCATCCAGAATCCGAACACAGTAGTGTCTATCATCCATCGTTGATGCGGTCAGTATAATAAGCTTCCCGGGAAAACCGTTTTCGTCCATAATTTTTTATAACCCTTTTCGGTCTATGGTATCATACGCAGTTTTGAAGTCAAAGAACAAACGGCGCGTGGGAACTGCGCGGACGGCTTTTTTGGAGTATCTACCGCAGGATAAATATTTGATATTAGAAATATTTCTTTTTTCACACATGGAGAATATGTTGGAACAAACAAATCAGAATCGTGCCTTCTTTGAAGTAGGGAACAGTATAGGAAGCCACAAAAAGTGTTACATATGAAACGTTCATGATAAATCAGAGCCAACTTTGAAAAGGGACCAAACTAATTTATATATCCAATAAATTGATTCGTCATGTTACAAACAGCAGTGAATGTCCCTGTCAGATTTGATGGAGAACTCGTCAATTTGTAATTCGCAAAACCTTAATAAACACTTTAAACGTTTACATTTAACAAAAACCGTTGTTGATCAGTGTTTTATTCATTTCTGCATTCTCATCACTTCAATCAAGTACTAAAGTAATTTTATTTTTGCAAACGTAATTACAACCAACTATCAATTGCAGTAAGTATAACCAAATGATGTTTTCAACTGCTTTTTTTCCAGTACATAGCACTTTTTTTCGATCTCACTTTCAATTAACACAATTAACAAACCAAACGTTAAATTCAAGCGATTTAACTCCGCAAACAGCAGCAAGCAGCACCCCCGCTCCTGGTGCACGTATTCCGGCGCGTATCGGCGGTGTTGAAATCCGTCTGCCGGCATTCTCTTGGGTACCGTAAATTTGCAAGACTACTACACTGCCGTGCGTTCGGCACTGGAGCGCTACTCTTTTCCGTTGCCCGTTGTTCACGACGAAGCTCGGGATTCATCCGGGAAGCTGCTGTCAGCCAGAAAGGTCGAAATAAAAGGCACTGCTCATGAGCTGAGAGCAATTAAAGCGGCCATTAGCTATATTGCGGCAAGCGATTATCCACGCTGTTTCTCGTTTCGTTTCGTTGCCGGTTGAGCCTTTTGTCTTTCGGTTGCTCTGTTGTCTTAAACTTCTCGAACCACTACCGTCTAGTAAGCGGCCAGGATGGCATGCACTAGAACTACTACCGGCGGGAGGGATCCACCATTGCGTAGCTTCTCAATTTTCTGTACCATGCCGAAGAACAGTCAACCATTTAAAAGTCAAGTGAGCATCCCATCTGCTCGGGTTGTCCGGTTTGTAGTTCTTCGCCTGAAGGCACCCGCCGGCATACGGGCGTCGCCGTCGTTTGAAACTGAACTACCTTGGGATCCTTACTTGACAGGCGAATTGCTCTGCTGCCTCTGCGTTTGCGTTTAGCATGGCTCTGAAAGAACACAGCAACGATGTCGGCGATGGCGGCAATGACGGTGATGATGACGATGATGGTGCGAATAATGCTAAATGAAGTGGATAACTTTAAGTATACCCTTTGGAGTGGAACGAGTCAGCCAGGAGGCAAAAACTGAGTGTCTTTTTTCTACGAATGCTTTTAACTTAACCATAGTCCTGTGTACAGGTAATATGGAGCAAAGCTCCCAACAAGCGAACAATCGTACTGGCGGGAAGTTGTGACGGGTTTTTGGTGTTGATCTAGATGAGCCCAATCGAGTGTGAGCAATTGAAAATTGAGCACCAAGTGAATAATTTTATGAAGAGAATTTTTGAAACTTTCGAAGTACTGCCACGCTGAGTGTTACTGAATGACACATGCGAACGGTTCTTCATTGATTCGGGCTCACTTGTGAACAACTAGAACTAGAACAACTGGTAATGGGAAGTAACTTTGGCTACATAAATTGTAATTTTTGATAAGCTTCCCAAATTATGACATTAACATAACATGAGAAATCCGTTATGATTAAAAAAAAATGCAGAGAATTGATGTGATTTGACAACTCAACCCACCCGTAATTTTCGACAAATATTACCTCCTACCTGTTATTGACAACTGACGATGATGGAATAATTCGAACTGGAAATGACACGATGTCCCCGTTCCGACTTTCTACCAGGTAATGTATGCATTTTTGTCATGTCCGAGATTTAAAATCCGGCCAGGCTCGTACTAATTAGTGGTAAATTGAATTTACCTCTATCGATTCAATTTGTCCATCTCGTGCGATGATAATCGCTCGATACAATGAAATTTCGTTTTTTGTTTCACATGTTGTCGTAAATGGAAAAATAGTACCCACAAACATCCATCTCTTTTCTCTTTTTCCCACCCGTCGTGCGAATACGTCGACCCAAATAAAAGGTTAGCGGGTGGAAAAAACCCTGAAATTCCCGTTTCTTCCTCACCGCCAAATAATTCCATAAATGTCATAATCAAATTACCGAGACTCTCTCATTCAGATGTTAATACATTTTATCACAAAAATTTCCACCAAAACCGAGAAATGGCCGACGCAGAAAAATAAAATTTCAAAATAAATTATATTTCCCCCGCACATTTGCATACTCGCATGTTGAAAAAGGGGTTGAGTCTATCGCAAAAAAAAACGAATCAGACCACGGCAGGCACTGAACGGATTTTATTTTATTCAAATTAGCCTCTGAAACGAGCGAAAAGAGGCGACTGGTCAACTCTCCTGTGTTTGTTCGGTCGACGTTTCGAACCAAGCTTGCAATCTTTGGAGCCATTGGTTTCGTCATAGTTCACAACTGATTTCTTCGGTAGACGACCGAACAAGAACCGTCTAGAGGCAACCACCATCACCACCCGCTGTTGATTGGCTCGGATAGGCTGCGGTCGCATGCTGGCAATAGGCACCCAGCCGGCTGCTGTGCTGTGCCGTGCTGTCGGGGTTTATGGAGCTGCTGGCATATTTAGGATCCACATTGCAGAGTGGAAAGATTGCTCTTAAAGAACCCACTTAATTTGCATGGAAATGCGGCGCTATTATTGGATGGTGAATTTTTGGCACTGCTTTTCCCCGCACTTGACTGTAAAAAAAAGTACGGAAAAAAGTGTTGGCAATTGTTTTGCCAGTGGTTTTGATTTGCTATCTGGCTGCTGCCGGTAGGAATTAAATTGAAGGAAACTGTGACGACTAGGAAGGCAGGCAACGCAGCCACAAAATTTAATTAAATCTTCAAACAAATAGAACCGGTCGTAAAACTATTCCCAAATGGTTGCTGCGAGGCGGCTGGAGTTGGCAAGCAAATCAAACGAGCAACCGGCAGCCAATATGAACACGAAAACCACAGGATTTGATTAGAGAGCCAACCGAACGCCAAGTTATTCTGTGCCTTCGACGGAGCACGAACGCGCCACGAAGAAGCTAGCTGCAAATAATTATTCAAATTAATTTCGAGCTCAGGCATCTATAATCAAAACAATCGAAAGGCAAAACATCGCCGTTTGAAGTGTAAAATTTGCATAATATTTTGCTAGAATTGAGAGGCCGGCTTCAGTATGTACGTACTGAAGGAAACTCAGCTCAACTCAAGAAACTGTTTGAAACATATAATCATGCTGATATAGGAGAGCGCTCAACAGAAGCCAATGACCTTTGGACAGCATTCTCCCGCAGTAAAATGCTATCTAATATGCCTATCAATGTATCTTCTAGAATAGAGGTAAATTCTAGAAACATTATTACGAAATATTATCTCTGCAGTAGGAACCTGCCCAATCAAAAACTGATCACAAAAATCCTTTTGCGCAAAGTGAACTACTTCGCATACTGCAAGTGCGAACCGAAATAATGAGAAAAAACGACGTATGATAAGATGTATTTTATCATAGAATCGTAAAGTATTGGGCCTGCAATTGTTTTGCGCATCGAGCAAGTCTTTCCATGAAGGATTCCTCTACCTGGTTCATGACGATCTTGGTGACGGAAGCAATGCGAGTCGAACCACGGCCCGGACGACGTTGTCGGCGTGTGGAGTCTTGAGAGTCATCGCAAGAACAATACCAGGAGGGCTGCGCCCTAGACTGCAGCTGTTGCTAGTATTCCGGATACCCGCGGGACTAAATTTGTGGCACACTTTTCTGCGTTAATTCCAAGTGGTTCAACCGATTATCAGCCATCTTCTTCAAATCTATTTCAGACACTGCTCCCACTTGAAAGTGTCAGTGCGTCCAAATCGCTAGGCTCTTCTGGTATCGGAGTGAAGTGTCTAGAATTGACGCATATCCTGACCCGCGTCAATAAGGTCAGCAGCCCAATTGACCTTTCCAGCTACCTAGAGGAGATGATATTTCGCCGATTTGACTGCTGCTTCCGAGAGCCCTCCTAAATGTGCAGTTTTAGGAGTAATGAATTTCCAGGTAATTTTGTTGATTGAATACCAATTGAAGATCTGTTCACGATCTTCACGATCAAGGCAGTAGCATTGTCCGACTGAAGGTCAACGACCTTTGTTCGCCAGGCGACAAAACGACCGAGAGCAACTAGGAATGAGGAGTTGTTAGATCACTTACTAGCCTGATGTGGATAGCTTTAGTTGAAAAACGGACGGCGATGACCACGTATACTTTGAAAGAAATACGTACAAACGAACTGTATACTTTAGGTAGAACGCTCTACAATAATCGATACCGTACACAGAAAATATGGACGCATTGATGAAACTCGCGATACCGTCTTTTAGTCTAGAGAGGACTTAGATCCGAGACAAGTGTGACAGCGGTGAAAGACGGACTTTACAAGATTTCTGCCGTTGACAATCCAGAACTTCTGACGAAAAGTGGCTAGCAGCAATAGTGGACCTGTTTGTAGTAGTCTTACGTGATAACTGATAACTGCTAGCCGACAGAACAGACAGCGAATGTTTGTGGGACAGCGCGATCGGATATTTAAACGACAACCAATGACTTACCAAGACGTTCACCACTTGCAAAACTTGATAATTACTCACCAAGGCTGTCGTGCCGTAGCTCAATGGTAATGAGATGTGGAACTGACGAATGGTCTGGAGCGTTTAGAACCAAAATAGCGAGGTTCAATCTAGAACAAATCGTTGAAATATGATGTATCGAGAGTATCGTGAGAAAAAATTGACTTGTGTCAGAGTCAGAGAGAGCAGAGCCTTGGGCTTAAACGTCTTTCTAAGACTTGACCCTTCTTTATCAACAGACTTCGCAGCCGGCTGTTAGAGTAACATGACTAGTGTAACAAACTTACTAATTTTATCTATCTAGTCGTCGAACATACGACGACAGGCTTGTTGGACCAGCATCGTACATCGAAGTTGTGGTTGTGCGGCAGTCATTGCTACCGAAACTTTGCGTCATTCCCCAAATGCCTTTGGAGACTAGTCTTGAGTCAGTGACCGTGAGTCAACTCAAGTCAGGACGGACAATTTCACCGGCGAGATGAGTTAAGAAGGTCCGGTGGATTCAAACCAGGTTTTCTACTTGATACATTTGGTATGGGGATACTAGGCTTTTGGGTCTTGTGGAGTCCGCAGTAAACACGACTTACGGCAACGACCCGAGGTATACACATTCGTTCACCACCGCGACCTCATTCCTATTTACTACCACACTATTACCCAGTGTTGAAAAATTCATAGCAGTAAAAAACTCAATGAGATTTCAAGCACCATGAAATTTCAACCTTGATCAGAAGCGCCGAACTCACATACGAATTTCTCTCACTATTATATGCGATGTCTCTGTTGCTATGCGATGTGAACCAAATTCAGCTGTGAGCACGTTGCTTAATTCTTCCACAGCTGGCATTTCATACAACGAAACAGAGAGCGAAAGAGAATTAACCGCCAGAGAAAACATCAGCAGCGAAAAAAGCTTGCACACATTTATGAATTAAGACAGCAAACATATTGGCGGAATTTACATTTTTCCTTCGCGGGAATCGACATTTTCTTAACAAGAAAGTAAAAAGCCTAATAAGAATTAGATAAACATGTAGTTTAAATGTTTGTTCCAGTTTAATTTTACGATTTATTTAGAGATTCATTCTCTCACGCTCACTCACAGTTACGTATCGCACGAGAGAATGACTATGCTGTTCAACAATGATTTTGTATGTATAGGTGTATAGCTTCGGGTAGCAGTTGAAGCAAAACAGAATGTGATCAAGCGGGAAAAAATGTGTGAGTTTTGTGCTTCTTGCTATGAAAACAGAAAAACTCACGTGTGAGTTTTTTCTGCATAGGTTCAAGTTGACATGATTCACAGTCGATTTTGATTTTTGATGAGTTTTGAGATTTGGAGTTTTTAACATTACTGATTACCTATGCAAGCTCGGCCGCGCTAGGTTCCCCCCTGCTAACATGTATTTAGTTTTAGACGTATTCGCCACTAATCCAACCTTGACTGTTCCATGTTTTAGCTTGGTACCCAAGCAACAAGGTGAGTTTTATTGTATTGTATTGTCTTATGGCGGTTTTCATGACCAATTTTGGTTTTAAATTCCATAATAAAAGTGTAATAAAACCCAAATTGTTACCTGTATATTCTGCTCAGTAATCGCTTGAAACGTGCTTCCGACAATATCCGCGTCGTCAGCGAAACGGATAAATTCATTGACTAGATTCATTGAAGATCGTGCCCGCAGGTTAAAATCCGCACGTTTCATAACACCTAGTACGATGTTGAACAAGATGCAGAAAATACCTACGACTTGTCGAAGTCCCCTGCGTGTCCAAACGGGCTTGATAATGTGCCGATATCCTCACACAGTACTGTACACCATACATCGTGCCCTAATCAGTCCTTTGAGCTGCTTGGGAAAGCCGGTTTTGTCCATAATTTTCCATAGCTCTTCACGGTCGATAGAATCGTAGGCGGGCTCGAAATCTATGAATGGTGCGGCGCGTAGGAACTTAGCATTCGCGACACTTTTGGAGGATCTGTCGCAACACAAAGGTTTGGCCCGTTTTCGATCGCCCGTCCACAAAACCTGCTTGATAGCTTCCCACGAATCTACTAGTTAGCGGCGATAGATGACGAAAGTTGATCTGAAACAGCTCTTTACAAGCGGCGTGAAGAATGGTGAACGTTCGATAGGCCTCACATTCCAACTTGCCGCTCTTCTTGTATATTGGACATATTACCCCCCCCCCCCCCCTCCCCTTCCTTACACACGTCCGGGAGCTGTTCTATTTCCCAGATTCTGACTATCAGACGGTAAAGACAAGTACCCAATCTATCCGGGCCCATCTTGATAAGTTCCGCTGCAGGGTCCTCTTTACTTTACTAGTCTTGTTGTTCTTGAGCTGCTTGATGGCTTCGACCAGTTTACCTGTTGTGGCAGTCGGCACATAACCATCATCCGGTGTACTATCTGGGTATTCTGTTTCTGCACCATTCAGGTGCTGATTGTAGTACTGCTTCCACCGTTCGATCACATCCCGTTCATCCGCTGATATGTTTCGGCTTGCGACAAAAAGCCTTTGTGGGATACGTTCAGTTTCTGGTAGAATTTACGCGTTTCCTAAGAACGATACAACTGTTCCATGTCCACGCACTTCATTTCTTCCAGGCGGCGCTTCTTATCCCGGACAAACTGGCTTTGTGGTCTTCGTTTCTGTCTATATTGTTCCACGTTTTGGCGGATCCCCTGCTGCAGTATCGACGCCCGCGCTGCATTCTTCTTGTCTAACATCCCTAGGTATTCCTCATCGAACCAATCGTCATGTTGACTTTTTTCAGCGAACCCAATTTTGATCGCTTCAAACCAACCAATAAACAGCCCTTGCTATTACCATTCAGCTGCCGTTGTTACTTGACAAGTTCGAGTCTGGAGAATGCCCGCTCGTCTTGCACGTATTGTAGAGGCTAAATGACTAGATCTTCTGACGGTAGATACTACAGGACTTCCGGTCATTAGGTGCCCACTTATCCAGCGTGAGTCAAGCGCTTGGCTTGGCGTGGTTTCTTGTCGTAAAACCTTCTGACAGAAGGTCCTAGAAATCCGTAGAAATGGCTGCTTAGTTACCAAGTGTGACTAACGTGTCGTTTCGCATCTGACGGTCTGCAGTTCGTAGGTGGAGATCGGATCAATGCGGTTTCTGCGGTACCGTATACGGAGGAATGGTACATTGGCGAGATAATGCAGTAGTTACCGATGCATCTTCTACATATCCGCTAGAATTGAATCAGCTCTCGTGCGGAAACTCAAGTAGGTTGAACCAGACGTCCTACCAACGTCTTTCAAGAAATAACTCGTCGAAGTCCTGCATTACGCGTTGCAAGTTACCCCAATACTCGTAGCCGTGTCTGATTCCTTGAATACAATGTGATGGAGAATGTGCTTAATATGGTCATCTGCAACCTTTCTCATGTGTCCAAGCAGCAGCTGTTCCTCTATAAATCGATGATACTTTGGTAGTGAGTCTTTGGTAGTAGGATATCGTTTGAGTCGACATTTCAGGCTCAGGAAACTTCGATCTGCGATTGATCCGGATTATCTGAGGATGATTTTTAACTCTCGGTAGACGCACGATGTACCTGTCTGTGGGATTGCACGTGTTCTTGCTGCGTACAGTACTTCGCAATGAGTTTCTTAGACATACCGAACTACAACGGATGGGATTGTCTCAACTTCCTAGAACTTCTGTAGGGTAGCTTTCACTTGTTCTTCTACCGTAACGCGGTAACAGAACCGTAGAATGCAGGTGCCGAACGTGGACGTGCGTGGACTGGCCAACCAAATAATGTTTCGACTACCCACGAAACATCTTAACCCAGAGAAATTTACCGTTCCGTTTGGAATTCCCAGTACGTTTCGCTACCTATGACAAGGTCGACATTCCTAGGAACGTGAAACTGGGGATCTGGTATTCAGCACTGCCCACGCCGCGATGACTGCTGGGTGGATGGCTGCTTCAATGCTAAGAACTTCAATTTCATCGAGAACGTTCTATCTCCCAACTCTATGGTTGCAGTAAAAGCTCTACTGATCTTCTGTGGGAATGATCCGATGTCAACGAAATTCATCCACCGTAGACCAGTGGCTTCACACGCTCATAACTAGCACCTTCGAAATGTAATCGTCGATGATGTTAAGAGCAACCAACCGTTTCTAGCAGTGTCATGGTGTGCGTAATTTGAATTGCTGTGCTGAATTTCCGAGAACCAGAGGGTCCACTGCACAGTGGTACCATTCTGGAAAAAGGCGGTCTAAAGTCTTTTCTCGCTTTTCTTGACGTTTTTGAGCTTAGGTATCTTAGGAGAAGTTTCATAAAAAAGTATTCTGCGTCTAATGACATTTTAATATAATTAGATAATAAGGGGATAACAAATTTGAAAAAATAATTTTTTATAGGAACTATATAGCATGGTTATGTGTTCGGCAAAGTTGTAGAACTTTGAATTTTATTAAACTTTGCCGAAGATACTATGTATCTGCATCACATGGTTTGCGAGATATAATTGACTTTGTGTTGTGACCCCCTTAAAATCAGTTTTTTAAACTTTTTGTACACAAAACCTCATCTAACAGGTTCGACATGTTCTACAAACTTATGGACACTATCAAAATACGTAACTTTCTAGAAGGTGTAAATATCATATGTTGCTTTATTTGCTTTAAAAATTGATTTGTAGAATAAATTTTACCGTTTTTACAAGTAATTTTTTCCGTAAATAGGCACCTACTGACAGCTAAAGTTAGCATCGCTTGAACCGCTATAGAATATAATATAAGTGTGCCAAAAATTTCGGCCGGGTCTGGTAGGGCATTTTGGTTATTTCAGTTATGAATTACATATATATAGGCTGGTTTTAGTAAGTTATCAGGGTTTTATTATTCGTATATGTTCATAAAAATTTCACAGAACCTCGTCCACGTCTGTTTCGCTATCTGTTGCAGAATTATTTTTGTTCTGGTACTTTTGTAAAAGTTTGTATGCTGCTGGTAACAACCGCTTTGATTTTTTACTGTTGGTCTTCCCCTTGCTACCACTCCAGGAATCCTGCTTTTAGAATTTAGAGGATCCTTATTTCATAGTGCAGGCGATTTCTTTACCGAGTTATAGGTATCCCGTGGATTCAACTCTTGGATTCTCATATATGAATCCTGGTTCTACAAGCAAGGCATTCAGTGCGAATCCTCTACACAATTCCTTCACACGACTTCAGCGCTAGAAATCCTAGAGAATCTGTGCGAATCTTTCTGGTTCGTCCGAGTACTTTATCCTTCGTAAAACGCTGCGATTAACATGCGAACCTGACAATGTACGAACTCCCAATTAGATCGACAGACCGTGCTCACGGAGGACTTACGTGCCTTTGCTGACGACATTTAGCGGAGTACAAGCTGAAAGCGAAGAGTAGCGGAGCTGTATGAATCAATCGTACAGGCGCTGCTTGGGGAGATTACCAACGTACATTTGTCAAAAGTCGGTAAACTACAATGAACCGGATACGTCGTAAGGAAAACGGTTCTACACAACAACCCTACCAGCATCGGCACAGAGACACTCCTATTCTGTTTTTCGAACGGGTTTTATGTTACATTCGAAACTGACATTTCGTTCGAAAAAACAGCGGCTCGAACGAAAGATCTTCATATGAAAAAAACTCGAATGAAATATTTGCCAGGTCGATCGAAATATTTAAACTCGTTCGAAATACAGAATATGGGTGTCAATGTTCGAGATGGCCTAAAGGCCTAAAGCGACATTTTTGTAGTAAAAAACTGCGACTTTAGAGACGCTGGGAAATGGGCGACAAATAATCCAAGATCGAGTTGAATGGAGCTTAAAACAGCAGGAACCATTCCAGTTCTAAGCTGCTGACGATGCCGACGAGGATTGTACAACCAGCCTCGTACATTTTGCTGTGCTCTAAACAGCTGGTTGTGAAATTTCAAGCTTACCTTGCTTGCCATAACGCTTCAAGAAGGTGTCCCACTCAGATTGTTAAATAATAAATATGTTTTTGAGCAGTTTGCATAGTTGTGCAACATATGCGCATTAAATTTTAAGGTGCATATTGGAATGCTAGGTGGCTAAAATCAACGCGCCATCGAAATTTTGACATAATTAAAAGTTAGTTGTTTAGACAAAATGAATGTATTCAATGAATCTATCTTACTAGTAAAATCATTCTAGTTCCATTCTGTAACATGAGAATCGATTGATAGTAACCTTTTTTCTGCAGCTCACGATTTGCTTTGATGTATCTTTATTTGCGGGTTAAAAAAATGGTAGCATATGGCAGAATATGACAAATAGACCTAGCATAAAACAATGTTTTCGGTATTGAACTGTAGTATTTCTCATAAAAGCAGAAATATTGTTCAATAGCACTATGGAGCTAACAAATTTATTGAGTTTTAACAAGCATCCACATTAGAATCAATTTTTTGTTAGTACGACATTGTATTACTACGCCTATTCGAAGAAACGGTTAAAATAAATTTATAAGAGAGCATATTTTGACTCGTATCATCTTCTTATTAAAAGATGTGGCTTTTCGGTCTCGGGTTTCTTACGAAAACTTTATTTTACGTTTTCGGCTGACGTTTCGAAGATCTATGCCTTCATCCTCGGAGCAACTATTGTTATAAAACATTACAATTATTTAAACAATCTTCGTCAATCTTCGTGTTTGGATTTAAACGTGAGAATGTTGATTTTGTTTAACCTTCTATACTGAAAGCATAACAAAATGAACAGAAACGGACTTTTTACAAACTAACTATTGTATTAGATAATTTAAAAATCTAACTTACACTATAACCTTCCACGCACCTCACAACCAGATCAATTAATCCATTATTAACTTTCTAATATGCTGCTGTAAACGAAGCTTATACCATAATAAAACCAGAGGTATTTATTAATACCGCAATAAAACCGTTATAAAATTAAAAAGAAATCAAGTGGCTTTTGAATTGTTAGTGAATATTGTATATTATTAGTTGGGCATTGGACAGAAATGAATTGAATAGAGCCTTCTTCCCACCGCGAACGACAGTTTAAAAATAAAATAATAGTCAAATTCGCGGGTTGAAAAAGTAGTAAAGTAAAAGTAAGCGGAAGAAAGGAGACACGAAGAGAAACTCTCATTGTCAGATACGTCGAAATGAAAAAGTATCCGAGAATTACATTCTTCTACATCCTGTTATCGAAATTTGATCCTCTGTTTGTTATACGAGAGACTTTACAGCCAGCTGTTAGAGTACAGAACAATTAGTGGGTTAGACACGACTGTTTTTTTAGACCAGCGTCGAAGGCTTAAAAATACTCTAGACCCTTAATTTGTCATGTATCATCATGGTGTTCCAGTTCCAAAACCAGGAATTATTCCTCGAATAACATTTTATTTTCACAGACTTGATTCACATGAAAATTAGATTCTCTTTATCCAATCAGCATGATTTTCACCACAGGTGCGTGGTTGGTGACTCTACACAGAATTATATATTAAAGCAATTTATTTCAACTTCTACCGTTATTCATAAATTCACCCGAGTGCCGCTCCTCTCGAAGAAGTTTATTCTTCTGCCGTTTGCATGCTCACGGTGTCCGTGAGGTTGCCACCGACCAGAAGATTTCCCTTGAGTGACGTGAGCGATAATGAAATGACGTACGCGCTAGGAGAAAATGTCAAACTCTGGCAGCATCTTGAATGCAAACAGCACGCCTTCGTCGGTCATAAATGGAAGGAGCTGGTTTGGCAATTACCATTGCTTCCACTATGTTCTATCACTACTAACTGTTACTACTACTACTACTACCACTCTAGCTATGGATTATATCCCGTTCTAAATTGGGATAATTCGTGTAAGGATGTTAGCTCCCAGGAGCTCACTTCGATGGCCAGACACTAAACAGGCACTGTACAATAAATTTCATTTATAGTATGCTCCCCAACACCGGGGTCAACCGGGGTTTCCCTGCCTGCTCCTGCGGTGCTGTCGGAATGAATTGGTTTCAGTATAAAGTTTGCCAGCAGCAGGAAGCCAAAGCATATGTGCGGGCAAGTTTTCCCCAGAGATGATTGAAACTAATATTCCAATCTGCTCTCTTTCAGACACGAACGGTTTAGTTTGAATGTGACACAGAATGGATATTAGCTGTTTTCAATTAGTACCTTGCTTTACAGCTACATAACAGTAAATTTTAGCCTTAGCAGTGAGGGTCAAAATTTTAACATAATCGCCATTTAAATTATAAGAATCCTTTTCGTGTTGTCAAATAAATAGCTGTTGACGTTCATATGATTGTGAAAAGCTTTATTCCAATAAATTCCAAACTTTTCAACCTTTTCAGCATCGACATCAGAATGGTTTACTTTGTTTTAGAGTTAGCAAGTCTTTGCAGATTTCTGTCATGCAGTCTAACTCCTAACATAAATGTATCGCCCTCACTGACTGGTATCGCATGAATAAGCAATCGTTAGAATAAAGTCAAATCAACGTTTGCAAGCAATACATGCTACCGGAAAACGAATCCTTGTTATGATGCTTTGCTACTACACCCTTGCACCGTACAATTTGTGCTGTCGATTCTCAGTCTACAAGTTCCTATAGGGAAGGACGGAAATCATCCAAAACTACCCCACCCTACGGCAGGCACTATTTTATCGCCTCACCTTCTCCAGCTCGGGGAAACCAATAAGCGGGTAACCCGTTATCCATCATCGTCATTGCTGTCACTTCTCTAAGCACTGTACTGTGTATTCGAAGAATTAAGCTTTTAGCAAAAGTTGGCAAAATCAACATTGCGCACAAAGCTCGTCGCTACGTTCATCACTGTGGTGACCGCGTCGGTATGGTATCATATCACGGCGTTGTTGGACCAGAGCGCATATGGACCCATCGCCACCGCCAGTAGTGTCGTCGTGAGGAAAAATCAATCTCCTGGACGGAACAATGCTTCCCGTGGCAAACTAAGCGGAATTTTTCTTCCACTTGTCATCGCATTCTGCTGCTTGATGCTGCACTAGTCATTGATAGACGTGCCAGGATTTGGTTTTGAGTGGGAGGAAATCGTTCACGGGCTGCTGCAAGAAACCATCACACTGTGAATGATTTATCGCTGATCGATTGGATGAGGTTTTGTGTCTTTTCGGCGGGCTGCTTCGCAGATTGTTCCTGCTGTGAGCAGTTAATCGATCGTAAAGACATTCCCAAATGCACTGCACATAGTTTCAAATCCGCTCGTCAAATCCCTGGCAGGTGTACTCGAAATGATTAATTTTCTCAAAGACTTTGTTTTTCGTCTGATAAGCGTCAGCTCGCTCGATGCTGGAAACCACAGAAGCCATTAGTCCTAACCGTGCACACTCCGACTCCGACGTTCGAACATGGATTGCAAGCGCAATTAAAATCGCATGTTCTACACCGGTCGTGGTCGCTTGCGCTACACCGGAAGCACTTCCTTCCTGATATTATCTGAATCTTCAATGAAAATTAGAACTCCCGGTGCCCGTGGTGTCTGATAAATGGACGAGTCTCTCAAATCTGGCAACAGCAAGAGCGGCGCTTAGTCCGCTTTAATGATTCATGGAAATATTTATGCGCTAATGCTGCTTACGCTACGGCCCCGGAGCCGGAGCTTTCGGAGGAAACTCGATAATAATGTCGTTTGTTCTGTATGCGAAAATTTGCGGCGGACGCCAGTGACGTTCCGACGAGAAAATTGGTTCAGGGTTGAAGGCATGACGCATTTCGCCACCCGGCTTCCTGCCCGAGCCCACTCTGGGAGGTCCAGAGTGAGTTCCTCGAACTGTGTGTGCGGTTCACTCTTCAGTCTGCGTCAAGAGTCGCATACAAGCTGAATATGACAACGATGCCGACGATGACGATGACGACGCCGACGACACCGACGACGACTTTGTGGCAGGGATAAGAGACGACAGCTCTGCCAGCTTCCATTGTTGCTGGTGATGAAAATAAATTATAACTATATATTAGATTGCATTATACCGGTGGCTTTCGTGTGGCTTGCGATGATTTTGATTAAAATTGATATTGCGTTTCGCTTTCAGAGAGCACAGAGTGGTGACGAGCGGGAAGTAATCGCGCTCATATTCGTGTTTGTACGAGCTAATGGTTGGGGATATGTCTGTACGTGTGTGATGATATACAACAGCAATACTAAAGGCAAACAATGTTAGTGATGAATGTTTTGTGTTTCACTACAATGTTGAATGAATAGACGAAATTGTTATCCTGCAACTGATTTGATCCCACTGATTTGTTACCCCGATGGTGATGACCTGCTGTAAGTGAAGTAATGAATACTGATTGAAACATATCGTGTTGTGGTTTATTTCGAATTACTCGCGGTTTCGATCGTAATCGAAGCATTACAATAATGTTTGTAATGATTAAACGTAATGGAACGTAATTCAAAGTTCATTACCCAAAACTTATTCAAAGCTGTGGTAGCTGTTAGTAACAAAGTACTAAATATTTAGTGGATTTCACTTGTCTTGCAATCAAGTCTATTAATTGTTCTATTCAACAAGAAACAGGTAAAATTCTGCTATCTAATACTGTAAGCGCCTTTTTTTGTCTGTAATCAAAGCCAGGCCTCTGACAGGACGTCATGTTTTCGTAGCAAAAATCGCAGCTCACTTCTTAAATGCTTTACACAAAGCTGAAACTAATAAATGTGCACCTAAATTACAGCTGGTGCGAGCACCTCACGAACATTCTCTTATTCGGGGCAGGATTTACTGTGAACCCGAAAAAGTAGTTGATGTTATAAACATGACAATATTAGTATACAGATGTCAGTACCCGGGTTAAAACCCAAGCGTGAAGTAAGCGAAGACTCAAACCAATTATTCCAGATTGCAGTCTAGGCAGTATCAGTAACATCAAGCATCACACTCAAAAAAATCGACACGTCGCATCCACGTGAAAAATCATGTAAACTTCTGTACAGCAACTTACGTGAATTTCATGTACCAGTTAATGGGAAAATTGATCAAATTTACCGGAATCGCACGTAAACTGGTTGGTATGAGTACAAGTTACCAACAATTCACGTTAATGTTACATGAAAAGTGTGATGGATGAGAATTACATATGTTTTCACGTAAACTTGACGTGCTGATTTTTTTGAGTGCAGTAACATAGTTGCATACCTATAGCCACAGACAAACAGACGAGACACTCGCGATAATTCCATCGTCCAATCAAAAACCACTCATTTTTCAAAAAAGCATGTTTCGCAACATCGCCACACCGCGGCGCGCGAGTGTTACTTTGAGTTTTCAGTATAAAACCATTCAAATGTACAAAACCCTACAGCATAAAACCCTGCAAATGCAAGCTACTCCGCAATATGCATAACAGAGGGTGCTAGTGTGCAAGCAAAATGTGCAGGACGATGGTTTTTAAAGGATTTTCTTCTAAGTGTCATGTCAGTTCATCAGTGCTATAGCATTAGAGCTACATTGAGGCGTTTTGGTTCTTACAAATGACTCAAGCTGTCAAAATGACTATAATCGAAACAAAATAACGAAATTCATGTTCGCTCTTGAGCAGTGCGTGGTACCCAGGTATAAGATAGATGCGGGCCAAATCAGATTTTACAACTAAAGACGTAGACCGCAATAATTTTCATCACCCCATAATATCTAAGTGCAGGGAATGACAGCGTTGGTAAAGCTGTAATTGTGTAACTCGAGAACCCGCTCTGTGTCCATCCACTCAAGTTACAGCAATCCTTATTACTACATCTTCGTAGTACCGGGAGGAAAATGAACAACTTTCATGGAGAGCGTGTAACTAACTTTGGAGGAGCGGTTCATAATAGTGTCTGACCCGAAATAGGCGGCTGAATTACGAAACTTACAAACCTCTGTGAATTCAGTTCTACAGTTACGAATCACATTTCAAACGGGTTTCAAGTGGATTGCATATATCAGCAACTTTGGCTCAAGCAGCACGTTCCTTCGGATTGCATATATACAGAAATGAGCAAAGCGTTGGGGGGTGGGGTGGGTGCCTACAAATCTCGTTCGTTTACTGTGCGCTCAGGGGTACAACAAGGCCGTCACTTACTTTACTTTTGGCCGTCACTATAGTGATTTATGCAAATGTTGTGAAAATCTTATCCCCCATCAGATGTAGGTATTGATGTTTGCATAAAATCGCAGCTCGACTTAGGTCATGTGGGAACGTACCGTGAATTGAAAGTAAACACAAATAAGTGCTCTGTTACGACTTTCACCATAAAAGTCAATCCTGTGATCTTTGATTACACATACCGAAGCAATGTTGTCCGGCGTGTTGAATTTGGCAGTGACCTGAAGGTAACTTTCGAACGTTTGCTTTCCTTTAATAGGCGCATTGGCAAAGTCATCAAGGAGAGTCTGAAACTTTATGCACTTGTCAGAAGACTTGACCGCGATCTCGATGACCCTCATGCAGTACTAGCGATCTACAAAGGCTTCGTTAGAAGCAAACTCGATTTCGCTAGCGTTATTTGGCGCCCGCACTGTATAATGCACATTTACGGTATCGAAGGGATCCAGAAGAGGTTTTTAAGATTCGCTCATAGGAATCTAGGACGGAACGGAGAACAACTACCGCCTTACCACGATCTCTGTTCTTTGGTAGATATTGATACAGATCACTCGAGGCATAAGATAACCGATATTCTATTTTTCATGAACATCCTCTCATAGCGAACAAAAAATCAACATCTGACCAGTTAATTAATATTTAATGATAGTGCAGTCACGTTCTGACGACGTAGGAACTTTGATCCGCCTTTTAGGTCTGGAAATTATTTACAGTACGAACCAACTTCATGAACGCATTCAATGGATTGCAGCATATTATAACCATCACATGAGCTTGAAAGTAATCAGGCATAGACTCAGTTTAGAGGACAATCATGCTAATGCTAGTACTATTTATTTCAAGACAAATGTAATATTTTGTAACTTGCGGTGCGTGTAGAAATTTATTTTTTTTGTAATCCTATGTCGTAATATAGATATAGAAGTAACAATTCTAAAGCCACTTGGTTTTACTTGAATTGTATATGGGTTTTATTGCGGTAGTAATCATTACCTCTGGTTTTATTATGGTATTACGTAATACCAAGAGGATACGAATCAAAATACATTTGTAGCTAGCTATAAAACCATAATAAAACTATTAATAAAGCAACTTTATTGTGGTTGCTTATATTACCACGGTAAAATTAATTGGCTGCACCATGTCTCTTATAAACTTACTATACGTGTGGCGTAGCAATACAATATGGCGCACCAATCAAAATTGATTTTATCGCGGTTGGTTGTCAAACCGCAATAAATCTGTTAGTTATAAAGAGCGGTAGGGGAGTGGTGAAAACCGACACCCTAAGAAATTTCACAGAAATTTCATGTTTGTACGTCAAATATTGTCCAACAAACCTCCCAGAATCTTAGTTTAACTCTAAATCCTTCATTCCACGAAGTCTGTTTGATACATATTTTGAATGTTTTTGATATATAATGCAAGAGAAAACACTGTATCTTCAGGCGTAACAAGCAGCAGTGCGGGTAAACTCGACACTCTGTCAGGGTAAAACCGACACCTCATAAATATCAAGTGAAATCTTTTCTTAAAAAAAAATATGATTCTCAGGGAAGGTGCCTTTAGTACGCCTAGCGACAGCGAAGAAGAATCAACCCCCACCCCTCTTTCCCCTCCTGAATTTTTCATTTATCCTTGAATTCTTCTTTTTTAATTCAACGGTCACAAGCGATTTTGACATTTTTCACTTGTTTTCGGCCCGAACTTTTAGTTTTATACTCACACATAAAAACAAATGCATTAAACTTAAAGCACATACTATCTAGAAGCACAAAGCCTGTGTCGGCCTGTACCCTGACTAAAAGTGTCGATTTTACCCCGAATTGACTCAAAATTTCAAAACAATGGTTTAGAGTAGCAACAAACCAAAAATCGCCTGTATTTTTACAAAGTAGACTAAATAACAATCGCTGATAAATCAAGGATGCAAAAAACATCGAATTTTACAATTTTTTCCTACTAGAACACTTAAATTCCACTTGCGAAATTTTACAAGCACTGTTTCTTCACTGCTCTTGTTTTGCTGTTTGTTTTGACAGCTACGGAACTTCGGCGGTGATAAAATGACTCGAAACGTAAGAAATAACAAGTGTAAACAAAATGCATTAGAGGATTTGCAAAAAACAGCTTCTAACTTAAAAAATCGAGGGATGTCGGTTTTACCCACAGTGTCGATTATTCCCGGATTACCCCTAACACCATGATCAATCAGATTTATTGCTGCTATTATGAAGAATATTAGAGTTCAACAACGAAATCATTTTTTATACGAGGCCATATTGCAATATTCTAGTATTCTGTTTTAGCTCGCAAAGCAAAATTTATCAGAGCAAAGTGTCTTGCAAAAAGAAAGTTATTAACAATCGGTTTTCCTGTCGCAGGAAGCAACTAGATAGGTTTTTATGGAAATTGAGATTGACTAGCTTAAATATATGTTATTAAAACGAGCAGTTTTCGAAAATTGCATAATTTCGATGGCGCGTTGATTTTATTCACCTATCGTAACAATATACACGATAAAATTTAGTGCGCACCAAACCAATGTAAACTGCTAAATTTATTATTTATTCTATGTGATATTTAATTATGGTCGCTGCAAACCAAATCTATCAGGATGATCTTACAGTAAAACTTTAACTTTTCTGCTCACGGATATTTTCTAGTTAACAAAGTTGGCGAACGGATTGGCGAAGCTTTTCACCAGAGCAAGCTGTATGCTTTATAGTCAAGCAGCGAAAAGCACAATCGGTTTTATTGCTGCTTTAAGCAGAGTGTGATAACACTACTTTAGCTTATGACCTGATTCTTATAGAGGTTATGAAAACCTTCTGAGACTGAGATTAGAAATACAAAACAAATTGTCGCCAGCTGAAAGAAGTTCTTCGAAGTTGCAGAACTAGGTGGAACTGAAGTTAACCTAGCAGTGGCCATGCAAAATAGTGGTGTTTCAGCACCAGATCTCCAAGAGATCCACAAATCGGGTTGCTGGAAACCAAGAGAGTCGCCGCTAAGAAGCGAAGACCAGCAGAAGCCAAGAAATACGGCAGAACGACGCATATTTATTGCGCCTCATACACGTCCAATTTCATAGTACAGGAACAACAAGTTGAGCAGGCGGAAGCCTTTCAATATCTTGATAGCCAGACATAGTGGCTGATGGTGGTACCAAGACTGGTTAAGCCACACGGATCACGAAGGCCAGGCTTTTGTAGGTCTGTGAAACATTTGGTGCTCTAACCAGATCGCTCTACATTATCTGTTACGGATTGGCTCGATTGCTGAAATTACCGCTACATTACGCTGATCAACGCCGTATACAAGGTGCTCTTGCAGGTTTTGTTACGTCATCTATCCTCAATAGCAAGAGAATTCGTAGATCAGTACCAGGCTGGGTACTGGGGCCCGTGCTAGTACGGATCAATTTTTCACTCTCCAACAAATCCTTCAGAAATGTCGAGAGTACAACGTGCGCACGTATTATATTTTCGTGGATTTCAGGGCAGTATACGATACAGTCGAACAGCACGATAACGCACGAGAACGGTTTTCCGGACAAATTCACGCGGCTGATCAAAGTTCCTCTGGAGGCATCGAAACGAGAAGAGCGATCTGCAGCAAGAGTAACCAACTCCCAGTTTTTGCATACCTCATACTTCATTACTTGAAACCTTGGGACGGCGGAGGTAATCTACGCCAGACTGAAAACGGAGGCTAGAAGTATAGGGTTACAAATTAATGCGTCGAAAACCAAATATATGATAGCAAGTAGCCCAGAGAAAGCAACGTATGCCTCCCACGGTCAATGACTATTAACGGCGATGAACTGGAAGTGGTTGATGAGCTCGTATATTTGGGATCTCTGGTCTCCGCCGACAATAATGCCTACATTACGTGCCACATTACGTTATAGAAACTTGACCTTCTGTTTTTATACGACAGACTTCGCAGCCAGCTGTTAGAGTGCAGGACAATTGCACGCCAGTTGCTACGATCCTATTGACTCTAACAGGCTCTCCCAGTTGAGATTCGAACACCATTAGACACCATTATTCGAACTCTTAGTTACTTTCAAGTTGCATGTTGCACTTTCAAGCTGCATGTTGAACTTTCAAGTTGCTACAGATATTAACGGTACTTTATTGAGAATGAAGTTCGATTTAAAACTGTAGTGTATGATTGTTCAGCAAGAAAGTTCGGCGGAACTAAATTTGAACTAAATATGACAATAATACGAGTAAGGAAATTCAATAACGCATTTAAGCTGAAAATTGAACCTACTTTTGCCTCCACAAGACCGCAATCAGACCGGTAGTCCTTGAGACAGTAACTTTGCTCACGAAAGACATACATAGGTGTTGCGGACTATTTTTGGCGGAATACAAGTGAATAGCGAAGGGTGGCGTATGCATACGCACTATCAACTGCAGGCACTACTTGTCGAGGTTCTCATCGTACACCTGGCGGAAGTTGGGAAACTACTGTGGGTCGGCCACGTCGCAAGGATGCCGGACGACTGTGCAATAAAATTCATTCTCTCCAAGAACCTCGCCGGCACCAGGGATAGAGGGATGCTAGATGGCTCGACCAGGTTGAAGTCAACTTACGTGTGTCGAGACGCTCAACGAATTGGTGACGAGTAGCCCACGACCGAGTGTAATGTAGAGTAATTCTTAATATGACAAAAGCCACCCCGGCTGGTAGAATTAAGTTAGCGTTTCTGAACCGATTCAAATAAGTGGCTCATGATTCACGATTCGTTTGTTCGCTAAATTGACAGTTCGGTAGACTATGATTCACGAACCACACGTCGCAGTAGACGTTATCTTCGGGAACTTTAGAAGAACCGTGGTTCCTTTTCAAGAGCCATTCGTTTGAACACTTTTTCTAGTGAGCCGATTCATTTGAACGACTCGTGAGCCGAGAAACTGAGCGACGAGATGTTTCTCTCTCTTTATCCCGCGCTATCCCTGTCACTTTTTCTCTCTTTCTTTGTAGAATATCTCGAGGGTCTTTTCTAAATTTTTCTGTCACTACCGAAAGCATGCTTGCGGATAAAAACGTTTCAGTCCGCATAATGGCATGTACGATTTTCTCTTTACCATATAGAGCAAACACTCTCTGATCTCTAGGGTGTGAAGGCGCTCTTTCTGCGCAAAATATGTTGGCGGTTTCGCTCATTGTATGAAGCAGACATATCCCTTCAATTTAGATTGGAGCAACACGACTCTAAGAGTTCACACACCATCATTTTTTGGTCTCGTAATAAGATCATCAGCAAAGGAAAGCCTAGGTCCTTGAAACGAAAAGTTTACATCGTTGAAGTATAGCATGAAGATGAGTGGGACGAGGTGGCTGCCTTATGGGATACCGGACGTAGCAATACACTTGCTGGATGACTCTCCGATTTTAACTGTCAGATGCCGATCAGCCAAGTAGCACTTCAGCCAAAGCAGTAGATTGCCGCCAAGTCCCCTCCTGTCAAGTTTGGCAATCGGAATTTCGTGATTCAACTTATCAAAATCAACAGATGGATTGTATCCGTTTGGAAACGTCTTAACATGGTATCCGTAGCATAAGTAGTAAATGAAAGGATATTCGTCATAGTAGATCACCGTGACATGAATCTGTATTGAAAATCATCAATGAATTACTTGCAATGGTAGAACACATATCCCAAAAATTACTTGGATGCCGCGCACAAAGCAGCGATACCTCGATAATTTTCGACGCCTTTTTCTTTCACCTTTCTAATGAATCGGAAACATAAACATTAAGTCTGAAATTGCCGGTAGACATTGACAAATTGTAAAGGTGACGAAGAGGGGGCATTACTGAAACTTATGCAACGAACAGCATAGGAAGTAATTCGGACCGGAACAATCGGGCAAGGATAGAAGGTTGGACTGCAGCGAATAAAATGTTTACTTTATGGTAGCTTTCCAGAAGTGCCATAAATCAATTTTAAAGTCGCGTCTGATAGTGTAAACCAACAACCGCTATGAAAATAGATGAAAATTGCTTTCCGTGGAAACTGATCAAACTATTTATGCCTGCGATGGGTGGGACTCACTGCAGTGTGAATTTTACGGCTGGATTGTCGGAGCCGTCCGAAACTCTCAGAGGATATCGATAAAGTGATAGTCTTTTCTGCCTGCTCTTCAACATTGCACTAGAAGATGGTACAAGGTATGAGCGATGATCGTCACGCAAGACCCAGCTTTTAACGAATCCGGTCAATTAATTTACTTTGCTGGTGATGTGGAAGCTTTCGGGAGTACTTTTGAGGCTTTATAGTAGTACAGCAGACTAAAACGCGAAGCAGAGGGTGAATTTGAGGTGGTCGACCAGTTTGTATACCTTGACTCATTAGCAACCAAGACAAACCTGCCAGTTCTGCGATTAGAAGACGTACTATCAGCGGAACATGTGCCTAATATGGACTCCAAACCTTTTGGGGAAAACAAATCTGAGGTTGCATACCAAGTGCACGTTGTTAAAACCGATAATTAGACCGTCATATGACTAAAGCTGGACGGATCACTAGGCATGTTGCTAGAATGCCGGACAACTATCCAGCAAAAGTCTCGCATTGAATTCGGTTAAAACATGTGGAAGAGGGGCACAGTGAGCGAGGTGTTAAGACCAGTTGGAGCAACCCAAGTAGCACACTTTTGTCATTTCTGGTTGCTGCAACCTATTTATGAATGAAATTAGTCATTAATCGGTTACCACAACTAGTTTATAACATCTGTGCTAGTAGGGAAGATCCGGCGAACAACAACTGCCTGCATAACTAGAAACTAGCGGTCATAAACCAAGTAAGATGAAAGCATTACGTTATGTAGACCTTGTCAAGAGACGCTAGGGTTACTAATTAAGCTAGTAAAAGTATTCTCTGAACATCCTAATAGTCACAGATAGTAAAGCCAAGGGCAAATTTCAACGCAAACAAAATACATCAAACCTTCCACACTGATAAGTTACATAGGAAAAACCATCTAAAACAATTTCTAAAGAGAAACATGTTCTTTGAAAGTGAATAGCCGTGTTATTGATTGAACGAAAAAAACCTTCCTAAACTAGTTTCTGTTCTCTACCGCCTTCCAAATTGCAGACTCCTTCGCCGACAACCGACCACAACAAGAGCAAGGAGCGTCTCTCGTCGTTTACTGAACGCTGCAACTGAGCAATTCACGTATCTACTCGTCCAATGAAGCTGTAAAAGCATGTAGCAAGTGTTATGAAGGTGCAAAATATGAAGCAAATTTTCATCTTCATAACTATTTTCCCCCAGCATGTTGGTGTGGTGTGTTCTCAGTCCTCGCCGGAACATGGTGATGGTCCGCAGCAACCGGACGAATATTTTCTAACCCACCACTGGCACTGGCGCAGTGCCCCCCTTTTCTTTGCCCTCGGCTTTGCGGCCAAACCGGGAGACTAAATTTCATATTCTTGCTTGGGACCTACGACGTGATAAAAACAAATAATCCCCTCATCAGCTGCAGTCATTTGTTCCGAAAATTATGGTGATTCGCTCGCTATTTTGTTGCAGTGGCCAAATGAAACTGACCCGAATTGGAGCGGAATTTTGCGGTCGTGCTGGTTGATTTCAGCAACAGTTCAACTACTGTTGATTATTGTTGTTGTTATAAAAGTGTAAGTTATGTCAACCGAACCACCCTACTACGTTCGACAAAATGGTTGCATTGTTGTACGGTCGACAAACAGCAACTGGATCCGGTGAGCTTGGCTTGAGCTGATGAAGCTGGGGATTGTGATGCAAAAGTCCAATCTTCGACATTTTTTTTTTGCAACTCCGGAATTGTATGCATCGTTCTGACGTTCTGTAACCGAGCTAAGAGGCGTATCATTTTCATATATGCAGATCATGTTCGGATAAAGCAGGAAAATTATTTTGAGCGATTCAAAAGTACAGCTACAGCACTTCCGACCAATATAAACCCACACAATGGGTGCGCCGTGGTTGTTCTGCTTTTGGGTGCTCGAGAAATGCTTTATCTTGTTGTGCTTTGTAAAAAGAATTCCAGAATTACCTGATCGCATGTATGAACACGAATATTGCATGCTCTGAAGCAAAAACATGTGTTGATCGAAATGTTCGAAGTGGAAAATTATGCTCGTCTGTTCAATTATACAATTATTTTAAATAGGATGTGCAAACTGTATAGAATGTACAGAATTGAATATATTGTTGCCGTGGTAACTGCCACTAAATTGAATTGCAATCCTTTGACCACTGCCCCAAATTATTTCGATTACAAAACATTTAACCACACATTACAATTTCAATTTATCGTTTTTTATTACCTTCAGTTAACAGTAGATAAAAAAAACTGCCACCAACCCCAACTGCCGTTGAATTGTGATTATAAATCGATGCCGGCAGCAACGTTTGTCATCGTTTGACTATCGTCATACTCTCCAATTCCGATCGACCGCAGCAGTGACAAGTGCAGTCGGAATGGTTGAGCGAAGACAGTGAACAGAGCCGATCGGAATTTATTATCACACTCTTCAAGTTTTATGACACTCACCGGATGCTGGTCATTGTCATCACCAGCGACCGGCATCACTAACCGATCCGCACACAGGATGAATCAAACCTGACAGCTGGTCGACCTGTGTAGGTACCTACCCTGAATGCTTCGTTTCTGGTTTCTGTTCGTTCTGTTCGGTTGGGAATCCTTTGCCAGATGGAATTTTCTATCGGCAGGATGGCTCTCCGGACGGACGGAGCTGCCTGCGGTCGGTGGTGGTAGCCAAACGGAGCAATTGGCTGGGCTTCAGTAAGATCACGATAGGACTGTGCCATCCGCGACCACCAGTGACAGCCGCAGCATTAATAATAATTTACGTCCACATCTAGGGGAAGGGCGGTAAAGACGGACACCTTAAGGTAGAGACTCAATATCTACTCAATTATAACTGTATTGATCGCAATTTTCATACAAACTGAACCTTTAAGTCTCTGTCTAATAAAGTTACAACGTGTGCTAGAAAATTTCTTCCAAAATGTATGCTTTTCTTAATATTATAAACATTATGTACAAATCAGAGTTTCTGTGCAGGGGCGGGAAAGACGGACACTTGATATGGGAAAGACGGACACTCGCAAAAAGGTGTCACACGTCGTCGAATTATCAGTAATAAGAAAGATTAACATATTTCATCATGTAGTTAGGAAAGAATTGGTTTGGGAAAACCCCCTTCCCGATCCCCCCTTTGAGCGAGAAAATAAAATGGTTCCCTTCAATATTTTAATTGGTAACGAATTAATCATTTCTAAAAGTTGGCCCATTCCATCTGTTATATGACTTCTGGTTACTTTTACATATATAATATGTAAGTATTTGCAATGCTAAATCGTTGTTGGGCAAAATGGGTTCAAAATCTGTGTGTCCGTCTTTCCCTACCGTTGGGTGTCCGTCTTTCCCGACTTGGATACCATTTTTTCAAACTTCAATAACTTCTTACTGAATATTCAAAAATTCACCAGGCTTCCAATGGATATTCAGTGAAGGATCAAACTAACACAATGTCGTCGGTTTAGCATGAATATGTTGTTTTTCAACGATTTACCAGCTATTTTCTTCACACACAAAATTACATCGGTTTTCGTATCTCCGCATTTTTTCTTTGTTTTTCTTATAAATTGGACAGCTGCGCTGCTAAAAATCGGCAGTTTATTTCAAAAGTGGTCATTCAGTCTATAGAAACATTTCCCATCTTTGATTTGCTTCAAAAAATTATTGTTTATGAAATATGATAAGTGTCCGTCTTTCCTGCAGTGTCCGTCTTTACCGCCCTTCCCCTACTGCTGAACATAATTTGTTGTTGTACATAGAATGGACCCGGTAACGGAAGTACAATAGTCAGAACTAAAAGATGTTGACCAGAATCTCGTGTTAGGATGAAACATTTCACGATACACGAGAGACTCATCAATTTATGGTGGTTTGATATTTTAATGCTGTTTTTCTGTGGTTATACTGCCAACTGTACAATGCTTAGTTGACATTGATATTGATGGTGAAATTATTATAAGTGGTTTAAAGGTTGATGTATGGTGCATCTAGTCGTGGAACGGAGATTTTATGAAGGTGACCCTACTCTGGAAGGTCGAAAAATTATGGATTTTCGTAAAAACAAAAATAAAAATCCGAATTAATCCACCTAGTGCTGTGACCTGGCCTTTCTAATGCCACAATAATTCTTTTTTATTTTCTCAGGAACACCTGTAATTAAGTTGACTACATTTTCAAGTCCGTTCCTTATTGCTAACTTGAATGAATTTTCTATATATAAATTAGAACTTAACCCTCCAACGGGTCTACAGTCGAGTCTAAATTTTGGGCTTCAGAGCGATATCCGAAGCTTATTTAGAATTGACATTCTGACCATGTGTTCAAGAGTTGTGGTCTTTCAAAAACAAAAATTGGGAAAAATTATTGCGCGAATATTTCCTTTGCATGTATGAAGAAAAAGAATATCTAGAATCTAGAATATTGACCTCAAAATTTCACTATGAATTTGCTAGACTTCAATTTTGTAATATATCTGAATTTGAAAAAATAACTGAGTAGAGCATTAGATGCGAAAATAGATATGATATGAGAAATTGAGCTTTTTCTTAGTTGGCGCTCCTTCAGATAATAATTTTTGCATGAAAATCAAAACTTGCACTTCTTTTGAATGTACTTTCATGAAAAAATAATCAATAGCTTGATCGCATCGTTTATGCGATGTTGTCTGTTAGAAGGTTTAGGAAACGATATGAGAAGAAATAGTGCAAAAGCAGTACCTTAAACATGCTTGAGGATGGGCAATATGATCGATATGATTTCCAGTGCTTGTTATTTCCGATGGTATGATGGTTTTTTTTATTTATTAAAACATGATACATGACATATAACTTCTGTCTTTAAAAGTGCCACCAGCTTAAACAAATCGTACAAAATTGCTAACAACCTTTTGTTCCTATTTTTCATATCAAATTTCTAAGTTCTAGCATCTATTGGAATACATCTATTGATGCGCAAAATGTATTTAAAATATGTATAAATTTATATAGGAAAATCAACTAATTCGCATTTGCAATCCTGTACACCACTAATAGCTATATGGTTAAATTAATTACTTTTCTTCGCTTTTTGCTTTTCTTGTCCGTTTGCAAGACAGCAAGTGAAGAAAATGACAATTGAAATGTTTTTTACTTTTCTTGTATTTCTAAGCAAATTTAAAATAGCAAATCGTACACACACACACACACACACACACACACACACACACACACACACACACACACACACACACACACACACACACACACACACACACACACACACACACACACACACACACACACACACACACACACACACACACACACACACACACACACACACACACACACACACACACACACACACACACACACACACACACACACACACACACACACACACACACACACACACACACACACACACACACACACACACACACACACACACACACACACACACACACACACACACACACACACACACACACACACACACACACACACACACACACACACACACACACACACACACACACACACACACACACACACACAGATCTGCAGCTACTTTCTATCTGTTTTAAGCGTGTTTTCTGTCTGTTTTCTGTTTGTCCTATGCCTTTTTTCTGCCTTTTTTTCTGCTTGAATTTTGTCCGTGTACTCTCTGTTTTCTGTCTGTTATCTGTTTGTTTTCAGTCTTTTTTCTAGTTGTTTTGTTTCTGTTGCCTGCCTGTTTTTGCTCAGTTTCCTGCCTGTTTTCTCTCCATTTTCTGCTTGATTTCTGCCTCTTTTCTGTCTGTTTTCTGCCTGTTTTCTGTTAGTTTTCTGCTTGTTCTGTCTTTTTTTTCTGCTTGAATTCTCTCTGTTTTCCGTCTGTTATCTGTTTATTTTTTGGCTTTTTTCTACTTGTTTTTTTCTGTCTTCTGCCTGTTTTCTCTCCATTTTCTGCCTGTTTTCTGTTTATTATCTGACTTTTTTGTTTTGACTGTTTGTTTTCCGATTGTTTTCTGCTTATTTACTATCTATTTTCTCATTGGTTCCTATCTGTTTCGGTCTATTTTCTGTCTGTTACCTGTCTGTTTTAGGCTTGTATTCACCTTTTTTTTGTCTGTTTTCTATTTGTTTTCTGTCTGCTTTCTGCTTATTTTCTTTCTGTTTTCTGATTATTTTCTGCCTGTTTTTATTGTTTTCTGCTTGTTTTCTGTTTGTTTTTTGTCATTTTCTGTCCGTTTTTCCTCTATTTCCTGCTTATTTATTGCCGGTTTTTATTCCGTTTTCTGCCTGTTTTCCGGGTGTTTTATATCCATTTTCTGCCTGTTTGTTTTCATTTTGTTTCCTGTTTGTTTTCTGTTTGTTTACTATCTGTTTTCCGTCTGTTTTATTTATGTTTTCGCCTGTTATCTGTATGTTTTCTAACTGTGTTCTGCTTGTGTCCTGCCTGTTTTTTGCTCTAGTTTGTGTCTGTTTTCACTCTGTTTTCTGTTAGTTTTCTGTTTGTTTTTTGCCTACTTTCTGTCTGTTTTCTGTCTATTTTCTGTCGTTTTTCTGTGTGTTTTCTGTCTGTTTCCCTCTGTTTTCTGCTTGATTTCTGCATCTTTTCTGCCTATTCTGTTTCTCTCTGTTATCTGTTTATTATCTGTCTTTTGTCTACTTGTTTTCTTTCTGTTTTTTGACCGTTTTTTCTCAGCTTTATGCCTGTTTTCTCTTAATTTTCTGCTTGTTTTCTGTCTGTTTTCTGTTTATTTTCTGACTTTTTTGTATGTTTTCCGTTCGTTTTCTGCCTGTTTACTGCCTATTTTCTGCTTGGTTCTTGTATGTTTTTGGTCTATTTTCTGCCTGTTATCTCTCTCTGTGTTCTGACTGTTTTATGCTTGTATTCTGCTTGTTTTCTGTCTATTTTCTATCTGTTTTCTCTCCGTTTTCTGTCTGTTTTTTATCTGTTTTCTATCTGTGTTCTGTCTGCATTCTTTCTGTTTTCTGCTTTTTCGTCTATATTGTTCCTGTTTTCTGTAAGTTTTAGCATTGTTTTCGGCATTTTTTCTGTCTGTTTGCTGCTTATTTTCTTTCTGATTGCTGCATGTTTTTATTCTGTTTTCTTTTTGTTTTCTGTCCATTTTTTGTCTATTTTCTGCCTGTTTTCACTCTATTTTTTCTTTTTTCTGCTTATTTAATGCCTGTTTTTATTCAGTTTTTTGCCTGTTTTCTGTCTGTCTTCTGTTTATTTTCTGCCTATTTCTGTATGTTTTCATTTTGTTTTTGTCTGTTTTTTTGTTTAATTTCTGTCTGCTTTATTTATGTTTTCTGCCTGTCATCTGTCTATTTGCTGACTGTATTCTGTTCGTGTCCTACCTGTTTTTTGTTTGTTTTCTGCCTGTTTCCTGTCAGTTTTCTAATGGGCTTCTGTCAGTTTTCGGTCCGTGTTCTGTTCATTTTGTATCTGTTTTCTCTCTTTTTTCTGCTTGTTTTCTGTCCGCATTCTGCCTGTTTTCTATTTATTTACTAACTGTTTTCTGCTTGGTTCCTGTCTGTTTTTGGTCTATTTTCTGCCTGTTTTAGCTCTGTTTACTGTCTGTTTTCTGTCTGTTTACTCACTGTTTTCGGCTTGTTTTCTGTCGGTTTCAGCCTGTTTTTCCACTATTTTCTGCCTGTTTCCTCTCTATTTTGTGCCTGTTTCCTGTTTTTTCTGCTTGTTTTCTGTCTTTTTATCTCTGTTTTCTGCCTGTTTAGTGACTGTTTCCTGCTCGTGTCCTGCCTGTTTTTTTGTTTATTTTCTGTCTGTTTTCACTATGTTTTCTGTCGGTTTGCTGTTTGTTTTCTGTCTATTTTCTGTCCGTTTTCTCTCTGTTATCTGTTCATTTTCTCTCTATTGTCTGTCTGTTTTCTATTTTCCCTTTGTTTTCTGTTTGTTTTCTGTCAGTTTGCTGCTTTTTTCTGTGTGCTTGCTGTCAATTTTCTGTCTGTTTTCTGCCTATATTTTCCCGGCTTTTCCTAGTATTCTTTCTGTTTTCTGGTTGTTTTACGTCTATTTTCTGTCGTTTTCTCTCTGTCTTCTGTTTACTGTCTATTTTCTGTTTATTTTCTGTTTGTTTTCTACTTGTTTTCTGTCTCATTTCTGCATGTTTTTTGGTTTCTTCTGTCCATTTTTGTCTGTTTTCAGCCTGGTTTTTGTTTGTTTTCTGCATGTTTTCTGTCGGGTTTCTGCCTATTTTCTGCCTGTTTTCTTTTTGTTTTTCTGCCTGTTTTCTGTCTGTTTTCTGTTTATTTCTAGTCTGTTTTCTGTCTGTTTTCTGCCTGTGTTCTGTTTTTCTGCCTGTTTTTTTGTATGTTTTCTACCTATTTTCTGTTTGTTTTCTTTTCCTGTCTTTTGTGCTGTGCTTGCTTTCTGTTTCCTGCCTGTTTTCCGTTTATTTTGTGTGTTTTCTTGTAGTTTTCTGTTTGTTTTCTGTCTATTTTCTCTTTGTTTTCGATCTGTTTTTTCTTGTTTTCGATCTGTTTTTTTGTTTGTTTTCTGTCTGTTTTCCGTCTGTTTACTGTTAGTATTCCGTTTGATTTCCGTTTGTTTTCATTCAATTTTCTTGCTGTTTTCATATCTTTTTCGACTATTTTCTGTTCGTTTGCTGTCTGATTCGCCTCTGTTTTCTTATTGTTTTCCTTCTGTTTTTCGCTATTTTCTGTCCTTTTTGCCCCTGTTTTGTATCTGTAATATCTGTTTTCTATTGGTATTCTGTTTTTTATTTTTAGAGTCTTTCTTCAGCTTGGTTTCTGTCCATTTTCTGTTTGTTTTCCATAAGTATTCAGTTTGTTTATCGTCTGTTTTGTTTTTATTTTTCATAAGTTTTTAACTTTTGTTTTGTCAGTTTTCTGTCTGTGTTTTTTGTTGTTGACCGTCTATTTCCTATTGTCTGCTTTCTGCCTGTTTTCTGTCTAATTTTTGTCGGTTTTCTATGTTTGTTTCGTTGATTTTCTATCTGTTGACATCGACATCATCTATCAACATCTGCTGGTTGATTTTTTGGTCAATTTGAGATGAATCTTGACTTTAATTTGCTTTCATTTCAATTTTATCCAATTTGAATTCAGGTTTTTCGAAAGCTCGATGTTTAAAATTTATTGCGGTGAAGTGACGAGGGCGACATTTTTCCACTGCCTAAGATTTCACTGTTGTTAGCCATCCCACGGAAGTCGATATTATATTAAAATGGTGAAACTTAATGGATATAAAAGAATAGTGAATTTGAGTAAAATAAAAGGGAAATGTCAAGAAAAACTAAGTCACAATTCTGTCATAGAAATTTCACACCAAATTAGATTTAGATTTCTCAATTAATTACATTTAAGATGAGTACAAGTAATTCAATGTAGTAATTCATTGAGAAACAATTAGAAAAACGTGTCTTTTGGGTATTCTAAAGTTTTGCACCTTGCCTTCTACTGAAGTCTGCTCATGCCAGTGTAATAAAATATTGAGAATTTACTTTTGCAACCAATTAAATGTATGTCACAGCATACAACAATTGTGTGTTAAATGCTCGCAAAAAAGGCTTTCAGCATCAGCAAACGGTAATTTGTTCGAACAAGCAACCCTTTTCCAGTTTCGATACACCGTCTAGCAACTCATTGTTAATAATTCATTCTATTACTTTTTTGATAGCAGTTCCAATTTCACCGTTGACCCTCGCTACACTGCCTACGGCGTGTGCGAAATTGCACAAAAAATCAGCATTACTTTTTTCCTATCGGTGACTGATCAAGTCCCTCATCAGGCGCAGCATGTTGTGTTGGCGATATTGGGCGGTGTGCTTACCTGAAAAAAGAAAATGAAAAAAAAAACGGGAATGAGAATAAAAAAGTGAATTTTCGGCGGATGAAGCTCTAGCTTGCAGGGACCTAAAAAAGGCCTAGGCGTTTTAATTTCATTATTTTGAAAAGGGATTGGTAAGATGGTACCGGTTCTTTTTGCACAGGTAAAACTTTGACAATCAGCATGGGTTAATGGTCACGGGGAAATTTATGTAAATGGGTTTAACTTGATAGAGAACTGAGAAGGGTAAATAACTCGGAAAGGATCTCTGTATTATGGGGATTATGGACGCATAGAAAGTTTTCTCGACTGACATGGTTTGCTTAGAGAGAAAAGTTCCAAATTTATTATTTTGATAATGATATTTTTTTATCACTTTTCGAAGTAAAATTTTAAGTTTTCAAAACCTTATCGAAACGTTTCTGTCATTCTATGAACAGTATAAAAGCATCATTCTGGCAGAAAAACGTTGCTCTTTTAATCGTTTGAACTCCTGCATTCAAAACACATCCTACCAATGCTGCTGCTGCCGCCGCTACTGCAGTCAGCTCTAAGCGTATTCTTTTGTACAAGAGAAGCAATTTTTATTTATCGTCATCGAACAACCATAAATAAAGGGAAAATTATTTCCACCACTCGAGCTCGATAACGAGCGAAATATGGAATCAATAAACAACTGGATGGTTGTGCAAAGCAAATTTTCCTCTCGTTTTCCTTTCTGCTGCATTACTGCTTTCCCGACCCGTTTGGGCCTGGTCCGTCTTGCTTTCCATCGAACGAGCCATTCGAACTGAGAGCAATGTTAGGTTTTTCCCCGTAAGCTGCCGAACGGAGCAAGTTAGTAATTCAATATAAAAGCGAAAAATGTTGCATTACTGATGACGACCCAATTTCGCACGCCGCACGTGGTGAACAAGTTCCCCGTGGCGGTGATGTTTCTGCGCTGTGGCCGGGAAACACGGGTGTACAGTGCACGCTGGCCGGGCTCTTTATCGGCAGGATCTGTGCGTCCGCATGGAACGCCTGGGCCCTGCAGAGCGGCCTGATGCCTGTCGGTAAAATGCAATTTATAAACTGCGCGCATGGTGTCGTCGCTCGGTCGCGTATTCGACGATGGTTTAAGGAAGACAATGGGAATACCTTGGTTTTCACATTTCTCCTCATTCGAAACTTAGCCATAGAGGAGCAGCAGTTGGTTGTACCAAGCTGCTGAAGAATGCACGATATTTGCATGTTTGAAATGAAGTAGGATTTTAACTAACTCAGCTGCACAGTTGAGTAAGCTCAGACAGCTCGAGTTGTAATGTGTTAGGTATGCTGATGGGTATTGTTTGCTGCTCTGTCTTTGAAGTATGGTAAAATACCAGCGATAAGTTGAATGTGGATACGGGAGTTTCTCTACGCAGTCCCTCCATTGTATTCATAATCGATGGAGACGCATGGTGAAAGATAATAAAGCTCCGGCAATTAGAAATATGTTAATTAGAAATTAAAATTGAAAAAATGTTTAAAATATATATTTTAAATGAGGTAATTTAAAGTATTTTGGACAGTTGAAAATGTAATGTTTTTTATGGTAACCATCCACTAAACCTTTTTAATTAAAAAATATCCGTAAACAATCAACTGAAGGATTATTCCCGACCGATACTGTTTATTATGATAAAGCTCTTGTTCCGCTCACATGTTTATCCCTCGTCGAACATCGCCAGCGGCAATCAGTAATTATATTTGTTCAAACTTGAAATTAAAGCTACCGGCGATTGGAAATCATTTTCAAACATTAGCGAAACTCGTTCAACCGAAGTGCACTCGACACACGAGAGTTTCCATTTTCCAGCTTGCCCGGCAGCAAATCGAAAAGCACCACATTTATCAGTCCCGAAACCACCTTATTATCGCAATAATCTCCGGGACGTGTGCAGGCAGGCCAAACCACGCATCGTACACTGACGACCGAGCCGCACTAACCATCATCGAAACCAAATAGATGCGCGCACTTGTCCCGTTGCTAAACTACCGCAGAAACCAAACATTCGACCGCTTGTTTTCGGTTTGACCCGCAATCGAACTGGCAGCAGCGGCCCGTGTGCGTTCCGATCGAGAGCCTGCATGTGTCCTGTTTGTTGTTTTTGCAACACCGAATCGGATATCCTCTGGTTTTGGCAAGCTTTCGCTTGTCCAAGAATTCATTAAAATTTGTTTATTTGATTCAACCCCTTCCTAATAATACGTCACGGTGCCATTCGGTAAGGCTGCGACTCCAGCATGTTCATTAGACTGATGAGCTAGAAGGTGAAATAGTACTGCCTAGTGCCGCCCGCTAGTGCTGATAATTTGGCACGTCCTGTGCTCGCAGCGTTACGTACACGATGTTACACAGTGGGTATGTTTATTTATTGAATTTTATGACACGCAACAATTTGCTGGCGTTAAATTCGTTGCAATCTATAACGTTTTCCTTGTTTTAGTGCGTTGTTTGGATCACTGTGCAACGAGCAACGAGCAAACCACACATGCAATGTGCATCCACATTCATCAGTCAAAATACACAGAAAATTGTTGTCCCTAACCGCAAAACGAATAAGCAAAAGAAAAAAAAGCAAACATTCACAGGGAATTAGTCCTACGGATATAGAATTGAAATTGCGTCGAATTTTACTGGACTTATAGTCTCCAGGACGACTCAGGCATAATTGGATTTCAGTTACCGTTATTGCATCATCACCAATATTTAATTTTTCAACTATAAACATTAATTACTGTTATATTTAGACGTATGTTTATTATATTTGATTACATCATAAATATATTAGTATGTTAGATATTAGTTGAAATTGCACAATTTGATACAATAAAAAATTAACGAGGCGCATTCCAAAATAATATTTAAGCCATTTATTTCAGCTTGCTAGCAACCTGCTGAAACTAGTTGAGTAATAATAATTCAAGTCAGTCGGCTGGCTCAATCGTTACATAGTCATCAGACTGTGTTATCAAAGTTAGGGCCCCTTTAATAATGATGTCGATGGTTTAGAAGGGACGGGCAAGCCATTGAACCTTAATTACGGAAGAAAAGTACGAAGGTCTGTGCCTAGGGACACGAACGAAGAACTCACATAGGACTACAAATGCAGGTTCATTTCGAAAAAAGCTTGACTGTATTGTAATAAATGCTTCGCAACATTCCTATAAATTTGATTCAAGAAGACTAGTTTAAATTTCATAAACGCCCGTACTCTGTATATCCGTTTTATCCGTTTCTTAAAGTTTGTAGTTGCACTAAGATTTTCATCAGGCCACAATCCCACTTCTTCTGGTGATTAGCGTCGACATCAGCGACGACATTTTGAAAAATCAAGTTTAGGTAACTGCTTAAGCTTGAAATGAATCTTAACTGGTTTAAGAATCTTGGTCAAAACATGAAATATTTTTCATTGGACGCACAACTTATGGTTGGACGGAAAAAATAAATAAATAATCTAGTCTAGGTTATCGTTTACCACCGGTTCACATTCGTCAATTTCCTTGCAAATAGTTGATGTATAGCAGCCATTTATTGTGACAGGTTGAATGGAAATATAATTGCCTTTAAACTACCCAACTAGCACCAACTCGTATATCAATGTTCGAAAATTATCGTAAATATCTTCTAACAAATTCGAAATCGTAACTAAAGCGGGATAAAGTGGGACCAAGTTGATTTTCTATCGTATATAATGATAATAACTGACATACATACGATTTTCAGCACAAAATCGTATAGTAGAACGGAGCGACTCGCGCTTAATCGGATATTGTCGTATATAAATACTTATATAGTCGTAACGCGCAAAATTATTCGTAATCACGTATATCGCCTCCAAAATAGTACGGATATGCCAATTTTGCGCATGAAATACGATTTATTAGCATGTATATCTGTACGTAATGCTGATTTTTATCTTTTTTATACATATGAAAATGCTAGCTGGGTAGTATACGAACAACGAGTTAACATTATGACAGTTGAAATATCATAAATTAGCTTATGTTCTCTGTACATAAATAGATTTTTGACAACCTGTCTATCAGTTATTTCATCACTTAATAGCAATACAGTCTAAAGTATGTTAATAATTGCATGCAACTAATTCTAAGGCAATAAATTAGACGCCCAAAACCTATTTTCGGATCTGATAGATGCTAATTCTTCCTCACTTTGAAAATTGCTGCATCATGTCATATGCATGAATATTCCGTCAACCACTATTTTATATAAGACATCAGTTTTGAATACATTCTTTCTGTATGTGGATACAATCAAGTGTAAGATAGACTTTTTCTGGCGTAATTTCCCAGCACAGATATCAAATTAGTATAATTCTGAACGTCGTAAGAATCTTCGACCTGTTGAGACGAGGGGGCTGCGTTACTTTTTTCTAAAAGTGATGTAATCGAAATCACAGTAATAAGAAGGTGTATTTACCTGTCGTCCCTACCTGTGAAGCAAGCCTATCATGAAGGAAATATATGGGAATATCTGACCTTGAAATATTTCGGTAATTTTCACTTATTCGTCATTGAAAAAGGAAATTATAACGAAAACCACATAATTGCTACATGTGTTATGAGTTGATCGGTACCTAAACCATGAAAATACATTCATAATTGGCAGAGCTATTAGCGTTCAAAAGCTTTCATATTTTCGTGACGTTTACTAAAAGCTAAATGATGGAATGATCCCCTGTGATAAAACGGAGTCCTACGTCAAAAAAAAAAACAACCGCGCAAGCCTCAAAAGTATAGCAAAACAAGCAGCAGCAGCGTAGAGAAAGAGGAAGTGGAGAGAGTGAGAAAAGAGAGGGGAAGTGGAGAAAGAGAAAGAGAAAAAGTGGAGAATGCAGTGATATGGAGTGGAAGGGAAGTGGCAAAAAGAAAAAGGAAATGCAGATTGAGGTAAAAGAGAGAGAGATAGAGACAGAATAATAGAGATTGAAAGAGAGAGATAGAATGATAGATATTGAAAGAGAGAGATAGAATGATAGATATTGAAAGAGAGAGATAGAATGATAGAGATTGAAAGAGAGAGATAGAATGATAGAGATAGACAGACAGACAGACAGACAGACAGACAGACAGACAGACAGACAGACAGACAGACAGACAGACAGACAGACAGACAGACAGACAGACAGACAGACAGACAGACAGACAGACAGACAGACAGACAGACAGACAGACAGACAGACAGACAGACAGACAGACAGACAGACAGACAGACAGACAGACAGACAGACAGACAGACAGACAGACAGACAGACAGACAGACAGACAGACAGACAGACAGACAGACAGACAGACAGACAGACAGACAGACAGACAGACAGACAGACAGACAGACAGACAGACAGACAGACAGACAGACAGACAGACAGACAGACAGACAGACAGACAGACAGACAGACAGACAGACAGACAGACAGACAGACAGACAGACAGACAGACAGACAGACAGACAGACAGACAGACAGACAGACAGACAGACAGACAGACAGACAGACAGACAGACAGACAGACAGACAGACAGACAGACAGACAGACAGACAGACAGACAGACAGACAGACAGACAGACAGACAGACAGACAGACAGACAGACAGACAGACAGACAGACAGACAGACAGACAGACAGACAGACAGACAGACAGACAGACAGACAGACAGACAGACAGACAGACAGACAGACAGACAGACAGACAGACAGACAGACAGACAGACAGACAGACAGACAGACAGACAGACAGACAGACAGACAGACAGACAGACAGACAGACAGACAGACAGACAGACAGACAGACAGACAGACAGACAGACAGACAGACAGACAGACAGACAGACAGACAGACAGACAGACAGACAGACAGACAGACAGACAGACAGACAGACAGACAGACAGACAGACAGACAGACAGACAGACAGACAGACAGACAGACAGACAGACAGACAGACAGACAGACAGACAGACAGACAGACAGACAGACAGACAGACAGACAGACAGACAGACAGACAGACAGACAGACAGACAGACAGACAGACAGACAGACAGACAGACAGACAGACAGACAGACAGACAGACAGACAGACAGACAGACAGACAGACAGACAGACAGACAGACAGACAGACAGACAGACAGACAGACAGACAGACAGACAGACAGACAGACAGACAGACAGACAGACAGACAGACAGACAGACAGACAGACAGACAGACAGACAGACAGACAGACAGACAGACAGACAGACAGACAGACAGACAGACAGACAGACAGACAGACAGACAGACAGACAGACAGACAGACAGACAGACAGACAGACAGACAGACAGACAGACAGACAGACAGACAGACAGACAGACAGACAGACAGACAGACAGACAGACAGACAGACAGACAGACAGACAGACAGACAGACAGACAGACAGACAGACAGACAGACAGACAGACAGACAGACAGACAGACAGACAGACAGACAGACAGACAGACAGACAGACAGACAGACAGACAGACAGACAGACAGACAGACAGACAGACAGACAGACAGACAGACAGACAGACAGACAGACAGACAGACAGACAGACAGACAGACAGACAGACAGACAGACAGACAGACAGACAGACAGACAGACAGACAGACAGACAGACAGACAGACAGACAGACAGACAGACAGACAGACAGACAGACAGACAGACAGACAGACAGACAGACAGACAGACAGACAGACAGACAGACAGACAGACAGACAGACAGACAGACAGACAGACAGACAGACAGACAGACAGACAGACAGACAGACAGACAGACAGACAGACAGACAGACAGACAGACAGACAGACAGACAGACAGACAGACAGACAGACAGACAGACAGACAGACAGACAGACAGACAGACAGACAGACAGACAGACAGACAGACAGACAGACAGACAGACAGACAGACAGACAGACAGACAGACAGACAGACAGACAGACAGACAGACAGACAGACAGACAGACAGACAGACAGACAGACAGACAGACAGACAGACAGACAGACAGACAGACAGACAGACAGACAGACAGACAGACAGACAGACAGACAGACAGACAGACAGACAGACAGACAGACAGACAGACAGACAGACAGACAGACAGACAGACAGACAGACAGACAGACAGACAGACAGACAGACAGACAGACAGACAGACAGACAGACAGACAGACAGACAGACAGACAGACAGACAGACAGACAGACAGACAGACAGACAGACAGACAGACAGACAGACAGACAGACAGACAGACAGACAGACAGACAGACAGACAGACAGACAGACAGACAGACAGACAGACAGACAGACAGACAGACAGACAGACAGACAGACAGACAGACAGACAGACAGACAGACAGACAGACAGACAGACAGACAGACAGACAGACAGACAGACAGACAGACAGACAGACAGACAGACAGACAGACAGACAGACAGACAGACAGACAGACAGACAGACAGACAGACAGACAGACAGACAGACAGACAGACAGACAGACAGACAGACAGACAGACAGACAGACAGACAGACAGACAGACAGACAGACAGACAGACAGACAGACAGACAGACAGACAGACAGACAGACAGACAGACAGACAGACAGACAGACAGACAGACAGACAGACAGACAGACAGACAGACAGACAGACAGACAGACAGACAGATAGACAGTTCGATGAGCTTTATGAGATTGTTAAGGATATACATAACGTTCATAAGCAACTAAATCACCTAGTTTCAGGCATCAAATTCGCTATTATCACAGCTGAACGCGAGCAGAAGCATCTACAGATAGAGCTGAGGCTGCGGAAAGTGCATTAAGCGAAGCTATGAAAAACACTGCTGCCAAAGTATTTGAGATGCAGGAGCGGACCTCCTGATCTGGTGCCACGTTCGGATAAATGAAAGAGAAAACCGCCTGCGGAAGAAGAGGAGCAAAAAAAGAGAATCCGTGCTAGGGTGAATGCGTGGATGACGTCCTATCATAAATCAGGACAAGTATTAGCGAAAAGAGGAGCAGAACGAAGAGCAAAAGAAGCCTGGGTCATGGCGCGAAAGAAGTAAGGACAAACGAAGAGGGTCTTAGTAAATCACCAGAAGAATGTGAGATCCCGCTGCCTTCTATGACTAAAACCTTAATAAGCTTCTTGGATCGGATCGTGATCGCAAGAAATATTATTTGCAGAGTTTAGTGGAAAAGGCAATTTTCTACAACAAGATAGTAAGAAGAGTATCGTAAAGCTATGCAGTTCAAAATTCCTTGTTAACCCTTAAATGCGCAATGTTGCTTTGAAACAACATAGTGAAAAACAACCCCAGAGTAAATTATGTTTACCGCCTTTAGATAACTAAGTTTTCTTTATAAATGAATTTTTTCAGCGTGCGCATTTAAGGGTTAAAAGGCGAAACTGATTATTTTGTGAATATTATCAATAGCAATAATCAGTAATATTCAACAACATTCAAGGTTATCGGTGGAAGAAACGTTTAGGTGGAAGTATGGTTTCCCATGGATGCTCCTTCGGGTTGTTTACAGAAGTAATCCGAAACAAACAATTATTTTGCAATTCAAAATTCAAAAATATTTCAATATTTCAGGGTTTTCCTGCTATTCACAATTTTTCCTATTAGCTCTTTCAAAAGTGCATAACAAATCAGTAAATTTATAACGACAGCTAACACCGGTATCTTTTATTACCTTTTAAACGATCTCCGCATAGCATATTTTGAACTGAACCAATCAATTTTAAAACGGTTAAATCAACATAAACCACGCAACTGAAAAGTGTCCATTAAACGATTTTAAAAAATGCAAACGTATTCCCGCACCACGTTCCATCGCTTTCGAGCGGGAGCATTAATCGAAAATACCGCCAACACCCATTATCAATAATTAATTGCACCCGAGGGAATCAATCGCAAAGTTCTTGCGTGCGGTTTTTTGTTCGTCGCTTTTAATTATTTTTCCCGAGCGAGCAAATAGACTGAGCGAGAGCGAGAGAAAGTAATGCGAATCGAAAAATTAAAAAACGGCAAATATAAGCAATAGCCGGCGGGCCGCTAGTGCACCGACAACAAACAGCTCGTTAAAGATTGATAAAATGTTTCATGGTTGTATTATATAAAACCGCACCGAAATACCGCTGCCATCACTAACACGAACGATTCCCTAGCAGCAGCAGCAGTCTCCAAAACGCCAGGTCAAGGGATCAAGCCGTGATTGTAATTGGGTCATTTTGGTTTGCTGCATTGATCATGTACCGTGGGATTGCGATACTCCCTTTAGGAGGGAATTCCGTATGCTGTCTGCAGGACGGCAAAAGTCACACCCAGATGCCAGGCTCACTTTAATCAATTGATCGTATTTTTTTTTTTGTTGCTGTTCTGATGGGAAATAGGTCGATCTACCGGGCGTTGGTGGGTGGGCAGTGGGCAGTGGTGGGTCGGGGAAGAAATGGGCTCGTCGTGTGCACCATATGGTGTCGGTTTTTGCTCAGCCTGATAAAATTGACACTGAAGATTAATACTGGGGCAACCGCCGTTCAATTTGCATGTGCTGAAATTCTGATCCGGCAACAGCTGCTGGTGGCACAACTGCATTTACGACCGCGGTCGCGGCGAGATCGACGGATTATATTTTTTTTGGAGGGAATGGGGATTTGTTGTGGGAAAAAATGAGCAAAATTCGATTTTATGTGGGGGAACAGGGGAGGTGTGTCTGCGTAAATAAAAGTCCATTACCAATGAGGATTTAGTAAATTAATCATGAAAAGGATTATTTCCGATCAATATTCAACGAGACATAAATTGACGGGTTTAAATCAGATATAAATTTGTTGATAGACTGACAGTTAATTTTGGCACAAAAAGAGCTGCAACCAAGTTAAAGTCTTGTGTGGGAAATAAAGACTTGACCCAGAAGTTAAATTCAATCGGAATACCAGATGCTATTATAAATATCGAAGTTATTCCCGGTAGACCCAGTTTTCCGGAAATCGACCCCATAATCAAGCTATGTGCTGTTGAGCTGATAAGAGTTGCGTATATGGACGTGGCAGAATGACAATAGAAGGCAAAGACAAATGCGTTTACAATAAGAACTCAATTCTTTTCGTCTGAGGCTTCTGATTTCCAGCTGATCAATATCCGGTATGAGTTCTTCTTTGGCAGGAAAGGTAAGGTTGAGATTGAAATTTCTGTTAGCGAAGAAGTTTAGAATGGCAAATATATTCATCTTTTCCCCAACCTACCTCGAGAGAGGTTCAGGAATTATGATCACTTCGAACGACAAATGACGACTGATTTAACAGCGAAACAACGTGTTGCAAAGAAAAAAACACGACAAACTTATTCTACAGGAAATTCCCAAATGAGCAAAGTTTGATGAGAACCACATTCGGAATGGAGCAAAATTTGCATCTGCAGCAAAAGCAGCGCTAGTTCCGTCGCGTCCTGTGGTGAGTGCAAACAACTACAATAACAGCAACCGTGCATAACAAAATGCATCAAACGATGCAAGTTAGTATTATACCCGGTATTCCAGCCGATGTACCGTGTGCAGTAAAAATATACTGCATGCATGCATTTATGAAATGTGCCTCACCGCCGCCGCCGGGGGAAAAACTCCATGAAAAACAGCAACATATTTTTCCCGGAGCACACTTGGGCATTATGGAAAATAAATTCGAATAAAAAACTTCCTTTACGAGATCATAAATACAGTTCACGAGCTGCTGCCGGGGCGCGTCGGTCGGGTGGATGCTACTATACAACTCACTCAAGTTTTTTTTTCCACGTAGTTGGATTCATATTTCACTCCTCCGCTCTGCCTGGTGTGATTTGTTCCTTTGACAACCTTTCCCTTGAATCGGCATTAGATTCTAGTTACCGTTGTCAATAGAGCTCGATTCGTTTGAAATCGAATTGATTCCTTTGAATGCGGGAAATCTATGCATGTTTGTATTTTTCCTGATGCTTCAAATAGGTTTAAATTTGAGACACCGTAAGCCAAAACTTGTTGAATTGTCACTTTAACAATAAGGAGAATGTAGTCATTTTCAACTCGAATAAAACTATATTTCTCAACGATTATCGTGGTAATAAATTTACCAAACCGAGCGAAATTTTAACGCGAAAACTTGCTGACGTCGTGGTTCATTAAACCGGCTAATAATAATCACCGTCGTCTTGAAAGGGACAAAATACTCCTTGTTTCATTTCAGTGATTTTTAAACGAGAAAGTTTCCTTTTAATGCTTGCGCGGAGCAACGAGAAAACAGAAAAATCAACCCCCACCCAGCCGTGAATATTCTCGGTTCAGCGCACAAACCGATCTAAAAAAACACAAACTTTCCAGACATGCCAGGCTGATTACCAAATCGGCCTAGCCGATATGATGCTTCGCTGGCTGCCGAAACGTAACGTTTGTTGCATGCGGTGCACCGGAAAGAAAAAAAAAACTTTGACGTTTAATATCTGCTTTTTTTGCTGTTGTCCCTAAACATGGCACCTACATCATTTTTCACTTGCATTCTCTCTCCCATCGGGATCAACCGGACCGTCGATTCACACACAACCAGATCAAAAGCGATTTTGTCAGTGTTTATATTTTCCGTCATGTTCTATTTTGCTATGAAATACCCTTTCCAGCTGAAACCACTCGCATAGATTCACACGCTTCGGGTTTCAAGTTGCAATTCATCTATTCAAATTTACGCTCTGCACTGCCGCATCGAAAGAAAAAACTTCAGCATGATGCAGTTACCAATTTTCCCATTGCGAAATTGCTCAACGTCGGTATTTGTTTTTGGCGTTGCGTTGCGCTGGTTAGTACGGGCTGGACCGGTGCGGTGATGCCCTTTTCATCTGCCGGGACCGGACATGTGGGTAACAGAAAATGCAAACAAAGCCAAATCAAAAAGCGGAAAAAATGCAAAAAAAAATGCATCACGGTATTGCCCAAAACTCGGTGCAGGCGATGCTCACATGTGTCCAAGGTCGGAAACGTTCCTCATTTGTGTTTATAGTCGCGAGAACCGCCTGATATGAACGACAAACATCAACATAAAATGTTTTTTCGTCGTTAAACAAACGTTTAAATAAAAGCGTATGATGGGAACCAATATCCATTTTTTCTTCATTATGAATCATTTACATTACGTATTATTAAGTTTTGTTTTATTTGATTCAGAAACTGCTCCTGGTCTTCTCTGAAAGTGCTGTGACATCTACCTCTTTAATCCTGAGCAGCAAGCGTCAAGGGATATGAAAATTACAAAAAAAAAATATTCTAAACAATTCGATATTCACATAATATTTATATGAAAATTCACGAATCTTCATTAAACGTTCATTTATCCGCCCTGGAAACGATCTTAAAAACCACCCTCGTCATTTTGATGCTATCCAATCCTGTTCCATCCCATCCTGAACGAGTTCTGCCTTTTCTTTTTCATTTACTTGTATATGACTATACGCGATCAAGACGTAAACTATTTTGGAAAGGGAGTGTCTGATGCCATTCTTCGTTCTTAAGATGAACTGGAAAAAGTCAATATAGACCACTGAAGTTTTTGGAGCGTCTTAGTAGAATACGAAACCTAAAAATAAAAAATAAGAAAACTTATCCAATTTAATTCTACTATGTGTATTTTATTCAATGACAGATACGTATTTCGCCTACGACTTGCAGGCTTCCTCAGTGTCTGTTTTCGAACTTTCGAACTAGTTCGAAAACAGACACTGAGGAAGCCTGCAAGTCGTAGGCGAAATACGTATCTGTCATTGAATAAAATACACATAGTAGAATTAAATTGGATAAGTTTTCTTATTTTTTATTTTTAGGCAATATAGACCAAAAATATCCCGAATCCGTCAACCTGTGATTTTCGATCAAGTCAAGGATCTCGGCGTTATCTTGGACAGTCAGTTATCATTTAGACGCCACATTTCCTACATTGTGGACAATGCATCCAGAACTCTAGGATTCGTCTTCCGCATCACTAAAGGCTTCACTAATGTGTATTGTCTCAAGGCATTATACTGCTCGCTCATCTGTTCGACTTTCGAATACGGTTCCATTGCCTGGCATCCGTATTATCAAAACGGAATGGCCAGGATTGAGTCGAATCAACGCCGCTTCTTACGTTTTGCGCTCTGTCATCTACCTTGGCGAGATTTGTTCCGATTGCCGAGTTACGAGAAACGATGCCGATTGATCCATTTGGAGGCACTTCAGGTGCGAAGGAACGTCGCAAGCAAGGTTGCCACATGCACAGATTATTCTGTGTTTAACAGATATTTGAAAGAAATCGCCTGTACAGAATCGGTATGCATAGAATACAGATTTTCGCCAAATTACACAGATTAAACAGATTTTTGAGCTTTTACATGAGAGTGAAAGAGACGGAAATAGTCAGCAAAATGACTCTCTATCTCTTTCACTCTCATTGTTTTGCATTGGACAGATTTTTTCACAGATATTTTACCTCGCCGAACAGATTGTCAGATTTTTCCTACAAAAACCACAGAATTATATGTGGCATCCCTGGTCGCAAGAGCCTTGTTTGCTGCTGATATATTGCAGGAAAGAATCGATTGTCCCGCCATTTTGGGAACGCTTAATCTGAACGCACGTTCCAGGGATCTGCGGAATGACGCAATACTACAAATACCATTTCAACGCACCAATTACGGACAAAACAGTGCTATGGCCGGAGTACAGCGAGCAGGGGCGTAGCCAGGAATGTTTCCTGGAGGGAGGAGATTTTGCAAAAAAAATCTGGCAAACCCAAAACTCAAGAAGATTATTCAGGAAATGGGGAATTATTTTCAGTTGAAAGCTCTTGTCGCGGCAGAAAGCCGCATTGTAATATTCCCTCGCTGTTAGCTTCTATTGTCCTGCCGAATCTAGTCACAAAAAACTATTGTCCGTTCGACCGAATGGGGTACGCAGGAGCTATTGTTCTGAATGTGGAAGAAATCTATTTACTACAAGTGATAATCTAGATCTAGTTTTATTTTACAGTGAAGTATCCAGTCCCGTTGGTAACCGACCTACTCTAACGACGATCACGAACAACTTTTTTTGTTGAAATTGATTGTTCGGAAACCAAAATCGAATTGAAATAAAAGAAGGGCATATAGGGTAAGGAACGAGTTAAGCAGTGTTACCTATTTTAATCAGTTGAACATAAATGATCCGAAAATGCACTTTTTTATTCATATTTTCAAAATCTTTTGATAGGATCATCTTCACAAATCACTTAACCATACATTTGATTCACACAAACACAATTTACTGGGTTTCCGACAAGAAATATGATGAATTAAAAATTGTTGTCCAAAAACGCACATTTTTCAGCTGCTCTTCAGCAATCGCCACCTCGCTACTAACGAATTCATCAAATTTTCAGCACTGATTACAACCACTCTGAAAGTCAAGCACTCAATTGTCACATACCATATTATTCAGTCTCTTTTTTCTATTATCTAAGGCTTTGTCACTAGCCAAAAGTTTTATTATTTTCTAACAAAACTGAAAACAAATTGTGAATTGACGGAACCTGTTCACCAGTAGCAGCAGCTGCAGCACAACAGATGAACTATCGAGTTGCCAAGACACTGTTTCGGTTCTGGAAATAAGAATTTTAAGTTTGAAATTAACTGAAACCTCCTATGGTGAAAACGTGGTTCAATACTTTCAAGAGAAATGTATGTTCATAATTAATTTTTCTTTATTAAAAACAACACAAAAGACAGCTTTTTCAATAATTTTCGAAGATTTTCTCAGTGATTTAATGAAGCAACGATGTGTTTCAATGTTATTTGCTTTGACAACACTGTTCTAATGTTAGATCGTGTGCACTTCTATGTTTGCCTCTTTTGTTCTCCCACCATCCTTATGAACAGCGAGTGAGACGTCAAACTCGCAGTTTCCCATAAGAACACCAGAGAATAAAAGAGACGACGAATACCGTTTGCCGAACGGTGCGGTGAGTGTATGCCCCGATAAACAATTTAGACAGATGGCATTTTAAGCATCTATGCCGATACGCTATGCCGATTACGCATCAGAAGCCGATTAGTAGGTCGCGGATTGGAACGCGAACTTACTGAATAGGGGGAAAAGTTCGAGGGATTTTTAACGGGACGTAAAAAAATTCAGATTTCAGGATTGCTTAAAATAGCACCTTGCGGGTGAAAATGGGTTCGGTGTGTTTAAAATTAGTTCCACCGCTCCAACTTTTAAAGCGAAAAATCAAAAGTTTAGCTCAACAATAGTGTCTTCCAATGGTAACAGCTTGAAGAACTAAAGATAGCAAGAAGATTGGTATGCTGATATCCCCCACTTAGTCAACCCATCGCTTGTAATAAGGTAAAACAATCAGTGACCCGCTTAGACTGCTTAAAACTAGTTCTTTACCCTAGTCATAGAAACTGGCCCAAAACACACCAGAATGACTCTGACTTCTGGGACAGAAAAAAAAGAAATAAAAGAAGACAAATGTATAAATTTTGCCTCTCAGTTGGTATCGAGGTACGTTGTATGTTCGAATCACGGCTGGGAGAGACTATTAGAGCCCATAGGATCGAGTCTCGTCCAGATGCGGTGAAGGTGAAGACAAGCTGACAGCTTATCCTGCATGCTTTTCAACATCGCTCTGGAGGGAGGTTTGATTTTCAGTAAAGGTACCAAATTTCTTGGCTACGCAGATGATTTTATTATTACAAACAGAAACTTTGCAGACGAACATATGCCTTTCGCGGACGGTAATCGTTGACGGCGACAAACTAGAAGTGGTAGATGAATTCGTGTTTGTGAAATCGCTGGGGCCACTAGACGTAACAACGTTTAAGAAAATATTTGTAATTTTTTGACTGTGTGATTGTTAATAGTATAAGGAACCATCATTAGGACAACTGTAGTCTGTTGATGTTGAATTTATAAAAAAAAATCGTGGCCATGGCAAGTGGGGTTCGCAGCCAGGTTCTTTAGGTTGGTACCCGAATGTTTTATTAACTAAGCTACCGCCGCTCATTTTATAAGGTAGTCTAATACCATCGCAATAATATCGTCGCATGGAGAAGTGTGTGACGCGTATACAGGGAGTAATAGAATTAGAAGAATAAAACAAAATAAGGTATATGGATTACGGTACAGTAGTTTAGTTTATGAATAAATTGGGCATCAACCGAAAGAACGTGGGCGCGAAGTCCACCTACCATTGCGGCGATAAATTTTTTATCAATGTCGGAATTGAAAATATTGCAGTTCATCCAATCAACCATTCTTCGCACCAGGCACCTCACTTCCTCACTTTCCAAAAGAGTTCTGTCTTGTCAGGTTAATTATTTACTCCCGAGCTGCAACCATGAGCTCCAAGGCACTGTGTCCAAAGAATAACGGCGATTTTTTCAAAATATATTCAACTATAGTTTTATTTTCATTTGTGAATTACCGTGTTTAGGATCTTCTATATGTTGTGCTGTTTGAATTTTTGCAATAACTTGTATAACGTAGTTAACGTGACATAAAACTAAGTCTTGCAGGAAGGTAAGAGTGTTAAATCAAAATCTAAAATATGAACGTGTGGCCAGGCTTTGAGCGCTTTGAATCATTCTGTTTCTTAACGGGTTAACGAGATTTGTGCATTAATCGATCAGGAATACTTCCGAAAGTTGATTCGCATGGAATAGCGATTGAGTTTTGATAGGGCAATAGTGAAAACTACTGTTTAGTAAGACGTAAATAAAGTAAGTTCTCCATTTATTTTTAACAAAATTTTCCAACTTCTAGGCAGGTTTTCAATCATTATAGCAGCAAATATTGACAAAGAAAAAAAATTAGAGAGGTTGATCAGTCATTGCATAGCTAATGCCCACGTCTATGTATGATTCCAGAAATAAATTCAAGTTAAAGCTAAAGGTAAAGCACAAGCGCAACGCTCGGTAGCGTAAGCCCTAGTACAGCTACCTATCTAAACAACAAAAAACTTACAAGAGTCAAGAAATATCTTCTCGGAATATTCGGCATGCACCAAGGCGACGAAATGAGGACATGGAATGGAGACTTGGTACCTGGAACTGCAAATCGCTAAATTTCGTTGGTGGCGACAGGGTGCTGCTCGATCAGCTAGAACCCCGAAAGTTTGGCATCGTGGCACTGCAGGAGATCTGTCGCAAGAGCGAGAAGGTGTGGAGGATCCGTGGCGGCAGAGCCCGATTTTTCCAGAGTGGTGGAGCTACCAACGAGCTGGGAACGGGCTTCGTAGTGTTGGGCAAAATGCAGGATCGCGTAATGGACTGGAAAGCGATCAACGAGAGGATGTGCGTGTTGAGGATAAAAGACCGTTTCTTCAACTACACCATCATAAACGTGCATTGCCCACACGAAGGTAGACCCGACGACGAGAAGGAAGGGTTCTATGCGCAGCTGGAGGCAACGTACGACAGCTGCTCACCACGGGACATCAAGATCATCACCGGGGATATGAATGCCCAAATCGGCATGGAAGCAATGTATAGACCGGTGATCGGGCCCCATAGCCTGCACACCGACACGAACGATAACGGCCAGCGATGCATCAGTTTTGCGGCTTCCCGAGGCTTGGTGATCAAAAGCACCTTCTTTCCTCACAAAGATATCCACAAGGCCACCTGGAGATCACCTGACCAACGAACCTCGAACCAAATCGACCATATTCTCATCGAGGGCCGGTTTTTCTCGAACATCACCAACGTACGCTCCCTACGGAGTGCGGATATTGACTCGGACCACTACCTAGTAGCAGTACATGTGCGCTCAAAACTATCGACGGTTTATACCTCGCGACAAAGTCGCCCTCCTCGGCTAAACATTCGGCAACTAGACAACCCGCGAACTGCCGAAAACTACGCGCGCGTACTGGATGAAGCTCTACCTGCTTCTGTGGAGCTAGATGCTTCGACCCTCGAAAACGGATGGAGTAGAATACGCTCGGCCGTCAACGAGGCCGCAACCGCGGTGCTAGGTGTGAAAACCTCGAGTGTACGAAATGATTGGTTTGACGGGGAATGCCAAGAAGCGATAGTGAGGAAAAATAGAGCTTGGGAAAATTATCTGAGCATATCTACGAGAGAGAATTTGGCCAAGTATCGACGAGCGAGGAATAAGTTGACCACGATCCTGAGAAGGAAAAAGCGCCAGAAGAAGGACAGAGATCGTGAGGAGCTTGAAAAACTATTCCGGGCTAATGATACCCGCAAGTTTTACGAGAAGGTGAACCAAACTCGCAAGGCCCACACACCAAATCCTGATATGTGTAGGGACGAGGGAGGGGATCTTATCACAAACGAGCGCGAGGTGGTCGACAGGTGGAAGCAGTTCTTCGATGAACACCTCAACGGCGATATAGCAGCAGGAGACGCAATGGAAGTCAACCTCGGAGTATCTACAAACGACAACAGCGTACCGGCTCCCGATCTCGAAGAGATCCGACGAGAAATCGGAATGCTGAAGAATAATAGAGCCGCCGGGAAGGATCGACTCCCGGCAGAACTCTTCAAAAATGGCCAAGAACCGCTAGTAACGGCACTTCACTGGCTAATTTCAAGGATTTGGGAAGAAGAGAAACTACCGGAGGAGTGGATGGAAGGCGTAGTCTGTCCCATCTACAAAAAGGGCGACCGGCTAGACTGCTGTAACTACCGCGGCATTACGCTAGTCAACGCCGCCTACAAGGTGCTCTCCCAGATCTTGTTGCGTCGTCTATCCCCAATAGCAAGAGAATTCGTAGGACAGTATCAGGCGGGCTTTATGGAGACCCGTGCTACTACGGATCAAATTTTTACTCTCCGACAAATCCTTCAGAAATGTCGAGAGTACAACGTGCCCACGCATCATATTTTCGTGGATTTCAGAGCAGCATACGATACCGTTGAACGCGAAAGGCAGCTATGGCAGATAATGCACGAGTACGGTTTTCCGGACAAACTGACGCGGCTGATCAAAGCTACTCTGGAACGAGTGATGTGCTACGTGCGCGTTTCGGGGACACTCTCAAGCCCCTTCGAATCGTGCAGAGGGTTAGGGCAAGGGGATGGACTGACCTGGCGAAAGTTGGGAGACTACGGTGGGCCGGCCACGTCGCAAAGATGCCGGACGACTGTGTAGTGAAATCCGTTCTCTTCAAGAACCCCACCGGCACCAGAAATAGAGGGGCTCAACGTGCTAGATGGCTCGACCAGGTTGAAGCCGACTTGCGTGTGTCGAGACGCGCAACGAATTGGCGACGAGTAGCCCAGGACCGAGTACAATGGAGAGGAATTCTTGATACGGCAAAAGCCACCCGGCTCTCGGCTGAATAAGTAAGTAAGTAAGCCCAAGCCCAAATTCAAACCCAAGCCCAAGCCCATTTCCAAGTCCAAGTCCAAGTCAAAGTCAAAGTCCAAGTCCAAGTCCAAGCCCAAATTCAAGTACAAGTCCAAGTCCAAGTCCAATTCCAAGTCCAAGTCCAAGTCCAAGTCCAAGTCCAAGTCCAAGTCCAAGTTCAAGTCCAAGTCCAAGTCCAAGTCCAAGTCCAAGTCCAAGTCCAAGTCCAAGTCCAAGTCCAAGTCCAAGTCCAAGTCCAAGTCCAAGTCCAAGTCCAAGTCCAAGTCCAAGTCCAAGTCCAAGTCCAAGTCCAAGTCCAAGTCCAAGCCCAAGTCCAAGTCCAAGTCCAAGTCCAAGTCCAAGTCCAAGTCCAAGTCCAAGTCCAAGTCCAAGTCCAAGTCCAAGTCCAAGTCCAAGTCCAAGTCCAAGTCCAAGTCCAAGTCCAAGTCCAAGTCCAAGTCCAAGTCCAAGTCCAAGTCCAAGTCCAAGTCCAAGTCCAAGTCCAAGTCCAAGTCCAAGTCCAAGTCCAAGTCCAAGTCCAAGTCCAAGTCCAAGTCCAAGTCCAAGTCCAAGTCCAAGTCCAAGTCCAAGTCCAAGTCCAAGTCCAAGTCCAAGTCCAAGTCCAAGTCCAAGTCCAAGTCCAAGTCCAAGTCCAAGTCCAAGTCCAAGTCCAAGTCCAAGTCCAAGTCCAAGTCCAAGTCCACGTCCAAGTCCAAGTCCAAGTCCACGTCCAAGTCCAAGTCCAAGTCCAAATCCAAATCCAAGTCCAAGTCCAAGTCCAAGTCCAAGTCCAAGTCCAAGTCCAAGTCCAAGTCCAAGTCCAAGTTAAAGTCCAAGTCCAAGTCCAAGTCCAAGTCCAAGTTCAAGTTCAAGTTCAAGTTCAAGTCCAAGTCCAAGTCCAAGTCCAAGTCCAAGTCCAAGTCCAAGTCCAAGTCCAAGTCCAAGTCCAAATCCAAGTCCAAGTCCAAATCCAAGTCCAAGTCCAAATCCAAGTCCAAGTCCAAGTCCAAACCCACGTCCAGGCCCAAGTGCAAGTAAATCCAAGTCCAAGTCCAAATCCAATTCCAAGTCCAACGCCACGTCCAGGCCACGTCCAAGTGCAAGTAAATCCAAGTCCAAGTCCAAGCCCACAGTACAGTACAGGGGTAGCGCAATAATCCTACTGATCCTATTTAGCAGCACCAAAAGCAAGGAATAAAATCTATATATATAAAAATGAAATGCTGTTCGTGTGTCCGGTATAGACTCGCAAACCGCTCGACGGATTTTGATAAAACTTGGCGTACACATATCATTTGATGTGAGGAATGTTGTTAGCATGGTTTGAGACCCCTCCTCCCTCTAGAAGGGGGGGCTCCCATACAAATGGAACACAAATTTCTTCATAACTCGGGAACTAATCAAGCAAATGGAACCAAATTTGGCATGTGGGGGTTTCAAGAGACAGGATTTTTTTTCTTTGGTTGTTTGAGACCCCTCCTCCTCTAGAAGGGGGGGCTCCCATACAAATGAAACACAAATTTCTTTATAACTCGGGAACTAATCAAGCAAATGGAACCAAATTTGGCATGTGAAGGTTTTTGGAAGCAGAAATTTTTTTTTTCTAAGGTAGATTGAGAAACCTCCTTCTTCTAAGAGGGGGTTCCCATACAATTAAAACACAAATTTCCCCATAACTAACCAAGCAAATGAATTTGGGTGTTACTAGAGACAACATTTTTTTCTATGGCGTATTGAGATTCCTCTCCCCTCTGGAAGGGGGGAGGGCTCTCACACAAATTAAACAGAATTTTTGCAATATTTAAAAAGTAAGCGAACTCGCGAGTGTTGCCGTCCATACTAAAATATAAGATAAATTTGGAACAAAATTGTTAAGAATAAATCGGTGAAGCTTAGATAATGGGTCAAATTAAATAAAAGTAAGATAATATAATACTTATTTTAAAAACAAAATTGAAGAGAAAATACATTGTTGAAATGAAAATATGAAGAAAATAATGTTGAGATTACACTGAGTTTATGGTTTCTGACCAGTTTTCAACTGATTTCAATCGAACTGCACTGATATTTTATAACGATTTTGCCAACATTACCATTTTAAGGGTTGGTAATAAAGCCAAATCGTTACGTTGGACTGGCTGCTCGAGTCACAAATGCTGATGCGTTGGATTAGAAATTTGCGGCTTGATTTAGGAATATCTTGGGTTATCAACAAGAAAGCTCTTGGTTGCAAGATTACAATTAATCAAATCTTCAAGATTATGCATATACCCCCTTTTTAGAATGGCGTAGCAACGCGCGCCGGGTCCTCTAGTTCTTTATAAATGAGAAGAACGTGCTGTTGAAGACACAAATACTGATAGATTACCCTGGAGAGATGATTCATTTTGGTCTATTTCTACCGGTATTCAGCTCACTGGTATTGCTGGTATTGTGAGGAACGTGCTGCTCGAGCCAAAGATGCTGATCACTGGTATTGCTACCGGTAGATGTTGTGCAAACACATATCGTATTTGGCGGTATTATCCCCTTGTAATTGAACGCCACGGGTGACTGCGATTATTGGCTGGATAGATTTCAGCGCGCGGTCGACTTACTTTGTTGTATCTAAATGCTATTCAGGATCGCAAGGGTTAAAAAAAGTGATCGGATCAGATAAAATTTGGACAAAATTCAAACGGCCAGAACTTCTACAAAATAAGACAGTAAAAGTTGGATAACTTATAGGACTCAGACACAAGCTTGGGTAACGAGGAACGGTACACAACTTTTTAGGCGTTGCTTCAATGATCCTCCCAAGCAATGTCGAGTAACATACAGCAACCCTCTGTGCCTCCGAAACACACACATAGCACATTCCTCGCTTCAGGATAGCTTTGATCAGCCGTGTCAGCAAACCGTTCTCGTGCATTATCTACCATAGCTATTTATGCTTGAGTATATCGTATGCTTCCCTGAAATCCACGGAAATATGATGGTGGGCGCGTTGTACTCCCATAATTTCCGGCGAATTTGTCGGACAGTGAAAATTTGAATCGTGGTTATACGGGCCTCCATTAAACCCGCCACTTGCTATTGAGGATAGACGACATGTCTTTTGTCCTGACCTTTGTAAGGAGGTTAGGCATTTGAGTGAATTTTCATAACGGGCGTTCTTTTCACAATCGACGCAGGGAACGGTAGAAGAGTCATGAGTTCGAATCCAGTTACAATTTGCTCAACCAATTCATTCGTAGTTGACATTGAACGCCGCGAGACATGAATCCCACGACAACCTATTTCCCGCAACTTTGCATGCTTACAAGCAGCGTAACATTAGCCGCGATTTGTTTCCGTGATGTGGAAGTTCCTTATTATTACTATTATACCGGCTATTAACCAATTATTGAAACTATTATCGGAACGATTTGGCAATCTAATGCTCTTTAAAATTTTAATGTTCAAATTAGGAACGTATCACATTTCAGACAATTATCAACATCTTAAATAACCGTTTTTTTTCCAACAAATTATTTCAATAAAATTCAAACTTATCTCATGCCAAAGTTCCCGTTGATTCGCCATCAGAAAGTTATTCAGTACTTAATTAAATTACCAAACATGATCTCATCAAGCAGAATAATGAAGGCATATTTCCAGCACGACATTCCACGTTATAACAGGAAATTGTTCGCTCACTTATATGTGCATTCTATGACAGTAATTTCTTGAATTCAAACCCATCACTGCCTCCGGAGGCCGGAGGAGTTTTTGTTTTATGCAGACGTAATTTTATGGCAGCGCATTTCCCGATTTGCATGACTGATAAAAGAAAGCTTCGGCAGGGGAAAAAATCCTACTCCTATTTCAGGTTCGAGCGGTCCGTGGTGCTGAGCTGGTGTGCTGTCGGTGGTGGCGAAGGTTCCATTTTCCCGAGTGTGCCGCCAAACGCTGATGTCAGATCCGATTTCAAGCTACGCTTTCCAGCCCGACATCGCCATCAGTCAGTCGCCACGGTCTGAAACTCTTTAAGATTCATCGCATCTCAGGCGAAAGAAATTTAATCTAGGTTTTCTTCTGCTGTCAGCAGTCAGCCAGCAGTACCGGGTTGCGCCGCGCCGAGGCAAGTGTGTACGTTGATGAAAAGGAGCATCTAACTGAAAATCGCATTTACTGATAACGGGGCGCCGCGCCGCCGCCGCCGAGTTCGTGAGCATTCGCGCTAACCGACGCGTCGTCGGGTGGCAGAGCGGATACGGAAGGCGCAAAATGAGATTCATGTTTTATCGCAGCATTGGCTGTATGTAAGCTGTGTAAGCGGATAGTGCTGGGGTAGGCAATTTTGGATTTCGCGAAATTTAGAAACCATGGCAACTTTTCTATTCAATTTGAAGATTGAAATGAAATTGCATAATTCAGTGGAGCTGTTGAATTAAATCAACCCTAGGAAGGGAAGTAGCTTGGACCTGTAACTCGCCGAATGGAAAAATTTACTACCGCGTGTAGGTCCACCCTCTGTTGAGCGATGAGGTAGAGGGGAGACTTTGGTTCGTAGCAAGCGGAACCTCGAGACAAAGCTGAAAATGGCATAGATAATAGAGGCGGAATGGAAAAAATAGCCTGTCGACGCGCTTTTGCCGCCCGCACGCCTTTTTTTATCCCTGACGCAATCTTAATGATGTTCTCGACAAACTCGCAAATATTCACGTAAACGGCGATCGTCGCTGAGCTTTGTAAGCAACGTGGTTCGGCAAACTGGTGTTTAGAAGGCGTCCCCCCCGGTGGATTACGTATGGTTCTGTAGAGAGTTGGAAATTGGGGCGCGTAGCGTACGCTGGGTTTCCTTTATGGGTGGATTTACGCGGATTTTTGGCTTCGTTCGGTGGTGATAAGATTACGTTGGAAAGAGCAGACTCACTAAATTTAGTGTTATCCCTGTAACTGTCGAGTACGTACATCCTACGGAAGTAGTGCTCTACATTCCATCTAAATGATTCGATTTCAATTACTAAAACGAATTGGTTTTATTTCTACTGTAACTTCTCCAATTTGTGCACTTCTTTCTCTAGGGCTGCAGTTTTGTTTTTATACCAAATCACCAAACTCGTTTAATCTCGCAAAGTAACTTTTTCCATGATCCCACGATCCAACCCGTGACGGTCTGTATAGCGCTGCTTCTGACACTTGCCGTGTCAGTTGAAATGAGAACCCTGAAACCATTTTTCCTGTTTTCGCAACCCGATAACATCGGAGTGTACATGCGTTCAGAAACATTTAATACGACAGAGCTACAGATGCAGCTGTAGCTAGCAGCACTCCCAAGTACCGTTTGCCGGTTTCGAGAATGATGCACCAGTTACAGTTGGCTACAGATATACGATGCCAATGCGAATTAGGCTGTCGGATCCCTTGGATGAGGGCCGGGTCTGGGCAGGGAGGAAGCTGTCTGGAATACATTCCGCAACAGCACCACATAGAGGCAGCAGCAGCAGCAACATCGCAGATATAGAACTGCTCTGCAGGCTTTCAGTCAGTCGCACTAGCATACGTGTGTACATGATCATAAAAGCAGCAGAAAATAAATCTAGTTTTTTCTGTTTCAACTTTTTAGTTTTTTTTACGCGCGAGATTTTTTTCCCCCGTTGTGATGGTGAACCGTACTCACGCCAGCATGCCGCTCATTTGCCCGGAATTCAACTGAGGCTGGAGCCGTTATCGCAAGAGAAATATTTTATTTTAGCTAATAAATCCAGCACTATTTTCTCCGGTTTTATACCCAGTAAAAACGAACCCTTCCTGCTGCAGCACTGGGACTGACTTCTGAACGGGGCTTCGATGTGGCATCTCACACTGGCATGTGTACACTGTACGTACGTACAGGACTCATATAACTGTATCCGGAAGTGTCATCGTTGGAACTACACAGCATGCCGGGCCAGAATTTCATGCTGGCTGGGACACAATTTCCAGCCGAAGAAGAAGTGGAACCCTTTTCGAGGTTCCTCCAGCAGTCCGAGCGAGCCCGGTTTGGAAGCGACACACGTATGGAAATGAATTACCGTTTCGGAGATGATGTTTTGGATTTGTTGAGTGAAATGATCCGAACAGTTGTCGGATGGTTATTATAGAACAATTTAGAAAATACAATGCAAATTACTGGATGGAAATGTTATCGAACAAAACTTCGGGCTTTGTGATGTTTTCACACTTTAATCGTTTCCTGCGTTCTAGGAAACGTTTTGAAATGAACCATTATAAGCTTGTACTTTACTTAATTGCTTCAATAGTTACACCTCGACTTGAGAAAGAAATAAACAATTATTGTCGTTTTTAGCTCTAATATTTGCCAAAGCGTATATTTTCTTCTAATGAGGGAGTAAATGTGTTTTTGTGAAGAACGAACATTGGAAGAACTGGGAAAAATGATACATAAACTGGCCGGTGGTGTAATTGAAACGCACTCGACGTGAGATTGAGGGTTGTGAGTGCAAATCCCACCTGGACAGTCAACAGTATTTTTCACAGTTTGCATATCATTTTTTCCAGTTCTTCCAATGGTTGTTCTTTACAACAACACATTTACTCCCTCATAATAAGTACAAAGTAACTTGACCAGTATAAGTCGATGTCAAAATGATGAAAGTCGTAAATTTTCTGCTTTGTTTTTTTTCTGCATTCTGCAACTGATGCTGAGCTGCTGATGCTGATAGGATCTGATTAGTCACTTAAATTAAATATGTCAAATTAATTTATGATCGGCAACGTTTCACGTTGTGCTAACTAATTAATGTTTTCGACAATGGTCTGAACGGCGTTGTTTGTTCAGAAATTAGAAACGCTGCTAATATGTTATGACAATGGGATGTCACGAGTAATCAACAACTGCCAATGTAGTAAGCAAAATGTGAATTTCTTTTTTTACCGCATAATGTGAATACACCACAAAAGAACATCATTTTTACAGCATAGTTGACCGGTATTTTAGCATTGATCATCCCATCAAGCTACACTTTAACGAAGGCCAGATTATTCGACCGCAAATGCTTGTATAATCCAAAGTAAGCACGACCTTCGCTAATAATACGCCTTCCAATCTCACGGTTGATATTATTTTCCTCTGTCATCAGTAAGCCGGGTCCACGAGCTAATCGACTACCTCAATCTCGTCCCTGTCGATTACTACAATACTGCTTAAGAGGCCGTTACCGTGCTCGGTCCCACCTACAGAGACTGTAGATTACAGAGGCGCCGAAACACTCAAAATCCGCTAATTTTTGAACAAAAATGGAGTTACCTTTATTTATGATGGTACTCTCCGTTTTGTTTCAAAATTTAGCGGATTTTAAGTGTCTCGGTGCCTCTGTAATCCCGCCCTCCAACTTGTCCTTCGGTGTGGACGAAGACTGGAGTCGCTTTTTATGCGGTTTGTTTTTTTCGCGACTATTTTTACGCGAATTTCGGAATATACACTGATGTGCTCTAAGAGTCTATATTTACCGCACTTTTAAAATTCACGAGTTTTTTCCGGCGAATTTTCGCAGCTTTTTACGCGATTTTGATTTACATGGAACGTATCCTTCGCGTAAAAAGCGACTTGAGTGTTTGTCTTCAATGCAATTTTCTCTGCTTCGCCGGTTTTAATCTGGCGTCCTGTCCTACTTAGATTTCCAATGATGGGATTTCAAGCTGAGTGAGATAAAGCTGTCGGTGCGCTCATGCCGAAAAACTCGATTTTCTAATAAAATCCAACATGGCGGCCAAATCAAAGATGACTACCAATTTTTTTTCACTTCATTTGTCATTTCTAGCTCATTTCATGGCAAATTTTGGACATATCACAATCTATACCTATACAAATGGATTTTTGTCTGTCTGTATGTTCCTTATAGAATCGAAAACTTCTGAGCCGATCGGCGTGAAAATTTGCATGTATGGGTTTTTGGTGCCAGAGAAGGATCTTAAGATGGTTAGAGATCCCTCCCCCCACTAAGAGGGGGGGCTCCCATACAAATGAAACACAAATTTCTGCATAACTCCAGAACTAATCAAGCAAATGGAACCAAATTTAGCATGTGGGTGGTTTTGTAGCCAGTTTTTTTTTCTATGGTGAATTGAGACCCCTCCCTCTTTAGGAGGGGAATAATGACCTCTCTCCCTTTTAAGAGGGGGGGCTTCCATACAACTGAAATACAAATTTCCTCATAACTCGAAAACTAATCAAGCAAATGGAACCAAGTTTGACATGTGGGTGTTTATGGAGACAAGAATTTTTTCTACGGTGAATTGAAATCTCTTCCCACCTTAGGAGGGGGGGGGGGGGCTCCTATACAAATGAAATACAAATTTCTTCATAACTCGAGAAGTAATTATTCAAATGGAACCATATTTGGCATGTGGGTGTTTTTGGAGGCATGAATTTTTTCTATGGTGAATTGAGACCCCTCCCTTCTTTAGGAGGGGAATTATGACCCCTCTCGCTTTTAATAAGGGGGGCTTCCATACACATGAATTACAAATTTCCTCATAACTCGAGAACCAATCAAGCAAATGGAACAAAATTTGACATTTGGGTGTTTTTGGAAACAAGAATTTTTTCTATGGTAAATTGAAACCTCTCCTCACTTTAGGAGAGGGGGCTCCTATACAAATTAAATACAAATTTCCTCATAACTCGAGAACTAATTAATCAAATGGATCCATATTTGGCATGTGGGTGTTTTTGGAGGCACGAATTTTTTCTATGTTGAATTATGATCCCTTACCTTTTTAGGAGGGGGGGCTCCCATACAAATGAAATACAAATTTCCTCATAACTCGAGAACTAATCAAGCAAATGGAACCAAATTTGGCATGTGGGGGGTTTGGAAGGCAGGAATTTTTTTAACGATGGGTTTTTAATGATGGGTGTGGTAGGGAGATAAGGACTCTCATACAAATAAAACAGAAATTTTTGCGTAACTCAAAAACTAATCAAACTCGAGAAATTTTAGACTCATAAAACATTAATCAATAACAAGACCACCTAAAGCTAACAATAGTAACATTAGATAATTCAGCGCGAGTCGGCCATAGGCCGCGAGTGTTGTCGGCGACCTGCCGTCGGAAGCGCCGGCCACTGCGGGGGGCAGCCCCGCGTATAGATCACCTCTATCTAGGTTTATTTATTTTCCTAGATCTACTGACCTCTATTACTTTCCTTGAGTTGGGTCACCCCTGCGAAATGGTACTTTCTACGAAAAGATTTTCCGTGAAATGGTACATCCCGCGTAAGGTTTTTCGCGAAATGGTATTCTGCGAAACTCTATATTTCGCGTTATGGTCAACCGAGAACTGGTGTTCCGCAATAATGGTATTCGGCGAAATGGTTCGTAATGATGGCGAATATTTAAAAGCTGTCCGCTTTATTTTGTCAGGCTGAGCGATGGGGGGAATTGTTTCCTACTTTACTGTGAGGAAAATTTCTGTATTAAAACACCCATGAACTCCCCAGAAACTTGCAAAACTCGAGATTGTGACAAAGGTCATCCGAGATTCACGATTTATGTACAACATAGTTTAATTTTTGGCAATACGAAGTTTGTCGGGTCAGCTAGTTATATAAAAATTGTGAACCTTGCTACAGATAATTGGTTGTTTACCAAATTTTATAAATGCTTCTCGTAACAATTTTTCTCAGCTTTCCAATGGTGATCTTAGAATGAAAATTGGTTGGGGACTAATGGCGAAAACGGCGATTTTTTCATAAATTCCAATATGGCGGCCAAATCCAAGATGGCCGCCAAAATGTTTTTACTCAATTGGAAAACCCTGTTCTTGTTTATAGAACCGTGCCATTTGTAAGTTGTTTCATGACAAATTTAGTGAATATCACATGATAGAGATCTCAAGGTTTGCTAAAAATTAATCTTTCGACGTAGGACTACGTCTTATCGCAGGGTGTCATTCCATATTTTAAATTCTAGTTACAGTCACGAAAATATGAAAGATTTTGAACGGTAATAGTACTGCCAACTATGAATGAATTTTCATGGTTTAGATACCGATCGACTCATAGCAGATGTACCAATTAGGTGCATTACTGTATTTTTAGAACAAAAAGTGACGAGGCCTCCTCGTCCCAACAGTGCAAAGATTCTTTACGACGTTCAGACTTATACTAATTTGATATCTGTGCTTGGGAAGTTTGCCAGCAAAAGTGATAAAGTCCCCTCGCCGTAACAATGTGTCTTGGGACCGCTATAAAACTATAACAATTTGATGGCTAACTTAGGAAAATGCGCCAGAAAAAGTGATAAGTCTTCTCATTCTAACAAGATTTCCTATGACCACGAAGTGAACAGTTATAAAAAAGTAAGCGACCAACTCTCTCTCTCTATGTGGATACAAGACATACTGCTAGAGATGTTCGTTAATCGTTCGATTAATCGACTAATCGAATAACAGAAGAACTATTCGAGTAAGTTTTAATCAAATACTGCCAGCACGAGTAGTAGAATTAATCGAACAGTTATAAGGGAATAATCTGAATACGAATAAAGGCCGTTAATCGTTCACCATCGTTCGATTAAGCGCAGTAGGGCACGGGAGGGTATTTTTAGCCCTTTAAGCGATGGCATCTATTTTTTCGGCCTATGACCTAGTTAGTACTAGTGGAAGAACAGGTGGTTTTGACATTCTTTTAATAAAAAATAGTAGATTACTTACAGTATTGAGAAAACAGTTATAACATATTAAAATTGTATATCGGGAAAGTATTTTTATTAGCGAAAATAAAGGCAAATAGGCTGAAATTAGAATCCTGCTGAAAATACCCTCCCGTACCCTAATAATGGAAATATTCGAATATTTTTATTTAAATACTACTAGCACGAACAGTTGAACTTATCGATCACTGCTGACAATGCTCACCGATTAATCGGTAATCGAATAATTCAAAATTTCGGTCTGAAAACTGAAGTTTTATAAGAAAAAGGGGTCGACAGAATATTCATGCCTGTCACGTGATGCAGCAATTTTCCCAGTGAGGAATAATTAGCGGCTGTCTGATCAGAAATTAGGTTTTAGGCGTTTATTTTATTGCTTTACAATTAGTTGCATACAATTGTTTACATACTTGCGATTGTATTGCTGTCAAGTGTGAAACGACTGATAGATATAGTGTCAAAAAGAACTATTAATGTGCAGAGGACGTTAGCTAATTGATGATGTTTTAACTCGTTGTTCGTATGTTAGTTGAATGGCAATTAGATTTCAAATCAACCTGCCACAATAAATGGTCCCAGCAAACCACAACTCGTATAATAATGTGTGAAAATCATCTTAAATATCGCTAAACAAACTCGAAATCCTACATAAAGCTTAATAAAGCGCACCCTAGTTTACATTTATTCGTACAAAATGATAGTAACTGATTCACATACGATTTTCTTCACAAAATTGTATAGCATTATGGAACTAATCATGTTGAGTCGGATTTCATCGTATACAAATACTTATGAATGTGAATTGTTTTCATATAATTTGCAGTACGTATATCGCCTCCAAAACGGTACGCATATGCTGGTTTCGTGCATCGAATGCGATTTTTCTAGATATATATCGGTACATATATCATATTTTTTACTTTGATATACGTACGAAAATGTTTGCTGGGGTGCTATATATCAACTATTTATCACTATTTATTGTCACTGACTATTATAGCTATTTATATATCAACTAACCACTAGACGAACGATTTCTAATTTTTTAACCATTCTCAATCAAGTATAAAAATTCCAATAGTTGAAGACCAATGTACGGTGGTAGATTTGATGGATCGCCAAGGTAAATCTCTCTATGCGAATCTCACATATCATTTTTGCATTCGTTTGATGCACAGACTCCATGCCAGCTGGTAAGGGCACCATTCCTAACAAGCATTTCCAATTAGTAGACGTAGGTACTTAGGATATAACAATATAACGCATTCAAACGGTGAGGATCGTTGAAATCACGAGCAACTTTAGTGATGAAACCCAGCTGTCGAAAAGCTTTGGATATTGCCGTGGCGCGATCTAAGTTGAAAGTGAATTTGGCGTCAACTAGGTCGTTAACTCCACCGTCTCATTTCATCAAGATATACATTAGAAGGTATGGCAGAATGTTTCCGTTTCATTCCAAAGTTCCGTAAACTTTTAGGATTTCTGCGAAAATCAACTCTAATTTGTTTGATTATTTATTTTCTTTTTTTTATATATAAAATCCTACAGATTCAATATTAATCTACGTGTCTAATTCTAGTTTGAGAAGTATATTTCGTCATAGAAAATTCGTCATAACATTGCTAGCAATATATGCTCTTAGACAGGAGGTATACGAACTATTTATATCCATAACTGGTTCTTTGGCCGAGGGACAATCAATATTTCTTTCTTTGATGTTGAATACAAACATTTGCTGAAGTTTTCTTCGCTGGGCTGATAAAGTTTCCATACTGATGAGCATGCAACGGGAAAGATAGTCAGACTGGGTCATTTTATGGGATAAAATCCTAACGGAAATCGCACCAAGATAAGTTAGTAAAGCAAAGCAAAAAGCGAAGCCTTGGACGTGTTTAAAAGACTTAATCCTTCTTTATCGACAGACTTGGCAGTACAGGACAAATATGGCGCTAGTACAACGATCCTACGGACTCTTTCGAGCAGCACCGCCCAGTCGAGATTCAAACATACAACGACTAGCTTACTTGCTTAACTTGCTTGTAACGGCACTTCACTGGATAATTGGAAGGATTTAGAGAAGGAGAAATGACCGGATGAGTGGAAAAAAGGTGGGGTTAATTCCATCTACCAAAAAGGTGATCGACTAAATTGCTGTAATTACCGCGGTATTAGGCTGGTTGGGGGCCCGTGCTACTGCGGATTAAATTTTTACTCTCCGGTAAATCCTCCAGACATGTCGGAAGTGCAATGTACCCATATTTTCGTGGATTTCAAGGCAGCATACGATACAGTCGGGCGCGAACAGCTATGGCAGATGATGCACGAGTACGGTATACCGGACAAACTGATGAGGCGTATCAAAGCTACTCTGAAGTGAATGATGTGTTACGTGCGTGCTTCGGGGGCACTCTCGAGTCCTTTCGAGTCGCGCAGTGGGTTGCGGCAAGGGGATGGACTATCCTGTATGTTATTCAATGTCGCTATTGAAGGTGTGATCCGGTGAGCGGGCATAGAAACGAGAGATACGATTTTCAGCAGAGTAGCCGACCCCCTAACCGTCGCAGACGACCTCGACATCAATACTAGAAACTTTGTGACGGCGGAGGCAATCTACGCCAGACTAAAAACGAGGCTAGGAGGATAGTGTTACAAATCAATGCGTCGAAAACCAAATATATGGTAGGAAGAGGGTCCAGAGAAAACAACGTTTGCCTCCCACGGACAGTGACTATTGACGGCGATGAACTGCAAGTGGTTGATGAATTCATATATTTGGGATATTTGGTCACCGCTGACAATAATACCAGTAAGGAGATTCAACGACACATTCAAGCTGGAAATCGAGTCTACGTTTTCCTCCGTAAGACGCTTCGATCAAGGAGACTTCGCCGTCGCACAAAACTGACGATGTACAAAATGCTAATCAGACCGGTAATCCTCTACAGATTTCAGACTGTAACTTTGCTTATGGAAGACATACGTGCACTTGCCGTATTTGAACGAAAGGTGTTGCGGACTAGTTTTGACGGAGTACAAACAGATAGTGGAGAGTGGCGTGAACCACGAGTTGCAGACACTACTTGAAGAGATTCCCATCGTGCACCTGGCGAAAGTTGGAGGACTGCGGTGAGCGGGCCACGCCGCAGGGATGCCGGACGACTGTGCAGTGAAACCCGTTCTCTTCAAAAATCCCACCGGCATCAGGAATAGAGGACCACACGTGCTAGATGGCTCGACGAGGTTGAAGCCGACTTGCGTGTGTCGAAACGCTCAACGAATTGGTGACTAGTCGTCCAGGACCGAGTACAGTGGAGAGGAATTCTTGTTACGGCAAGACCCATCCCGGCTGTCGGTTTCTAGAAATAGAAAAAGAAGAAGAAGAAGAAGAAGGACGACTAGCTGGTTAAACCAGCATCGTATCTCGAAATTAATTAAAAGGCCAGCAGTAAGTAAGCAAATCAAGATTATCCGCCTATCAAAGTACATATGGAAAGTCAACTCCTAAGGCACACTATCCTCACTTCTTAGGGAACAATGGTTTTTTTCAATATTTATAATAATTACTCTAACCAAAATTGATCATAAGATTCGTACTAGAAGTAGGGGAAGGGCGGTAAAGACGGACACTGCGGGAAAGACGGACACTTGTCATATTTCATAAACAATAATTTTTTGAAGCAAATCAATGATGGGAAATGTTTCTATAGATTGAATTAACACTTTTGAAATAAACTGCCGATTTTTAGCAGCGTAGCTGACAAATTTATAAGCAAAACAAAGAAAAAATGCGTATATACGCTAAACGATGTAATTTTGTGCGTGAAGAAAATAGCTGGTAAATCGTTAAAAAACAACATGTTCATGCTAAACCGACGACATTGCGTTAGTTTGATCTTTCACTGAATATCCATTGGAAACCTAGTGAATTTTTGAATATTCAGTAAAAAGTTATTGAAGTTTGAAAAAATGGTATCCAAGTCGGGAAAGACGGACACCCAACGGTAGGGAAAGACGGACACACAGATTTTGAACAAAATGGGTTCACAACAACGCCCAACAACGATTTAACATTGCAAATACTTCCATATTATATATGTAAAGTAACCAGAAGTCATATAACAGTTGGAATGAGCCAACTTTTAGAAACGATTAATTCGTCACCAATTAAAATATTGAAGGGAACCATTCTATTTTCTCGCTCAAAGGGGGGATCGGGAAGGGGGTTTCCCAAACCAATTCTTTCCTAAATACATTATGAAATATGTTAATTTTTCTTAATACTGATAATTCAACGACGCGTGACACCTTTTTGCGAGTGTCCGTCTTTCCCATATCAAGTGTCCGTCTTTCCCGCCCATGCGCAGAAACTCTGATTTATACATGATGTTTATAATATTAAAAAATGCATAAATTTTGGAAGAAATTTTCCAGCACACGTTGTAACTTTATTAGACAGAGACTTAAAGGTTCAGTTTATACGAAAATTGGGATCAATACAGTTATATTTGAGTAGATATTGAGTCTTTACCTTAAGGTGTCCGTCTTTACCGCCCTTCCCCTATGATAAAACATAATTTGAGATTTGGGTTCTGATGTCTGGTAGAGAATTTATTCAAATGATAGTCTACCTGGTACGATTCGTCATAATTCGAGCAGATCCATTATAGATCCATTAATCATTTTCATAACTGGAGCAAGATTACATGCTTACTTATTTTTTCATGCCTATTCGTTAGATCTTTTAGTTTCATCCGACGATTGCGAGTTGAAAAAAGTGTAAAACTAAAAAAAAACCTATTTCACTACATTTAGTGTTGAAATAAAACCGAAATACTGATGTATTGTTATGTGAATCAATTAAAGTTTATGGTGCAGATTCCGATGAAACAAACAAGAAGAGAAAAATACTGTCCAAAAAAGCATTAAATTTATTGGGCAGGTCAGTTGCAATTTGGAATCATTAGAGAATCCCAGAAAGAGCCTCAAAGCGTGCAACCTCTGACCGAATATTTTACCAGTTGCACCAGTAGCGACGGAATTCCCACCATTTCAAGCGCACCCAAAGCACAACGTGTCAAAGGTTACAACGTACCACGGAACCGGTCTACCGGAAATGGCTTCGCCCGGTTCCGATGGGTGGACATAATGATTTTGTTTGTACCGTCATGAATTTCGGGGTGACAACGTGCCGAGGATGAATGCCCTTTCCCAGCTGCTTCACTTTCGCAATGTTTCTCGCCAGTTAGAAATCACACCGACTGATTCCGCCGCCGGAAGTCGGCAGATGTGGTATCGTATCAGCGCGGACCATCGCACCGCACCGGGAAGATGATGTGGCCTCAAACGTCCAAATGTCCTACCAGAAGAATAGCATGGTTCTGATGGTACAACATTGTGAAGCGACCCTGTTGTGTTGTACAGTAAATTATAGCATCGTTTGACTTGGTGCGAAATTGGATGTTGGTCCGTCCTCTCGGACCCGGTTGTCCCGGGGTATACTACGAATAGGCATGGAAAATGTCACCGAGTTTTGCAGATCAACTGTGCATGCTACCACCGCCGTCACCGCCACCGCCAACGCCAACGCCAACGCCACGGTCACTGCACTGCACACTGGCTGCCCTGGTGGTAGCAGCAAGAAAGGATCAGGTGACATTCCCAGGTCACGCCGAGTAGCGTGAGAATTTATAGCGAATAGTTGTTATGTGCACAGTGAAAAATGTGCCTGAAAATACAAACCACCCGGTGCCAATGGGATCGACAATAAGGGCTGCAATCGGTAGAGAGCTATATAGGTTTTCAACTCTCGATGGGTGTTTGAAAGCAAAAAGGAATTTTTTTGGAAGTTTATGGAATAAAAAAACTTCTAGTAAATGTGCATAATAATTGAAAGACAGTTCAATTTTCTGTCTGTTGCTTTAGATTAACCAGTTCATTCCTGAGCTAGGCTGGACATGCGGAAGAATATCTTGCTGTGGTTATTTGCTTTCTGTGTAATGTGTAGCGGCAAGCGGCAACATTGGTTACATAGAGCAAATCTGTTCTAGCTTAACTCTAATCGTGATATATCTGAGGAAGTAGCCAGTACCTGTCACTAACGATTTCCAGAAGCTTGGGTGTCAAACATGCCGTTATATTATATTTTCCAGCAGATTGGGCCCAAGTTCAATCATATTTGATATGTGCAGCTTGGATAGAGGAAAAGGGTTGTGGAAGCTTAACGACAAATATGTTGTATTGATTCATTAAAATAAACGTTTCATGTATTCAATTAAATTGTTAGTAGTGCTATTTAGAAATAGACAAAAATAGTGTTGTGGCAATTACCCAAAACACACTTGAAAGTTTGTTTTTGTTCAACTTTAATTGACACTCTTAAAAGTGTCACAAATGTCGGACAACAGCTACAGTTTGTAATTTATTCGATATTTCTGTTGGCTTCGTTTCAACCATTACCATCATTAAACACAAATTTCGCTTGGGTTTCGGGCCGTTCCGCGTTAAAACCAAGCAAAAAACCTTCGTTGCATTTGAAGTTGAAACCAGTGAGTGCAGCAGTGGGAATTTAAAACTAGTCTACCAAGCACAGTCCCGGTCATGAGAAACTGCCGAAATTAGCGACATAAACTATAATAACTGGTAAAACCGAGCCAATTTGTGCTTATGTAGCTTTTTGGTTGTAAATCATTTAAACGGTGTCTACGTACTGATTTGCGGAGCGTGGCCTCATCGGAGCACAGATTTACGACTACGACGACTAATGTTTTACTGGCTTTATTACCTGAAAGTAGACAAAACAGAGACGAAAAGAAAAACAAATTAATCTTCGACTGCCAAAGGTTTTCCTCTCTCATATCTTAATAACTAGCAATTAACCCAGAAAGCTACTTCCCCAGCCAGCCAACCAGCCAGTCAGTCAGCCAGCCAGCCCGGCCGGCCCCAGCGCGAAAAGGGCCAAGTAGTTGAAAATCCTAATTCAATCAAATCAACGCTTTCGGTCGGGCCGGCACAGCACAAACAGCAGCCGGCTTCATTCATTCATGCATTAGTCTATGCTGCCACTAGGCAATGTTGTCTAGGTACTATGCGCCAGCTTCAGCTGCACCATTAGCGTTTGATATCGGCTGCCGCCGGTGTGCGGAAATTGATCAACAGCCAACAAAACAGATGAAAAGTTGCGCGCTCGTTTGGAAAATTGTTTCTAAATTACTGCTCCGCCCCGCGTATGTGTGTGTGTATATATTCGATAGTGTGCGCCGCTCCGATGCTTCATCACTTATGGTTTATGTTTGCTGCCTTTCACGTATTGTACTTTCTACGGCTAATCGACTTGGTGCTCGATTGAATGGATTCGTACTGCCGAAGGAACAGCACCCATTGGCAATAGCAGTAAAGCAAATTTAACTTTCAGCTCACATCTAAGTTTTAATTTGGCAATAAAAAGCTGTTGCAATTGCAACTAATGTGAATGAAGCGCGGTTGGTATATTAATTGCTACTCGCAATTTCTATTCTACCTCATTTAAAAGGAAAATCACATTAAATCCAATTGTTACTTCAAACACTCTTTGCAAAATAAAAAAAATCCGGTAATGTAATTACCAAAGGTTTCCTACAAAAACGTTCGCAAACAATGGTTAAAAACTTAGTTCTATCCCATTTTCAGCAACAGTTTATCAAAATCATTACACTTACGCCTAACAACCCACACCACAGTGCTTCTTTCTTGCCCAAGAAAGTAAAATCGAACGTTCATATATCCAATCTGACAGCACACTTCCGCAACCGCCAGCCAGTGGCCCTGGCCAATGTGTACAAGTGGCTACTTGCAAAGATTTATCATTCCAGATGTAGGTCTCTTGCTGATGAGAAGTAGTTTTCGGGCGAAATGATTCTTCAAACCATACTACTTTGAACAATAATGTGTAGGTAGGCAAGATTCAAAATTGCTAGCCTTCTTTCCATTCACTCAAAGGTTTATGATGCATATCATGCATGTAGATTTAATCGACTATGTTTTACAGATTTTTATTATGATTTGTTTCTGCGAATCTATTTCTCGTGTTGCTTTGCCGACAATGTTTCAACAAAAATTAACCTCCTAACCTAACTACTACGAAAATTCTTAACATTTGGTTCAGTATATTGAATTATGTTCGCTTTTTGACAAATTTCTCGCAAAGTTTTTGCTATTTTATACTTATTTATCGTTTGTTTTGCAGTTGCAAAAGTTCTGGTGCTACATTCCAATCGAATTTGACTTTCTGGTGTTGGTGGAATTTGATTTCGGAGTTGCGGGTCTAGTGTAACAGTCATAGTAAACTTATTCATGCCCTGGCATTTCTTTGGTGTCAGTATTGATATAGATTTCATCGTTCATCACAATACAGAACGACTTCCTGCACACCTTCCTCGCCAGAGGGCCAGCCACCGCGCTTTGTTTGTCATTTCGGTTCGGTGCCTTCCGAACTTTGTACACGAGTACAATACAAATGTTTATAGCGATTCCTTAAAAAAGCTTTAAAAATGAAAAGCGAAACGTTGGAGAGTAACTGAAAATTTGTTACGATTTTGGTTTGACTACATACGCCATTTCCCAAAAGTTAGAACCAATAATTAGTCCACACCATACATTAAATTTTTAATGTTTTTGTATATTTTTGAACAATACGGTTTATTCAATATCATCCATATGCTTCAGAGATATTGATTTTAATGTAATGTAATGTTATGTTTAATGTGCCATTTCGTTTCTAGCAATGAAATTGATAAACCGTTCCTCAACAACATTTACAAATAGGGTTTATTTCTAATTCACGTCGTAGTAAGTAAAGCCATACTAATTTTCATCATTTGTTGGATGAATTCAATGAATACTCCAAAAGTTCTTGTGCTGATTTGACTAAAACACACTTACCTTCCGATCCGTGAACTTTGAAATCACCGAAAAGCGATTATTAAAGCATATTATTGAAATTACGCAACTGATTTTATTTCTGAAATTCGTCGTACGATTTTAAAATCCATCCATCAAAATTTTTCATTGTCCGAACTAAAAATCACAACAATGTTTACGAAGCTAACGCGCATGTATTTGTGTAGGACGGCATGACAGAATGTTATTCTGCAAAATTTCTGCAGGTTAGAATGACGGAAATTAAAACGATTAGTCGACATTTTCTTCGCACTGAAAAACGTTGGAAATTTGGCTGGTAGGACGTTTTGGAATTTTTTCGCGGCCCTTAGGCTCAACAACAAACGAGATCAGAGAGAAATGAGAGTATGTATATGTTAGCTCACTGTCTCCTCTTTTTGTTAATATTTTTTGTTTTGTTTATGCTTGCCCAGTTTTGCTAAAAATGGCGTCAAAACAAGAAGCATTTCGGGAGCGCGTTGTACACTTCTACGAACTGCAACAGAAATCTCGGCAAAAAGTATACGATACAACATTCAAAAAGCAACTATGTTGCTGATTCGACTGTTTACCATTATCCTAAGATGCCCAACAACTATTCGCAAACAAGGTAGTAGAAGACCAACCAAAATTATGGCCGCAGAAGAACATCGTTCTCTTTCTCGGTTCTTCAACAACCAGCCCTCTGGTTTGGTTAACTGTTAAGATGCACCAGACAAATGTTTCTAGAAAATTTTAATCCCGTTCAAAAACATCATGCAGATGGACAATACGTATTTTGGCTAGATAGAGCTTCATCGCATTATGCCAAAAAACACAATCGTTCCTGAATACCCATTCGGTCCCATTTTTACCCAAAAACCATAACCCGAAAAATCAGTTTCAATGGACCCAATCAAAGATTTCTTCGGGATTTTAATTTCCTTGGTGTGCAAAAATAACTGGAGAGCCACGAAATGCAAACAGTTGATTGGTAGAATCAAGAGATGCATTCGCAAAGTTGACATGACGGCCATACAACGCTCCTGTTTCGACGACAAACGAAAGCTTCACCGAACAGCCGATTACGGACCGTTTTCAAATGTACACTAATTTTTTTCAACAATGGATAATGTATCTTTAATTTCGGTAAATCAGATCTTCTTCATGTATCTTTGTCCTTTTTTGGCAGCTTGAGAAAAAAAATCCAAAATTTTAGTTGCCACCCGTTATCTGCTATCTGTGATCACAGATGTCAAATCTGCTATAGGATAGAAAAATCTGAAAGAATGGAAGTTCTGTTTGGGTTACGGTAGGTTGATTCATCGATTTGGATTTGTGTTTTGGAAGCTTTTTTACCACTTTCTATCGTAGAATTGCCATTGCCTCATGTATTACGATTCCGAAACTATCAAATGTCCATAGTAAAATTTTCCAGCAAATAAAACACCAAATTACAACTGAGCAGCATGGCTTTTATAAAGGCCGCTTAACTACCCGAAATCTTTTGGATTTTATAATATTCAATTTGAATGCAATAAACTATGTCAACCAAGCAGAAACCCTTTACACTGACTTCAGTAAAATGTTTGACAGAATTGACATAGGGTTATTGATCGTGGTTCGGCCTATGCAAAAACTGATCCTGGTTCGGCCCATCAGCTTAATCATCGATAATTTATTGAATATTTAAAGATTGTATTTTCTTTTTAATTGATGTAAATCGGTGAAACTTTTAAACTTTCCTCTACGTTTCGTTTATTACGTTTCGGCCTACTTTATAGCTGTTCAGCCATCCTCAGATTTATATAAACAGTTCTTATAAAAAAGTGCAAAACTTTTGTTGTCCGCTGTTATTCTTTACGGCGACGCTGCCCGTGCCGTAAGTGGTTGTCTTCTGCTCTGTTCAAACTTTCTTAGTTTGTGCAGGGCGCCGTCATATGCGTTGGAGAAACTCAGAGCGTCCCGCTGTAAATTCACCGTTTTCCCCTCGCGCAGTTTTACATGTAGTGTTTCAGCGTTCAATCGTTTGGCTTCGTTGCTCTCTCGCTCTAAAATAGCTGTTTCAGAGAACTTGAAGACATGGCCCTGTTCCACTGCGTGCTGTGTGAGTCCAGTCATCGACGATTTAGTCCGGATTGAGCTTTGGTGTTGCTGCAAACGTTTTTCAAGTGTTTGCGATGTTTGTCCTACATACACTTTGTCGCTACATCCACCACACGGTATGCTATATACCACGTTAGTTTGTTGCATTTTGGGGATCTTGTCTTTCAGCTTAGTGAAAATAGTGTCTTTCATTTTATTGCATGGTCTGTGCGACACTGTGACGTCATGCTTGCGCAATACTTTGGCCACTTTTTCACTTAAACATGGGATGTATGGGAGTGATATGTACTTTGTGGTTTTCTCTTCCCTGTCGGTGTTTTGAAGCGTGTTGTAGAGTAGATGCACTCTGTTTGCTAGTGTACGGTTTATCAGCTGATCGGGGTAGTTGTTTTTGCGTAGTGTATCTTTAGCCACTTGTATGCTCTCTTCTCTCTTTGCCGGATCAGTTAACTTTAGAGCACGATCAAAAAGCGCTGTGACTGTGTTTACTTTGTGCGCAAAGAGGCTCTCCGAGTAGAAGTCTAGATATCGGCCGTCTTTCTGCTTGGGATGCCAAGATTTTCCAATTTGGTTGTTTTTTCTCGATAGGGTTAGATCCAGAAATCTTAAGCACGATTCTGTTTCTTTTTCTATCGTGAATTGTATCGTGTCGTGTAGTTTATTGAATTCTTGGAGAACGATGTTTATTTCGTCCTCTTTTCCGACTAAAAAACAATCATCGACGTAGCGCTTGTAAAACTCAATCGAGATGTTTTTTTGGGTCAATGTGGCTAACGTAGTTTTTTCGAGCTTCTCCATTATGATGTTAGCGACAACTGGAGAGAGAGGCGATCCCATGGGTACACCCTGGACTTGGGAGAAAAATTTGTTGTTGTATTGAAAGAAAGATGCTTCCAATACTGTTTTCATTGCTGATTTAAAACTCTCCCACGGGATGGTTGTGTGGTTCCGCCTACTCTACAACACGCTTCAAAACACCGACAGGGAAGAGAAAACCACAAAGTACATATCACTCCCATACATCCCATGTTTAAGTGAAAAAGTGGCCAAAGTATTGCGCAAGCATGACGTCACAGTGTCGCACAGACCATGCAATAAAATGAAAGACACTATTTTCACTAAGCTGAAAGACAAGATCCCCAAAATGCAACAAACTAACGTGGTATATAGCATACCGTGTGGTGGATGTAGCGACAAAGTGTATGTAGGACAAACATCGCAAACACTTGAAAAACGTTTGCAGCAACACCAAAGCTCAATCCGGACTAAATCGTCGATGACTGGACTCACACAGCACGCAGTGGAACAGGGCCATGTCTTCAAGTTCTCTGAAACAGCTATTTTAGAGCGAGAGAGCAACGAAGCCAAACGATTGAACGCTGAAACACTACATGTAAAACTGCGCGAGGGGAAAACGGTGAATTTACAGCGGGACGCTCTGAGTTTCTCCAACGCATATGACGGCGCCCTGCACAAACTAAGAAAGTTTGAACAGAGCAGAAGACAACCACTTACGGCACGGGCAGCGTCGCCGTAAAGAATAACAGCGGACAACAAAAGTTTTGCACTTTTTTATAAGAACTGTTTATATAAATCTGAGGATGGCTGAACAGCTATAAAGTAGGCCGAAACGTAATAAACGAAACGTAGAGGAAAGTTTAAAAGTTTCACCGATTTACATCAATTAAAAAGAAAATACAAAGGAATACGGTGACCAAAACAATTGAAGCATATTTAAAGATTTAAAGGCAAAATAGTTTTATAAGTTGCTTATATTTGCCATAAAAATTAATGTAACTAGTTCAGATAATTAAATTTATAACGCATGTAAAAGCGGCTTCCAATGTCGTCATCAAAGCTGCCTTTTTAAACACCTAAAAAGTGTTTTAGTCTGTGAAGTATAGGTTAAAATCAATTTTAAATCATAGTTTCATCTATATTCTTTCATTATTGGAAAGTGTTATTCCAAACAAAAAGCGAGACTACGACTTATTGAGAAAATACAATTTTAATATTTTGATCTTAGTTCGGCCTACAAATGATCGTGGTTCGGCCTATCAGCTTCACTGAATCGCCGCAAGAGGCGCCGCGCTTCTGCCCACGTTTTAATCAATTTCTGAGTGCACGTACCACTCGTGTTAAATCTAAATGTTGGGTTTTATTCCATATTTTATTATTTCATGCATTTCAGAAACAAATTTATTATCATCCTAAAATTGAGCTTTTCTTTTAACAATAAATATGAGGGTATTTTTTCCAAAGTAGCGTACAAACTGGGTTGTAATGTGCGGAATTTTATGTAACTTTGTACACAGCTTCAGGGCTTGTGCATGAAACGATATTTGAAAAAAATCATGGTATCGTGTTTTCCTAGAAAACTCAAATGGAAATTTTCCGATTTTCATGTACATCCCCTATTTTAAACATTCATAGCTTTTGAGCCAAGTATTGTAAAATAAATATTTTTTCATGATAATGTAAGCAAATTAACTCACCGTTCCAGAAAAATACTACCTGGAAAAAAAATTTCTGCAAAATTTCATGATTGTGGGAACTCCAAGGAAAAATCAATAAAAGTAGTACATATCACGAACTAATTGGACATGAATTCCTTTCAGTTCTACTATAATTTGACTTACGTCACTTATGTGCGTTTTTCGGTTATTCAGCGTGGCAAATTTCATCAGCGTGCATAATACTGAACTAAAAGGAATTCATTTCCAATTAGTTCGCGACATTTCGCGAGTTCTACTAAGACGCTCGCAAATAATTTTTTATGCTTTACCTTTTGATTTTTTTTAAAAAGTTTTTCGGTTCGCCAATTTCTATTCATTTGACGATAGAAATTTAGCATAATTTTTTGTCCCTGAATTAGGTCAAAAACCAATGACTGACGTCGGTGTATGACGGGTTATTAGTTAACACAGTTGTTATTTCTATAGTGACTATTTTGATTGATCCATTGGAAAATATTCTGAAATTTAGTGTAGATTCTGTCTTTCTTCGAAGGCACCTTTTAGACTACAGGACAATTACAAGGCTAGTGCTTCGATCCTATTGACTCATTGACGTCTGGTTTGTAAGATCAGCGTTGTACCTCGACTCCAACTGGGAGGAGAAAATTAATAACTGTATCTAAATTAACTTTATTTGAAATAACCACATTATTGTCTATGCACAAGTTTATTTAACACTGCTAGGTAGATAAGGTGAAAAAAGATACTAAATTTAGCATCAAAAATACAACTGTACTACTTGTAATGCTTCAATATTCTATTGAATATGACCGAAGAAAGTAAAAAATTGTCTGAACTTATGTAACTCGAAATAGTTAGAATATTGACCATGTACAAGCTCATTTAACACTGCTAGGTAGATAAATTGAAGTAAGATACTATATTAGGCACCAAAAATAATCTTATACCGTTTCTGATTGTTTAATATATAAAAACATTCGTTTTAGAAACTTTATATCGCATTAGGCCGAATCAAGATCATCGATGGGCCGAACCACGATCAACGTAGGCCGAACCAGGATCATAATTTGACTGTCATTAAAAATCAAATTATAAATCAACTGGTCTTCTAAGGTTTCTTCTAAATTAAGAAATAGAATCGTCTTTAGTTATTCTTGCCATACATTCTAATTTTTTTTGAAAAACATTGTGATTTAGATAGACATACGTGCATTAGTCCAAGGGTGCTATGTGAAACAATGAGAATAGGCCGAACCACGATCAATCACCCTACCCTTACTAATCTTTAAATTGGAAAAATATGGAATAGATTAAACACTTTTGATATGGCTACAGTCATATCTTACAAAACGGAAACAAATAGTTCGCTTACAAAACACCTTTTCCAAGCCGATACAAGTCACATCTAGTGTTCCCCTAGGTTCTCGTCTGGGCGCTTTTCTCTTCATCCTGTGCGTAAATGACATATCCTTTCTTCTTCGTGATTCAATACGTCTTCCAATAATATCACTGCAATCGTTCTATCGCTTTTGATGAATCTCTGCCGATGTAATGCACATTTTCTAAAAGAATTAAAACTAAATCCGAAGATGACATATTTTGAAGGTCTGGGATTGCATCCGGAATTAGGTCCGGGCCTGGGATTTGATCCGATAATGGGATTGGGACGGAGATCGGGATTGCGTTTGGGACTGGGGTAGAATCCTGGACAGGGATTGAGTCTGGGACTGGAATTGCGACAGAGACTGGGATTGCGTCCGGAGCGGGGATTAGCGTGGGGACTGAGATTGCGTCCGAGACTGAGACTGTGTTCGGGTATAGGATTACGGGTCTGGGATTGCGTCCGGGATTGAGATTTGATCCGGGACTGGGATTTGGTCCGGGATTAGGACGGAAATTGGGATTGCGCCCGGGGCAAGGATTGGAACAGTGAATGGGATTACGTCCGGGACTGAGATTGCATCCGGGACTGGGATTTGAACGGAGATCGGGGTTGCGTTCGGGACTGAGGAAGAGACCTAAACTGGGATTGAGTCTGGGACTGGAATTGGGACAGGGAATGGGATTGCTCCCTTGACTAAAATTGCATCCGGGACTGGGATTGGGACGATGACCGGAATTGCGACCGGGACTGGAATTTGATCCGGGTCAGGGATTGGGACAGGGACTGGGGACTGCGATTGCGTCCGCGATTGGGATTTGTTCCTGGACTGGGATAGGGATGTTGACTAGGATTGGGTCTGGGGACTGGGATTTGGTCCCGGACTGGGATTACATCCGGGACGGAGATTGGGACGAGAACCAGGGTTTTTTTGTGTGGGCTTATCACTTTGACCACAACATTATTGATCTATTGTAATGTTGCCCGGGAGTATGCTGTATTCTGCACTGCATTTTTGTGCTTTATCGTTATTGAGTAAACGATGGGTATGAAAAGGGGAAGGCAAATGAGGAGCGTCCAATATAGCTCTAGCCATCCCATGCCCCTACCTAGCGCCTCCACGTGGCCATACCTGGTAATGCTCTTTTGAGTAGCCAAGCTAGGAGGTGCGATGCTGGGTGGTTCCCGGCTGCCTGATCTCAAAACCGGGGTTTTGGGCAGACGGCGGAGCCACACGGCCTTGCTAATAGGTAAGCCTAATTTAGTTATTTTAATTATTTTTTTTCGTTTTAGCTTATGAAGCATCTCTTGCTATACAGTAAAAACTTTGGCCAAAACGACTTTTAATACTGCACATGGATACCAGAATGAAAAAATTAAATTATGTATTAGAAGCACCTAGGGAACTTCAAAGGACGCTATTCTATTTCATACGAAGGACTGCTGGTGAGATTGTTCTATTATATACCACACTTCATTATAAACCCATATAGAGTAGGGCGGGGCATAAGTGCGATGTTTGAAGTTGTCATCAATTTTCGCGAGATATAAAGAAGAACAACAACCAAATATATTTTATAGTGATGCAGCTACTCAATGTCTTTACATTCAACTATAAATCATCTGGAATAATAGTGTTATTGAAAATAAATTCTTCATTCTTCTGAACCAGTGCCGATTCGCACTTTTACCCCACTAGTGGGGTAAAAGTTCGATTACCGCGGGGCAAAAGTGCGAAGCTCGAATCCATGAAATTAGCACAGCAGTAGCTAACAAAACCATATTATCGTCAATCTGCGGTATGTTTCGGTAAGGAATATTCTCAATTTACACCTTTCCTATTTTCCGCTGGTGTATTGCAGCCTCCGACAGATCGAAACTTTCCCAAACGTTTGTTTTATGTTTCATCAGCGGAAAAACATTGTTTTCCTTCGACCAACATCTGTAGAGCACAGTTTTCTGCAGATCTTCCATTTCTAGTATCTGTAATATAGTGCCAAAAGCTGTATATAAGCTATACATTTTTGCCCCGTCCGTGAATCGCACCTTTACTCCGCTAGGCGCTTGACGGGGTTTGATTAAATTATGGAAAAGCGAAATATATTTTGTACACTCTTTTCACCGTATTTTCAAAACAGATATGCGAGTGATGTAAAACAGTGCTACAAATTTTCAACAAGTAATATCCTCCTGTTGATATCGTATTACCCGTATAACAAAAAATTACATTAAAACCGCCCTAAAATAACATTTGCACATAACTCAGCAACTATGCTTCGTAAGCAACCAAAGTTTACGTTAGATTCAAGCAGTCAAAGTAGTCACCCATTAATGCCAATGTAGTCAATTTACTCGAATCTGCACCGATGAATCATTAAATCGCATCCTTACTCTATAACAAAGGTAAAAATGTAGTTTCAACCACATTTATGGTTGTTTTACGCGCAAACAGAAATTCCATTTCGTTTCAAACTGATATGTATGATTGAAATGAAAATATTTACATCGAAAACTCAATTTGACAATACTTTACTTTTAATTCAAAACTGTTATTTTCTTGATTCAAATAGAATTTCGTTTCGAAACAAAAATATTTTTAGGTTGTTATAAAAATTTCGTTTGAAACAAACGAATTTTTTCGCTCCGTGATAGAAACGAAACCTTTCCCCAAACAACCCCGTTGAGAATCGCGGCTATAACGCTGACGGACGAACAGCGTCGCCCGCAGTACCTTACAAGTCGCAAGAACTTGCATAGTGTCGTCGTCCCGTCAGTAAAATGAGTTAGATTCTCGATCCATGAATCGAACTTTTACCCCGTCAATAAATCGAACTTTTGCCCCGCTAGGCGCTTGACGGGGTTTGATTAAATTATGGAAAAGTAACATATATTTTGTAAATTCTTCTCACCACAATTTCAAGAGAGATATCTGAGTGATGTAAAACGCTGCTACAATTTGTGAATAAGTAATATCCTCCCGTTGATATCGTATTTGCCGTACAACGAAATATTACATCAAAACCGTTCTAAAATAACTTTTACCCATAACTCAGCAACTATGATTCGTAAACAACAAATGTTTATGATGGATTTAAGCTGTCAAAGTACTCACCCATCCATGCCAATGTAGTCAATTTACTCGGAATCCGCACTGATAAATCATTGAATCGCACTTTTACCCGCATCGTACTTTTACCCCTCCTTACTCTATACCACATTTCCTCTTAATACCATATTATTAATAGCATTATTATTGATATCATAAATGTGGAAGGCTGGATGATGGAGTGGATTGCCAACCTGAATCCTTAAGGTCTGAAGCAAATATGGCACTTCTCAACTCAAAACAAACAAATCATCACGTGGGTTAAAGTTGGTACAGCGAAATTGATTATTACATGGAAGGATCCTAATGCTGGAAGGCGACTCTTATAACCCCGGAATGCGCACAAGTGCCTCTGCTTGTGGGTCCGCCCAATCCCTTTTGGCCCTTCTGTAACAGCATTGGAGTGAAATTCATTTGATAATCAAATTTGGATCTACTGTAATTCTACCCACATACATTGGCAAGTCCTTGAACTGATGGTGGCTTTCCTCTACTACTACTACTACTACTTTATCGTTATTGAGTAAACGATAAGCTTATATTTTTTTATGTGTGCTTATGTGTATGAGGGTTTTACACTTGCTTAGATGCATGTCCCACTATACCAAACCTGTTTCGCCTCGTTATAGTTAGAACTGGTGAGTCCTCATGAGGTTCAAAACCATTACCTCAATAGGTCCTCATACCAGTATACTAACCATAAGAAGCGTCTTCGGGATAATGTAGAATTCAGCATTAAGTAGGGGTGATGATGGGCCTGAGAATAAACCCATGCTAATGTCACTTTGACATCGAATGGCCTGATTCTACTAAGATTCAAACCCACGACCATTCGCTTGTCAAAGCAGACTCGGTAACTTTGCGGCTATAGAGCCCCCATGAGGACCAGGGTTGCGTCCAGCATTGAAATAGCGTCCAGGATAGAGATTGGGATTGGGCCTGAAATTTGGTTTAGGACTGCAATAGGGATGTTGACTAGGATTGCGTCTGGAGCGGGGATTGGCACAAGGACTAGGATTCGGTCCGGGACTGAGACTGTATTCGGAACTGGGATTGGGCCGAGGACCAGGATTGCGTCCGGGACTGGATTTGGTTCAGGATCTGGGATTGTGTCCGGGACTGGGATTGCGTCCAGAACTTAGATTGCGTCCTACACTGGGATTGGGACGGGAACCGGGATTGCGTCCGGAACTGGGATTGGGATTGAGTGGAGACTCGGGTACTGTGTACGGGCCTGGAAATAGGTCCTGGACTGCGCTTGGAACGGGGACTGTCATTGCGTCCGGGGTTTGGATTGCATCCGTTACTGGGTTTGCGTCCGCGGTAAGGATTGAAATAGGGACTAGAATTGTGTCCGGCACTGGGATTTAGACGGAGACCAGAACTGGGATTGGGCTCGGGACTGGCATTATTTCTAAGTCTGGGATTGCCTTAGGGACTGGGATTGAGACGTGAACTTCATCCGGACGGAGATTGGGAACAGGACTGAGATAGCCTTCAGGGAAACAGGACTGGGATTGGGACGGGGACCAGTATTGCACTCGGGACTGGGATTGTGACAGGGAATGAAATATGGACGGGGACTGGGATTGTGCCTAAAACTGGGAATGGGTCCGGGACCGAGATTGAGCCCGGGATTGGGAATGAATTTGTGACGCTGAAATTGGGTCCGCATCTAAGATTGTGCTCGGGCTTGGGATCGGGTCCGGGCCTGATATTTGGTACGGGACTGAAAATGGATCAGGGAATGGAATTGTCTCCGAAACTGAGACTGTGTCCGGGTCTGGGATTGCATCCGGGAGTTGGATTGCGTCCGCGACTGGGATTAGGACGTGGCCTGGGACTGGGTTTGAGTCGGGGGCTGGAATTGCATCCGGAACTGGCAATGGGTCCGGGACTGGGATTGCGCCCTGGACTAGGACTGCGTTTGGCTGTGGAATTGCGTCCGGAACTGGGGTTGAACCGGGACTGGGATTGGGTCGGGGACTGGGATCCTATTCGAGGCTGGGTTTGCAACCGGGTCTGGAATTGCATCCTGGACTGAGATTGCGTATGGGTCTGGGATTAAGATTGTGTCGGAACTGAAAATGAGATGGAAGATAGGATTGGGTCCGAGACTGGATTTATGTCTGGGTCGGGTATTTGGTAAGGGACTGGAATTGGGTCGGGAACCGGAACCGGGATTGCATCCTAGATTGGGATTGGGCTCGGAAATAAGATTGGGGCGGGGATTGGGACGGAGGACTGGGTTTGGGGTTGTGTGCAACTTCAGAGCTCCAAAGTTCCTTTAGAACGTTACCATGATGACTTGGAAACTATAAAAAAATCGGTTACCGGTGCTAAACTCGTTAAGGATCATGAAGAGTGTATAGCCACATAAGTTGTTCGCGTTTCTACTCCACTGCGTCATTGATATCGTCGAATAAGTGTGTAACACTGCATTAACAACCACAAATATTTTAGCAGCTTTCTTTAAAAACATGCAAACAGTTCCTGCCAACGATTTTCTTTTTCCTTTTGTAATTTGCATCCACTGTGAACATTTTTGTGGAAAGTTTTTATTTGGTTACAGAAAACTTTTTAGAACACTTTGCTGGATGATTTTTCCAATTTTTTTGGGATACAATACATCCACAAGAATAACATAGCAAAAATTTCAGTTTTATTGCTTCTTTACGATGGTATTTATGAAAAATTTTGGTCAGAAAACCGTTACAGGAATGAAAAAAAATTCTCTTTATTACCAGGATTTTGGTGTAGGTACAAACAAAATATTTGTATGTCAATAATATTATTCTTTAGCAGCAGCGAATGTTTTTTTTGCTTTAAGAACTTGATTCTTCGTGATCGATATCGCTTCGTTTCTAAGCCCCAGCCTGAATCTAATTTGTATTTGAAAATCGTGATCACTTCAATTACTCCATCTTTGACAATCTTTGACAAAAACGCTGTTGATCAACTTAATTTCGAAACATTCTCATCGGTAGCAATACATTTCGCGGCAATCAATCCCAAGATAAACAACCGTTCCGTTCCGATCTGCACGACTTAGTCTATAACAATATCTTACTCGACAATCACGGACCGTCGTGCGTCGCTGGCTGGTTGGTGCAGCTTCTACTACGTGCTGCGTCGCTCCGTCGTCCCAGTTGCGGTTACGAAACCATTCGTGCACAGGAGCGCGCAGTGTGTCACTTTGCGGGCTCAATTGGCAAAGGTGAAATATTTCAACACGCCCGCACCCACAGAAGCCTTCGCCTTGTCTTTGCCTAGCCGAGCAATCTGTTGACCTACTAGTGCTGCCGCAGCAGCACTGCATCTGTAGTAGGTAGGTAAAGTTTTTCCACATCGCAAATGTCCACAAGAGCTATCGACAGCCAGGGAAAGTTTCATAAATCCTCTTTTGATAGTTACTACTGGTAGAGACAGCCGGTGTCACGGCAAGATCTGCTGCGACTGCACAGGTGCAGCCGCAGTAGCAGCAACATCAGGTTCACTTTATTTTTTTCTTTATCTTGAGACGAAAGTGGGTGTGCAGTTCCCGGATGGTGCTGCCGTAGAAACGTGCTCCAACATGGTGCGGCAGAGAAATTTCAAACTGTAGCAGACTAAGAGTATCGATATTCCGTCATTGTTTAGCAATCAAGCCTGGCTAACCGTTCAGCACTTTATCGAGAAGATAAATGGTGTTACTGAAACCAGTAAAAATTAAAACATATTGCCTTCTCATAAGGCAGTAAATAGCATAAAATTTCAGGAGACTAATCTCGGCTGAAAAGTTCATCGACGTTGAACTTCGCCACTTGTGTCGGTCGTCTGATGATGGTGATGACAAAAATAGCGAACGATAAGATCGGCTCGTGCGCTGCCGCAAATGGCAACCCGTGGAGTCAGCTTGGAGTCTGCATGTCTCCCACGGCTGTGGTCTTTGGCAGCAGCGAATGCCGGTCGCCCGGTGATGTGCCAGTAAATTTCTTTTAATTGTCCACCATGTGCACCGTGCAACGTGCCGCTAGTGCAAACATCGGCATCGGCAGCAAGTGGCAAACAACCAACCAGCCGCTATGCGGAGCGGGACATCGGGATCTTTCGATTGGGATACATTGTCGACATCATTCCGCGATACATCAGAAGCTGGCTGCCATGCTTATGCTACGGTGGCTGGCTCGGGGTAATTTATGCGATGTTGGTCTTGCTTGTTTCGTGCCGGAACAATTTGTTCAGCATTTGTTTACCCGAGTCAGCCCGGCGCGGCCAGCGCGCGGTTCTGCATAGATCAAATGCTCACGTACATGTATCATATTTTAGCACGGAAACGGCGGGTCTCACGCAGATATAGTCTACTAATTCTAACCTTAAACTTAGGCTAGCCAGCCGCCGTTTGATGGTGTAGTTAATGCACTAGGAGAAATGGATCACACACGCCACAGCTGCACGCAGTTTAACCCGAAAGGGCGAGATTTACGAGGAACGAGTTGCGTCTGCGAAGGCTAATTTACCAGATGATTTCTCAGTTCGGGATAGAGTCTACAGACCGGCGTAAAATGGTTAGAAAGTTTTCCCCGTTGTTGTGGCGTTTGCCGGTTATTATAGAGCATCATGCATTCGCTTTCTAAAAGAGATCTATTAGCTTCTTTTAAAGCGAATCTAATCTTTTCTAAATAATGTTCAGCTAACCAACGCGATTGCGGAAGACCGACAGCAACGGTCTGGTTGGTGTGTGGGAAATAGTTGGTGTTTCATCCTTTGCTAGTGGGTTGAAAATCTTTGGGATTGGTAGTTTTTTTAGGCCAAATAACGACAAAAAAGTATCAAGTATCACAATCTTTAAACGACTGGTAGATTAAAGTGGTAGAACAAAAGTTTTATTTACCATTCTGCAATACAAATTTGTATTAAAAATGTCACTGTGGCAAATGAATTTGGTTTTGCAAAATGTTTCAATATTTTTTCAATATAGTGGTTATATCACTTAGTTTGCTGAAGTTAAGAACCAAAATGCGCACCATTTAGAGCTATGGGAATTCTAAGAATTCCGTATTGGTTCCTATAAAGGGATAGTTAAACATGCGCAATGTTCGTTAGTAGTTAATGTCACTACCAAGACCCGACCTAAAACAAAAAGCTCGGCTGATGACCACATGCCATGGAAAAGAATCTAACCAAAATTCAGAACAGAAAGATAAAGAGTTTGGTTGCCTCTGGACTTCCTGTAAAGGAAGCACGAGCGCAAGTATTGACTCAGTCTGATTCTGGATTCTGGCAATGACATCTCGGGTTGAACATGGCTGGAAACATGATAATGTGCAAACACGGAATTTTGGAGCGTTTGTTCTCCGTAATAGGAGCGGCTCAAAACAACGTCTGAAATCTATGTTAGGAACGAACTATTTGTAGTCCACGTGCCAGTATGAGATGACTATACACGATGGTTTTTCGGGGAGACAGTATAAAAAACAATACACAAAGAAAGAAACGCAAAAAAATTTGGGTCGGAACAATCGGAATAGACCCACGAGCTAGGTACAGACCCATTCCAGCGTTACGGGACACTATCCCTACTATGCAGATCAGTTCCTGTTTCATCAAATCCCTGGCATTCTAGTGGAAAATAAAGTATTCTTTAAACAAATATTTTACGAGGTATGTGTCAAAAAATTGGTGAAACAGGAGGCGATTCATACTGTAACAATTGGTGCTAATTGTGTCCCGTAACGCTGGAATGTGTCTACAGCTTTTATAGTGATGGGCGAGACGCCGAAATGGGTGGCTGGACGGCGGCCAATCAGTCCTCGAATGTTTGTGAAAGAATCGAGGGCCGGTTCTTTAATAAACATCATCAACATGTACAGTTCGCATCACAAGTTCTTCTGATGATAAGGAATATAACTACTGACCAAAACAGAACATTAAGATTATCATCTGAAATTTCAAAGGCCAGAAGTAGAATTACAAACCGGTGATTGGGGGTTCAGCACAAAGCAGCAAACCAACGAAATATGCCTAAGGCATATTGTCTTTGCCGCATCCGAAAATTGCAGTGAATGGCGTAATCCTGTATCGTATAAAGAATTACATCTCTAATTCTCAACAGGGGTTCACGCCAGATCGCTCCGGATAAATTACTTTGCTAGACTTTACTTTATGAGTCAAAAAAGTTGAACCAAAAGTAACTCCAAATGATCAAACTATCCCTGTATTGGTCACGAGATGCTTCTGTGTAACTTTCGCAACTTGGTGCTTTGAGTCGATTTGTTGAATGGATGAGCTTCTATCTACGCTGTAGAATCTTACGCGTGTTAAATTTTAAGCTGAGTACAAGCATATTTTCGCGATTTACCAATGATTCAAACCAGTATATTCTCTGTCTATAAAACAAATATACGTAGCAATCAGAATGTATCACGACAACAAAAAAAGGGACAAACCAATGTTGCCTCACGCGAATGAGCAGGATAATTGTCGATGAGAATATATTATGATTCACACTCGCTCTCACAAGCGCTTGATTTGGTGTCACAGGTGTACAATAAAATGTGTGTCTGTCGCGAGCAGGGCTTCGACCGACTTTTTTTCTACCGCAGTCACACCAACGCGCATTCAAGTTCACACCGTCCGTTTAGTGGTGGAATATGAACGCTATGCATAACACAACTGGCAGTTTGCTCAGATAAACGCCGATTGCACGCAGTAGAACGAACGCGCTCTAAAGCTTTTTAACATTTTCGTTTCGATCAAGTTGCCTTTACCGTTTGGAGCAGCGAATGGCTGCAAAACAGTCAAATGACTGGCAGTCACCACGCTAGCGAAAAGCAACGGCACAATCGTATGATTCAATACTACAAAAAAAAACAACCACTACATGTGCATGGAAGAAGTCGGTCGGACTCCGTCCAATACAAACGAATATTTTGCTTGCGTCGGACCGACGTCCGGGTGACAAACTATTACTGTGAGCAGCCGATTTGGAGAGAAAAAGAGAAACGAAAAAATACGTCACCGTATGCTTCCAGTCAGTTTGCAGTTTATATTCTCAAAGCGCAAAGCAAAACGGGAGATCGACTGTTTGCTTTTGCTGAGATGCCGCATGAATTGTAAGACGGCAGCAGTGCAAGCGACAGACCCAAGTAGCACTTGTAACTAATCATAAAAATAAAAAAATACAAAAAGGTTGCACAGCAGTTACATTTAGGATACTTGTAACGAGTTAGGTTACATAAAATTAAAAATAGTTACTTTTTAGTTTTCTAGTGACAAAAATCTCAAAAAGTTACCAGGTAGTTACCAAATGACCAAATTGAAACCTTTTTTTCGAACTGTCAACAACTTGGTCGTCGCAAAACAGTCACCTTTCAGTTACGAGTTACCAAATAGTTATCAAGTGACACAAATGAAACCTTTTTCCAAACTGTCATCAACGTGCTGGTCGCAAAACAGTTAATTTTCCGTTACGAGCAGTAACGAAGTCAAAAAAAGTCGGTTAGTAACATTTTCGCCACAACTTGTTCACTGTTCCTTGTAAACACAACGGATTAAGGAAAAACTAGACCTGAAGAATATTGCTAATGGTAAAGATAAACAATTGGTACACGGGTTGTGAAATGCTCTTGTAAATGCGTTTATTTACTTAATTGATGGTACTTGGAATCTTCTCCGCCCAGACATTGGTATTAAGTAAACAAATGATGATTATTCTCAAACGTCAAAACGATCAAGTTACATCGAAACAAAACCGGCAATGAAAATAGGTTACAGTGTAACTTAGAAATAAGTGACTACAACAGATTTAATATTGGTTACCGTATAACCGATACCGTAACCAGGTCGAAGGCTAAGGTTACGTACAACTAGAATGTAACTGAAATGTAACCTTCTATGATTAACACTGGTGGTAACTGTTTTATTCAAACTGAAACTATTCTTTGATATTAAATTAACACTTTCTTTTCACAACAATCACTAAAAAATACCTTTTCCCGATATCAACAATGTGACCAATGAACAATGGCTGCTTAAAATCATTTCATGCAATATGCCGAAAACGATACAAAACTTCAAGGACGATGGTGTAGTAGTTAGAACCAAAGGCAAAATGGTTATGAATTTTACTGTGATAGAAGTGATAGCGAAAACAACTTGATTTTTAATGGTTTCTAGGTGAATGCTCCACTAATTCATTATTGCTAAGAATAAATTTAAAAAATCAAAAAATTAAAATTTAAATTTTTATATTTGATTTACAAAACATCAATTTTTCAAAGAAGTAAGTAACGAAAAACTATATTAAATAAGAGCGCGTGAATTTTTCAAAGCTAGAATCATGCATTTCACCATAAATTTGAAACTGCATTAAAATTTGTGTTGAAATAATAATTTATACACTCTTCTATATTCAACAGTTAAATTTACTGCTTGACGTTGACAGCCATAGATTGAAATAATAAACCTGCTACATTTTCGCTATGCAATAAAAGTTACAAGATAACTAATTTGCCACCAATTGAAAGTCAATTTACAGTTTATGTGTAACTTCAATAGTAACCATTTTGTAACTATACATGTTACATATTGGTTATTGAGTAACTGTTAATGCAACCAGATTTAGTTACATAAGTTGCGCTATTTCGGTTACACAACTGTTATATTTTAGGTTACTGTAACCGAAGTTTTACATTTAAATTTGTCGCATATCAGCCGCTGCGACTCAATTGTGACAACGTGTGCTACTTGGGGATTGACTGGATTCAAAAAACAGTCAAATGATCGTTCAAAAAGCGGAGTTTGAATGCGGAAAGTTCGCATTCACGGCAGTCACATTCAACTTGCGATCCCTTTTCAAGGCCTGGTCGCGAGTCGGCTGGTTAAAGACAATACTTTATCAGTAACTTGAACAAAAGGGACATACAGCAAACACTTAAGAAGCTAGTCTTTTTCTTGTTTTGACCCAAAGTCTGGCGTACAATGCTTACCACTGGTAAGTTATTAACGTTTCCTTGGTAACTGCCAAACACTGCCGCTGCCGGCACAGTAATTGTGACATGATTATAAATCTCTTAAAATTAAAATCAATTCGGGGGATCATGACGAAAACGGCGATTTATTGATAAAATCCAACATGGCGGCCAAATCCAAGATGGCCGCCGATTTTTTTTCACTTCGTTTATAAATCCTATCTCTCCTCTTTACAAAACCGTGTCATTTGTAGTTTGTTTCATAGCAAATTTTGGAAATATCACAATAATTATATGAAAATTGTAAACCTTGCTACAAATAACTGATTGTTTTATGCTGTTAATACCATTGCGCATCTAATTTTATGAATGTTTCCTATAACATTTTTGCTCAGCTTTACAATGGTGGTCTTAAACTGAAATTCGGTTGGGGGGCTCATGGTGAAAACGGCCAATTTTTTGATAAAATCCAATATGGCGACCAAATCCAAGATGGCCGCCAAAAATTTTTTACTACATTTGAAAACCCTGTTCTCTCAAGGTTTGCTCAAAATTCAACTTTTTTTGAAACTGTTAGGCTCCTTGGCGAACGAGGTGTTCACTATTTCGAGGTATCAAAAGTGTAATTCTTATTTTTTAACCATTTTCAACCAATTAAGCGCAAAAGTTCCAATATTTAAAGACCTCGTGTCAGTAGTGGCCCCGTTTCAGCGAGAATTACTCAATGGTATATAACTCTGTGATGAAAATCGTATGTGAATCAGTTGTCATAATTTTGTAGCTTCGTGTACGGCTTCAATTTTATTTACAGATATTTAAGATAATTTTCATACATATTGATATACGATTTGTGGTTTACTGGGTGTAGAACCGCATTCCCATGAATCGAATTGGGTCGTATAAGTAGTCCGTAGTTTCCAATCCGTCCTTGCAGATGCAGGAGATTCCTTGGTATAAGATTGAGCTAATCCCCGCCACCTCAATGTTTGCTCGATTTTATCGATGTTTTTCGGTGAAATAATTATTAATAATCAAATACCAGTTAGTCCGGACGTTTCGAACTACTACTGGTCTTCGCACATGATCTGCGGACAACTTTTTTCGTCTATTAGGTTCTACTTGGTTTATCTTTCCTAATGGACGAAAAAAGGGAGCAAAGACCAGTAGTAGCTCGAAACGTCCGGACCAACTGGTATTTAATTTTTTATAATAATTTCGGTGAAAAACTTCGATAAAATCGAGCAAACATCGACAATAACTTTACAGTCGATTATTAGAGCACGGGATAACTACGCGTTTACGACCCAACTGAATTTAGCAGCCCCGCTTAGCCAAGATTCGGACATTACGACAACTAGCTTGTTAGACCAGCTTCGTACCTCGAAGCTAACTGGGCGGTTGGTGTCTCCTAAATTCATTCAAGCCATGAACATGAGCGTTGGCAGGTCTCTTTTTAAGTGATTCCAAGTTAAGCAAGTGGCAACGTTTCTCATACGACGGTAAGTTTCTGTGATCAGTTCAGGAAGACTGCACAGAGTACAGTGTGGGTGTTACAGAATATCGCTTACACCAGCATCAGAACATGCCTAGCGCAATATACTTTCTCGGCAACCATACATTCTGCCAGCGTCACGAGAAAAGACTAAGAAAAGTAGGTGCGTCCTCGTGTCGGTAATCATCGGTCGTCTAGATTCCGACCTCGTTCAAGGACCTGACTAGTGAGCTGAGTGCTAGTCGTCTGCAGCTTGATAAACGAGCAAGACTTGGGCGATAATTTAGCTTCCACACATACCATAAGAATTATTCTGTACTACTTCGATTGTAGCGATCCAAATTTGTTTATAAGAACATCAAATCACGGTACAGAATTCCAAAAAAAAAACTCCAAACCATACCAGTGAATAGTACAATGACTGACGACAGTACGGGTCAGTCGGAGTCCGTTTTAACTACACTAAAGATTTTTACATCGTTAGCATAGAAAGACCAATAGCCAAGTAACAGGAGAGCTGACAGTTCATATACAAAAAATCAGAAGATCAGTGGTGCAAGGTTGCTTCCCTGTGGTGAGCCAGAAGTATTACAGATTCGGAAAACTCGGACCTGATCTTCATTTGTATGGAAGCCCCCCTCTCTTAGTCAGGAGAGGGGACTTTAACCATTATAAGAACCTTCACCGGCCCTAAAAATCCCTACATGTAAATTTTCACGCCGATCGGTTAAGTAGTTTTCGATTCCATAAGGAACATACCGACAGACAAACAGACAGACAGACAGACATAAATCCATTTTTATAGGTATAGATTCAAGGCTGAAGTATTTTATGTTGCTCTTTCGTTTTATAACTACCGATTAAATCAATATTAATAGTTTATTTTAGTTTTCGAAGTCTTATTAATCGAAAGCGTTTTGAAACTGTTCTACACAAGGGGCGTGCATCGATTCCAACTGAAAAGGAGACGCGTGGTTAATATTCGATTCACAACACTGGACATTCAAAGAATGTTAAAAAATCCGGTCCTGTCCACAAGTAGTGTTAATTATTTCAGGCCAAAAATTGGTGGATAGCTATGTTAAAGTTTTGACTGGTATCTATATTGCTTATATTTTTATTTGCATCTACTTTCAGTTGCAATTACATTTGATGTTATTCAGTTAATGCCATTGCTCCAAATTTTCTTCGGGGCATTAGAGATAAACGAACAATTTTGAAAACTTTCAGTTGTGCTAGCACCAGTGATGGTAAAAACTCGTGAAATTTCATTCTTTTTACCAATTTTAGAACAAGATGCTCAAATAAAAACGCAGGTTGTAAAAGTTTCAATCAATTTTACTGGGAAAGTCATTCTAGACAAACGTTACGGTCTCCTTTTTGTATGTGACAGCTAATTGGAAATCTTACCAACTGCACTAATGACGACAATAATTTCATTGTTTTCGAAATAAAAGTTTACCAAAGACCATCCGGACGCATTATAGCATCTACATTTCAACACGGCTAAAAGTAGTTGGGAGCGCAAATTAGCCGGAAAACGGACGGGAAACTGCGATAGTATTTTTCGTTTCTCGTAAAATGAGTTTTCTTTTCCACGCTGAGGTGATTCAGACAGTTCCGCAGAAATGTAATATCTGTTACTTCTGTTTTTTTGGTGTGTGGGTGTGTGGTTGGCTGAAATACCTCGTACAAACAAGCAATTCCGATCGTTTGCGAAACGGGAACAAAACTCATTTTCATTCTTTCAACCGAAAGTAACATTGTGCTGTAGCATTTCCCAACCATACCTACATATATGTGTAACCGATAATAGTTCAGCTCGATAGGAGCTCTTATATCAACAACTAATTTCCTCTCTTCGTAATGTTTCTGTGTCTACTGGTGGTAAAATGCGAACTGGAACTGATATGTTTTTCCAGTTTGTACATGGAGCGCAAGGATTAGGTTCGAGCTTCAGGTTGAACAAATCATTCGAACCCCGGAGACAATCGCGCTTTGCTAATGGTCCGGAAATGCATCGCCAGTTACACAGTTACTGTTACATATTTGGATAGAATGTTTAACATTGAATTCGATTGCTTTTTCAACCCATCGGACTGGACTGCAGAGCGTGTGAAAGCGTGCCTGATGATTGTTTACATAAATTCCGAAAAGTGTGTGCTTTGTCACGTTTGGTTTCCATTTTTTCTACTACGACATTTGCATATGTTACACAGTAAAAAAAAAGTTTTGACAATAATGGAAACGAAAAACCGTTAGCAAAAATCTTATTCGAAGTACAATATTATTGCTAAACAACTAGTCTAACGCTACAGTTTCTCCGATATTTTTAGCAGTGCTTTCATTTTCATTTAGGGAATGTAGCACTATCGACCACAATTTAGTAATTGTGTTTTGTGAGTCCTAACCCCACCAGTCAGTGGGGTTTTTGCGATGATATTTGAATAGCAATATTTATTGATCATTCATCATGCAGATTGTATTGTGTATAAAATGATATTTGAAAATACACTGCTTCAATTGATTAAAACTGTAATTTACGATAATGTATTGCTATCACAACATTGAGCTCTACTTCACAACTGTGAACACATGAACGAACGTAGAGGGTGGACATGTTAAATAATTATTTAGACTGCTCCGGGAAAAAAAGCTCATCAAATCCTCAGCGAAATAAACGAATGCAAGTGTTCCGTTTGAATGAAACAATTCACAATTATTTCCGAAAACCTATATATTTTCAGCAGCAGAGAACAAAAAAGAACTCACGCAAAGAGTATTGAAAATATTTGCTGGACAACTACATATGTCCAAACATCATTTGGGAAAGCGCGACGGACAGTGGGCCAAGTCCATCGCACATAATCAATAACGTAATTTGGACGGAAAATTGGTTCCCAATTTGTTCACCCACCAGCGGACCGTAACTTTGAAATTTAATTTTCTGCTTTTACTCTTTGGCTTAACTTTTCTAAACAGTTTGCCTGTTCAACGGAAAGCATCATCATTAGCAGCCAGTACCATCGTCGGTCGATGTCATGTTGTTTGCGGTGGAAGTCCGTGCGGCTGATGTTGCTGCTGCTAACAGGATGATAACAGACGCTAATGCGAGCCTAAAACATTTCTAAAGTCTAGACGTTACATGTGGTGTATGTGATGCGTGTGATATCAGCCACGGCCAGCTCCGAATGTGGTGTGGCATCAGGGGCTCAAGAAAGCAAATGCCTGCAGCGAACGAGATGAAGAAGACGGTTCGGAGCGTAAATATCAAAGCGCCCTGGTCTGACATTAATCTTGTTTCGAGCATAAGTTTCATCCGAAGCTCCTGGCGATGAAGCTAAACCAACATCAATTGAGCATATACACTATAGACCTTGAAAGCAGGTGAGAGCGAGGAAATTTGTGCTTTCAGAAATTGTGCGAGTGTGGAAGACTTTCTCACTTAGCTATTTGTTTGATTAATGGTGCTTTGCAGGTAGACGGTGTTTCGTGCGTGATTCCGTTCGAGCAGTTTGGCGATAATTGTGCGAAGTCAGCTGGCAAAACAAATTGCTGTGAGTAAGAAGGTTCATTAGCTGCGAAACTTTGACCAGGTGGGAAAATCGAAAAGTTTTTCTACCTTTCAGCTGAATGGTTTTTGGTTATGTTAGAACACATTGTGGTCTGTTTAAGTTAAGAGAACAGAATAAATTTTACATACAATTATTGTTCCGAATATTCACTGCTACTTCGAAGTGTCGATCAGAAAAAGTGGTTGAAAATGTCTTCGACCAATTATAAGTTTTATCAAAATAACAAATGTTTCCATCAAACAATAAAATAACTTGCCAATTTCGTACCATTATTACATTTTCCCGCCCATCCCTGGCAACTGATCTCATTAACGGAAGAAAAACAGTTTTCCCTCCTGGCTCCCGGCTGGGCTGGCACAACTAACTGACTTGCCAACCGACCAACCGGGTGCAAACAATGCTTCTCCGCAGGAGGACACCGCACACCGTTCAAAGTTCGATCATCATCGGTCACGCCGGAATGAATCACAGCAGCACCAGCAGCCCTCTGTTGAACGCGACTCGCCCTAGGTATGCATGTATAGGTGTACATCTTTGCACCCGCGGGGAAAAAGAAAACTTGCGAAAAACTTTTCGAACGGACCGGACCGGACTGCGCGGATCCAGTCAAAGTTCAACTGGTGAACTTCGCTCACAAAGTCACAGGCGACAGCAGGGAAGTACCGAAGGAGAAAACTTTTTCTTTTACATTGAACCGAGAATTTTTGCTCCTAACTAACAACCGTAGGAAACCGAAACAGTTCCCCCAGGTGGGGAACAACGGGGCGTGCCGAATGCCACAGAGTGCACATGGGGTAGTGCTGTGCTGTGCGCTTTATTTTCTTCAGTTTATAATTAAAAGATTTTTATCTCAATTTGATAAAATTTATGGTCCTCGCTCGGAATGGAACAGATGGAGCGCGCGGTGTGTCGTCGGGTTCGTGAATCATGTTGCTGTCTCTGTTTTATGGTATTCGGAAGGGCTCCGCCGCCTGCTGCATTGCTGCGGTGGGATTGGGGGAAATGGGGTAGGGAGAGGGGGATAAACATTGTGGCCTAACGGAAACAAAAACCAGCGCGTTGGAATCCGTGTGAATTTCAGCTTAATTTTGATTCGACGATATTTTTGTCACGTCGATTTGATAGAGCGTGAAGAGATTAGTTTCAACGTTTTGTGCTTTACGCGAGGCTTTGTTGATCTAGTAATAAAACGCTTTTTTTCTTCGTTTTGTGAGAATTTTGTTGCATTAGTAAAGGGTTTTCATTGGGCTAATAATCAAACATGTTTGCGATGATATTGTTATGCAAATGTATCATTTTATATTGATGTGTGAACATCGAATATATAAACATTGAATTCATTTACATTGTGCTTGAAATGATATATAGAGCTGCTTACCACTAATAAAAGCAACGACCACCCTAATTACCAAGAAAAACCAATAACTACAATTGAAGAGATTCTCGTAATAACCCATTATAAAAAAACTTTATGTGGCGTTAAATAAAGTGAAAACCAGAGAGTAAATACTTATCTATAACAATAATAACTAAGGATAATAAAGGACGAGGCAGTGAGAATAGATGCTCAATGCGTAGTAAATGACTGACGCCTAGTAAGTCGAAACGTCCGCGGAAAACATTTTAGTTCTTATTTCTCACCGAAAAAGTCAACAAGAATAACATATAGAATTTCACGGTGACGAACCCCAACAACAATAATAACTAAGTTTGTTCTGCTAAGTTTGATAAAAATTTAAGTTTACGTAGTTATTTCAAAATGAAAACCTTACTGTTCGTAATTGTATCGTAATTGGTAATGCTCTTCGTAATTGCATCACTAATTTTCAAGTCCAATATATTTATAATGAAATTTATTAGACTTTCCTTCATACATCATTGACCGTCCACGGTTCACTATCCATCGTCCATCGTCCATCGTCCATCGTCGAACGTCCATCGTCGAACGTCCATTGTCCATCGTCCATCGTCCATTGTCCATTGTCCATTGTCCATTGTCCATTGTCCATTGTCCATTGTCCATTGTCCATTGTCCATTGTCCATTGTCCATTGTCCATTGTCCATTGTCCATTGTCCATTGTCCATCGTCCATCGTCCATCGTCCATCGTCCATCGTCCATCATCCATCGTCCATCGTCCATCGTCCATCGTCCATCGTCCATCGTCCATCGTCCATCATCCATCGTCCATCGTCCATCGTCCATTGTCCATCGTCCATTGTCCAGTTTCAATCGTCCATCGTCCATCGCCCATCGGCCATCGCCCATCGTCCACCGCTCATCGTCCATCGCCCATTGTCCATCGCCCATCGTCCATCGTTCATCGTTCATCATCATCATAGATCTTACATAACTAGGTTATTTATTTGGCATCTGTAGTATGAGCAAAATTACGATTGCGCGACAAATTGAGCGGATCGCGCCATGGAAGATGGTGAAAAGCATAGCGGATAACATTTTTCTGTACCATTTTAATTCTGCAAGACCAATTAGCGTGAAAAAGACACCAAATAACATAACTAGCTTCGAGAATTAATCTCACTAGCGAGCAGTACAATGATTTTAAGCACAGCAGGGCATGAAACTCATCCACCATTTTGAAAATAAATCCCAGCTGCTGGTTTGCTCCCGAGATGCTTCTATAGAAAGAAATTATGTTGTACTTCTCAGTGTTTAGCGGTAGACGGTTTACAGCACATCAATTCACAAATATGTTCAATTACTTTTATAGGTAGCTCCATCGCAGTTCGCAATCACTCAAGCACGTGATTTTGAATTTTTTTGTATCGCCAGCATAAAACAGTCGACAGCCATGTTGAAGCAAAAGTGAGACATTGTTTGCAAGAATAGAAAATGGAACGGGTACAAGTTGCTGCCTTGGGGGACTCCGGATCCTAGTTTGACACAAACCTTTCGATTTGTCAGGTAAGATCTAACCCAGCAAAAGACGTTCGTGAATACACCAAGTCGCTCCATTTCCCAAGCAGTATTCCGTGATATAAGCGATCGAAAGCACCTATCAGGTCAAGATAAATAGCAAAAGTCGGTTTTAAAGCCAAAATCCAAACTTTGCAAACAGCGGGAAATAAACTGCATCAGATTTGTGGTAACCGATCTTTTCAAAATAAAATTCTTGCTGACTATCGATTTTGCTGTTCAACATTGCAGTGGAAGGTGCTATTCGAAGGGCAGGCGTGCAGAGAAGCGTTACCATAATCACGAAATCTCATATGCTCCAAGGATTCGCGGACGACATCAATATCATCGGTGTTAACCGTAGAGCTGTGGAAGATACGTAAATATGGTAGTGTGGTATCCGTTCGGGTGATGGAACTGCCGTGCTGATAGATGGAGATGCTTTTGAAGTGGTCGACGAATTTGTTCACCTTGGCACCTTAGTCACATGTGGCCACGAAGCGTGGGCGTTGAAAGAGAGCGACCGACAAGCTTTTGGTGTTTTTGTGTGTAAGATCCTGCGAACAATTCTGGACGGCATATTAGACGAAGCAATGTGGCGCAGACGCATGAATCATAAAATATACCAAGTATACAAAGTTGCGAATATTATGAAACGACTGGAACACGGCAGGCTACAATGGGCTTGCCGAGCTGGATGAGCGCTGTTAACGTGGATGCTAGAGTAGCGAGTGTTAGCGGAGACTGGCAGCCCAAGACCGAGAAACGTGAAGACGTCTCCTGAATTCGGCGAGGATTCCATAAGCGGATTGTTGACGGAAAAGTAAAGCAAGTAAGCAGATCAGCATCAAATAAATTTTACAGCAAATTCAAATTTCTACTCTTCCTTTTGCATCTTGGTCGTGCTACAGGCTTTGCGTTTTGATGGAAATTTATTTGAATGTGGGAGACTTTTTAACTTGATTGTTAACAGAGGTTCTTTTTATCTGGTATTCTAACAGTCAAAAGCTAGGAAGAGTGGTCCTTTCTAGCGTTTATTAACGTTTTGCCGTACATTTTGTGATATTGAAGCAGGTAAGAGTATTTAAAAGAGTGTGTCAGTACCAAAACGCATAAATGTATCGACAGCAATTCGACGCCTTCTTTTGGTTACCGTTACCGCCGATCGATTTCTAGCGCTGCCACTGTGTATCTCTCAAGACAGCATCGAAAGCGAGCGCTAACCACCAACACGCTTTGAATTTATGGCATAGCAATCGCTTGCGACCCATCTTTTGCTCATTCGTCGCTCATTCATCGCCTGCGCCTTGCACATCGATTTGACGCTGCTGCTCTCGGGCGACTAGCAACGGAACGAACTTTCTGTATTTCCTGCTTTCGACGCTCAACAATCGCTAACGCATCGAGCAACACTGTTAAGCGACTCCATTTAACGCTATCGCCGCTGCCAATTCCCGAAAGTTTTCGATGTCGCTCGAACGCTAATATGCGTACCGACATTTGTGCCGTTCTGTAGAGCTTAGAAAGCTTAGAGTTTAGAAAGAGCCAATCTGACCGCACTTGGACGAAGTATGAAAGATTATAGGGTAAGACTGTCCAGAATGCACCGGAGGGGTAGAATGGCCCATGCTATTAATTGCTTAATAACGCGGAAACTATTTGGTAAAATTATGAATGCGCATTTTATTTTGGTGTAAAACAAGCTAATTCATAATTGTGTAGAATGTAAAAGCATCAAACATAGCCACATCCAATAAAATCAAGCGATTATCCGCGATCTCATTCCACATGTAAGAAATCACGGTTTTCTCTTAAGCTTTTACCACTAGACGGTATGCAAATTTCATAATAAATACAGTCTATCTAATTGATATACTGTCATACTCGATGATTTATCACAAAAACGGCATTAACTAGGCATGTTTTTCACATCTTGCAAAAAACTTCAAAATACAAAACAGGGGTAGAATACATCACAGCGGAATCGAACAGTTCTAAAATATTTTTAATTTGCAGTACATCTTTTGTTTCGGATTATTTATTAAAAATGTAGCAATATTATGTATTGTATAGGACGTAGAATTTGCCTTATACCTAATTGTACATTGTTTAACTTACACTATTTCATCACACATCAGTTGGAGAAGTAGATGATTAAATTTTATTGCCAATTATGTTAAGATATGAACCCATTATATCCCAGCAAACAAGCGTATGTAACAAACGCTATAACGAATGCTTCCGCCATTTCGGCAGCCTCGTTTTAGGAGTTTATACAACACGTGATTATATGTAAAGTTGTTGGTTGCGTTGAACGCCTAGCTGGGCAAACTTGGTGCGTTTTGTCCACGGGCTTTGGCGTTTTGCCCCACATAATGATTTTGACTTTTGCCAAAAATCGTCAAAAATAACAAAAAAATACTGGTTTTTGCTAGGAAATTTCACCAGGAGTAAGTGTAAAAAAGATCCCAAAGTCTTCTAGAAGTTGAAAAACGTGGAACAAACACGCCGTCGCTCTGCAAAGTGATATTTTGCTTAAGCGGTGCATTCTGCACCACTTTACCCTATTGGTTTATCCCGTCAACAAAAAGGCATCGACTCGCTTGTTGTAATTAACGCGGCATTATTTTAGTCAATATGTACCGCCTGCAACATGATTTCTTCCAGATCTTGATGTAAGAGAATTTGTAGTACACTTTGAAAAATCCTTCTGGAATATACTGAAATTTCGTCAATTCCAAGGCAGCACACGATACAGTCGAACGGAAACAGCTATGACAGATAATGCATGAGAATAGATTTCCGGATAAACTGACGCGGTTTATCAAAAGCACACTGGAACAAGTGATGTGTTAAATATGTGAGCAATCGGGAGGCGACTCAGTTTCATTTTTACATATAAAAACCAACCGATCTGTCGTAACGTTTTAGGCTATCTGGGAGGTTTTTTAGTTTGACTTTCTCAAAATTCAAAGTTGGCCAATTTCAGGGTCAACTGTTTCTGTTAGTGTGAGATCATAGGATTCATTCACGCGCAAAAGTAAACGTTCTGATGCAATCTAGGTAGCGTATGTTGCTGCTTCGTCGTAATTGCCTATAGATGTGGTATTGGCTTTTGGTCACGGGTTTCGTGCGAAAATATTATATTTCGTTTATTGTCGACGTTTCGAAGGGTATCCCTTCATCCTCAGGACAGCTATTGATTTACAAATTTTTTTAACATAGTTATACAAGTCTAACATTTAACATTTAACTACTCACAACGTATGCAAATATTTTCTTTGTCAAGTAATTTGTGTCATTTGTGTATATGAAGTTGTCGGTTTCTCTACACTGAAAAAGCAGCACATTTATAGTGTGGGTTTTTTTGGCTAACTATTGACTTTAAAAAGAACTTACACAGATTTTACCCGGGCACATCGAACACAGATTGAAGAATGAAACTTTTCAAATGGCTGTGTGAGATGGCGAAATTTCAAGAAAAGATTGCATGGAACGCTTGGAAACTAATAAAAACAGAGATGGCGTAGCTAAAGAGCAACGTCTTGGCTGAGAGTTACGATCAGAATTATTGAGCGAGAGAGTGTAAAATGCCAGCGTAGGTAGAATTCAAATTGTCGGTGTCGGTTCTAAAATTCACTGTAGAATTGTCAGAAAAGATATGGCACATTTCCAAAATTTGTAGAACTTGAATTCTACTGTCTTGGTCTATGATTTTGACTCTGGATAAATCAAAATTGTGATCATGTTCGATAATGTGAACCATGAGTGCAGTTTTCTTAAATTCATCTTTTTTGTTTTCATTTTGTCCAGAGTCTGACTGCTTGAAATCTTGATAACGCTTTATCAAAGATCGATGACCAGACAAACGTTGCTTTAGTTGTTGTGTCGTAAGTCCAATGTAACAACTTTCACAATCTGCACAGGGAATGCGATATATCACATTGCGTCTCAAAAGCATAGATGTCGGATCTTTAAGTTTTGAAAATAGCGCTGCGTTTGTTTTGGCACATTTGAAACTAAGGCAAATATTTTTCTGGTGTTTGTGAACGACCCTCGCAAGTGCGGGAGTGAGAACATCTACGTGGTGAAGCGATCGATATACTTTTTCTTCGCCTTCCGTTTCACCATTTGAACTGGTACGTGAATTTGTTGTGGCAAATCTGTTGATCAGACGATTTATCAATGAACTGGGATAGTTATTGTTTTTCAAAAATTCCCGTACCACGTTCTTTTTCTCATCAAAAGATTTACATGTCGATAGTTTAAATACTCTTCCTATAAAGCCGGTGGCCGTGTTTAGCTTTTGGGTGAGAGGGTGAAACGAGAGGAAATTCAACATACGTCCGCTGGAGATTGGCTTGCGGTACCAGTCGGTGACGATTTGCTGCTCACCAGTTCTTATTAGAACCATGTCTAAGTACGGCAATCGGTTTTCGTTTTCAACCTCACACGTAAACTGTATGTGTGGGTCATACGTATTGAACGTGCGCTTCACGTATTCGATCTTGTCAGCCGGTAGAGCGGTGATCAAATCGTCGACGTATTTTTTGATAAATGGAATCGGTATATCGATCGCTTCTATCACATAATCAAGTAATGTTTCCATTACCAGATCGGCAAGAGCAGGACTTAAAGGATTGCCCATAGCTGTTCCTGACTTTTGCCGGAAATATGTTCCCCGGTAAACGAAATAACTGGAAGAGAGATTAAAGTCAATTAGATTGGAGAAAATATCTATGTTTTTGATTGTTGTGTTTTTCTCGATCGAATTCCAGTTATTTCTTACCGCTGCCATGATCAAATCTCTCGGTATGCAAGTGAACAAACTGACGACATCGAACGAGACCAACACATAGCCTGTTGGAAGTGAAATGTTGTTAATGAATGAACAGAATTCGTATGAATTTTGTACGTTATATTTGTTTTGGTCGATCGATAATCTGATAATGTTTGCAAGATATTTTGATAAATCATATGTCGGACAGTTGATGCACGATAGTATGATTCTCTCAACAGTTTCCTAATGAGAGCTTACCACATTTCCAAAAAGTTCATCCGTGACAATCCCGACATATATATTGTACCAGCCGATAAGGGAAATAAAACCGTAATAATGAAGAAAGAAGAATACGAAGAAAAAATGAAAACCCTTATCGATGACGACGATACATATGAGCGGATAGATACGGATTGGACCAACAGAGTGCAAACAAAAAACAACCAGCTTGTTAATGCTTTACACGATCAAAAAATGATCGACCAAAAAACCAGGTCTACGCTAATAACATATAACGCAACCTGTCCAAGAATCTATGGACTTCCTAAGATTCACAAACCGGGAAGTCCATTGAGAATCATACTATCGTGCATCAACTGTCCGACATATGATTTATCAAAATATCTTGCAAACATTATCAGATTATCGATCGACCAAAACAAATATAACGTACAAAATTCATACGAATTCTGTTCATTCATTAACAACATTTCACTTCCAACAGGCTATGTGTTGGTCTCGTTCGATGTCGTCAGTTTGTTCACTTGCATACCGAGAGATTTGATCATGGCAGCGGTAAGAAATAACTGGAATTCGATCGAGAAAAACACAACAATCAAAAACATAGATATTTTCTCCAATCTAATTGACTTTAATCTCTCTTCCAGTTATTTCGTTTACCGGGGAACATATTTCCGGCAAAAGTCAGGAACAGCTATGGGCAATCCTTTAAGTCCTGCTCTTGCCGATCTGGTAATGGAAACATTACTTGATTATGTGATAGAAGCGATCGATATACCGATTCCATTTATCAAAAAATACGTCGACGATTTGATCACCGCTCTACCGGCTGACAAGATCGAATACGTGAAGCGCACGTTCAATACGTATGACCCACACATACAGTTTACGTGTGAGGTTGAAAACGAAAACCGATTGCCGTACTTAGACATGGTTCTAATAAGAACTGGTGAGCAGCAAATCGTCACCGACTGGTACCGCAAGCCAATCTCCAGCGGACGTATGTTGAATTTCCTCTCGTTTCACCCTCTCACCCAAAAGCTAAACACGGCCACCGGCTTTATAGGAAGAGTATTTAAACTATCGACATGTAAATCTTTTGATGAGAAAAAGAACGTGGTACGGGAATTTTTGAAAAACAATAACTATCCCAGTTCATTGATAAATCGTCTGATCAACAGATTTGCCACAACAAATTCACGTACCAGTTCAAATGGTGAAACGGAAGGCGAAGAAAAAGTATATCGATCGCTTCACCACGTAGATGTTCTCACTCCCGCACTTGCGAGGGTCGTTCACAAACACCAGAAAAATATTTGCCTTAGTTTCAAATGTGCCAAAACAAACGCAGCGCTATTTTCAAAACTTAAAGATCCGACATCTATGCTTTTGAGACGCAATGTGATATATCGCATTCCCTGTGCAGATTGTGAAAGTTGTTACATTGGACTTACGACACAACAACTAAAGCAACGTTTGTCTGGTCATCGATCTTTGATAAAGCGTTATCAAGATTTCAAGCAGTCAGACTCTGGACAAAATGAAAACAAAAAAGATGAATTTAAGAAAACTGCACTCATGGTTCACATTATCGAACATGATCACAATTTTGATTTATCCAGAGTCAAAATCATAGACCAAGACAGTAGAATTCAAGCTCTACAAATTTTGGAAATGTGCCATATCTTTTCTGACAATTCTACAGTGAATTTTAGAACCGACACCGACAATTTGAATTCTACCTACGCTGGCATTTTACACTCTCTCGCTCAATAATTCTGATCGTAACTCTCAGCCAAGACGTTGCTCTTTAGCTACGCCATCTCTGTTTTTATTAGTTTCCAAGCGTTCCATGCAATCTTTTCTTGAAATTTCGCCATCTCACACAGCCATTTGAAAAGTTTCATTCTTCAATCTGTGTTCGATGTGCCCGGGTAAAATCTGTGTAAGTTCTTTTTAAAGTCAATAGTTAGCCAAAAAAACCCACACTATAAATGTGCTGCTTTTTCAGTGTAGAGAAACCGACAACTTCATATACACAAATGACACAAATTACTTGACAAAGAAAATATTTGCATACGTTGTGAGTAGTTAAATGTTAAATGTTAGACTTGTATAACTATGTTAAAAAAATTTGTAAATCAATAGCTGTCCTGAGGATGAAGGGATACCCTTCGAAACGTCGACAATAAACGAAATATAATATTTTCGCACGAAACCCGTGACCAAAAGCCAATACCACATCTTTAACAAAACCAACGGTCGTTTTTATTATCATCGTAATTGCCTATTTCCGACCTATCCAACACAAACTATTAAAAATATAAGCGATTTTTATGACACACAATGCAAAATTAGTTATTCTGAAGTCGCTTTTTACGCGGTTTTTTTACGCAGTTGGTTTTACGCGACTATTTTTACGTGAATTTCGGAATTTACTTGGTTTTTTTAACGCGATTTTCGGAATTTACGCGGATGCGCCCAAAACGCCTTTTTTTGCGTAATGTTGAAATCCACAAAGTACGCGAAATTTTGTTTTTTTACGCGAATTTTGGAATTTACGCGGTTTTTTTACACGAATTTCGGAATTTAGGCGGTTTTTTACGCGAATTTCGGAATTTACGCGATTTTTTTGTAACGCGGTTTTGATTTACGCGGGACGTATCCTTCACGTTAAAAGCGATTTGAGTGTATTTTAGTTTGTTACCTCTCATACGCGATCAATCAAAGTGAGCTGAGATCAATTTAAATGCTTTTTTTTCATTAAAGAATTCCTAGCAGCCCAATTTCCTACGTTTTTTCGTGCGACGAAGAAGAAAATGTCGACTAATCGTTTCAATTTCCGTCATTCATAAAATGAAAATAACGCACGCAACGCATTGTTGTTATTCTGTAGCCGGGAAAGCTTGCATAACCTACAGAAATTTTGCAAAATAACATTTGTCATGCTGTCTTACACAAATACATGCGCGCTAGCTTCGTAAACATTATCATGATTTTTAGTTCGGACGATGAAAAATTTTGATGGACGGATTTTAAAACGGTATGACGAATTTAAGATATAAAGTCAGTTGCGTAATTTCAATGATATGCTTTAATAATCGCTTTTCAGTGATTTCAAGGTTCACGGATCGGAAGGTAAGTGTGTTTGAGTCAAATCAGCTGCAGAGCTTTTGGAGTATTCATTAAATCCACCTAAGAAATGATGAAAATTAGAACGGCTTTCCTTACTACGACGGGAATTAGAAATAAACCCTACTTGACTCGGTTTTTATTCTGTCTTCTGTTCCATCGTCGTACAATAATATGCCAATCTAGAATCTAGAGTCTCTAGCACGTCCAGCCTGAATATCGCTCACGTAGGTGAACTTGTTTTCGATTTTATTGAATTTTTACCAGAGGTCAGACACTTTGCGTCGATGGTGTTCACCGGAAACGCTTACAGCGAGTCTCCCTGTTTGTGACCAACTAACCGAAGTCTTCTCGCGATGCAGTGAACTGTAAAACGGACAACTTGCATCGTTCGATATGTCACCGAGTCGTCGTTTATCAATCAAAGGCGCAATGCGTGAATCGCAGTAATTTTCTTAAACGCTTCCGTTCTGCAATGAGACGGCTCGATGTACAGAACGTGCGCCATCGGCAAGTATCGTTCCGTGAATTTTGATGCGACGTAGGCACCTACCAAGGAATAAGCTGCTATATTCAATGATCCGTGACCATAGTCTGCATTTGTTTTTACGCATGTTTGCTTCACGTGGACAATGCCCGTATGCAAATCGCTCTAAACTGAACCGAACCAGTCAGCTGGAGCGACGCGATAGCGGAAATGAAATTGCGTGGGAAACCGATACCCTATCCGCGTTCCCATTCAGCTTATCACTGGACTGAAGGAAGAATCAATTCCACTTGATTTCACTTGGGGGCGAAAATCGAGCCTTCGTACCGTTTAAATACAG